>NC_138377.1:60613233-60624011 GCF_054177405.1 Leptonychotes weddellii
TTTCTCTGAGTCCATAGTCTCTCATGGTTCATCTCCCCCTCCGATTTCCCCCCCTTCATTTTTCCCTTCCTTCTCCTAATGTCTTCCATGCTATTCCTTATGTTCCACAAATAAGTGAAACCATATGATAATTGACTTTCTCTGCTTGACTTATTTTACTTTAGAGCTGCATTTTAAACTGTAGTATCATAGTACCCAGTAATCATGTGGTAAAACATGTGCAGACAGTGCTAGTTTTCACAATTTAATTTGTAAACTCTAAAACATTTAAAATGTGCTTTATATATGTCAAAAAATTTGGATATCATTTTTGAAGTTTTAATGGCCATACTTCAGTATTATATCAGTTAGTGATCATTTTAACTTAGTTTTGGATTCTTTATATATGTTTGAGACTGCATTGAATCTATAATGTGAATATTTAGGAGTTTATTTTGGCCATTAAAAATCTAAATGCTCTCCATTTGTAAATACCTTTTTTCCTACTAGAATATGCATTTCTTCACAAAATTTGCTTTATCTTTTTAAACAATTTTTGTGATTATGTCTTCTCTTTCCTTAAGATCTGAATATATAGATTTTACTCATATCTCTAAAAAAAACAGGTTTTCTAATGTTGCCTTAGGGAAGATTGAGAGGTGTTTAATATAGTGAATTCTATAGTTATTAACATATTTTATAAAATATTGCCTTAACATTGACATGAAAAGGACAAATGATTTGCACTGTAAAAATGGTCTACTTTAATTTTTTTTTACTAATGAATTTGTATTAATATAGAACATCTAACCTATTCCTAGACATGAATCTTGTACTTAATTATTCCAAAAGCTAATAAGTAGCATTATCATTACTTTTGCATCTAGAGGAATAAACAGAGTCTGTATCTAGAAAGGGCCTATAGCTATCTATCTGCATTCCATATTAGTTACTGTCGTCCCACACAACACTAGTGTCTTAAGTGCAAGTAGAACGTTATAGGAGAGGAAGCAATTAAAGTCTTGAAATTTAATTCTTCCCTTCCCAAGTTGCCAATGAAATCATAAAAGGACAACATGGGGGAAAACTGTAGTCATGCTTGAATCTAGGAGAGAATTTAGCGCACATGAAGGAAATAAGTGTAACTGTATATCTGGAAGATATAAGGAACACACAAAGAGTCAGTTTGCAAATCTGTTCCAAACCAAAAGTAGGGCAGTTTCAGGGAAAACACACATGGTTGAATCCTATAAGAATGTTGGACCATGACATTGATGATGAATGTAATATTTGAATTGCTTTTATTAAAAAATATAATCCAAAGCTCTAGTAATCAAAATAGTATAGTATTGCCATAAAAACAGGTCAATGGGACAGAATAGAGATCTCAGAAATAAACCCATATATATATGGTCAATTAATTTCTGATGAAGAAGCCAGGAATATACAATGAGGAAAGGACAGTCTCTTTAATAAATAGTGTTGGGAAAACTGGACAGTCACATGCAAAAGAATAAAACTAGACTACTAGTATGTTAAACCATACATGAAAATTAACTCAAAATGAATTAAAAATTTGAATATAAGACCTGAAACCATAAAACTCCTAGAGAAAACATAGGCAGGCCCTTGACATCAGTCTTGGTGATGATTTTCGGGATCTTACTCCAAAAAGAAAGGCAACAAAAGCAAAAGCAAACAAGTGGGACTACATCAAACTAAAAAGCTTCTGCACAGCAAAGGAAATTACCAGCAAATGAAAAAGCAACACAGTGAATTGGAGAAAATATTTGAAAATACTTGCAAATCATACATCTGATAAGGGGTTATAACCAAAATATATAAAAAACTCATACAATTCAGTAGCAAAAAAAGAAACAATCCAGTCAAAAAATGGACAGAAGCTCTAAATAGACATTTTTCCAAATAAGTTATACTTTATTCATTTAAAATAGAATTTTAAAAATTTAAGAAATATAAGTGTTATCTACTCTAGCCAGCTGATTTCAGAGCTAAGAAGTATTGAAGAGTTTGGGGCGCCTGGGTGGCTCATTCGGTTAAAAGTCTGCCTTCAGCTCAGGTCATGATTCCCCATGTCAGGCTCCTCAGTCGGGAGCCCGCTTCTCCCTCTGCCTGCCACTCCCTCTGCTTGTGCTCTCTCTCTGTCAAAAAAATAAATAAAATCTTTAAAAAGTATTTAACAGTTCGAGGTCACTCCACCAGGAAACAATAGTGTTGTGAATATTGGTCCCCATCTCAGCTGCCATTTCTTGACCCTGCGTTCAAATTTTGAATAGAGATTTTTCAGCACTATCTTTAATCAGTAATTATCATAAGGAAGAGTGTTTGATTATGAAATAGCAATGTTTGTATTTATTACATTAATAATAGTAATTTTGCCTTAAATTCATTGGAAATATTCTCTTCACTTTCAAATTGAGTTTCATCAATTAGTTTTCCTTAGATAAAAATATTTTTCTGGGTTTATTAGATACTAAAGTCCCATATTTAATCCCTGTTACTCTCTGGGCTTTAGGCAATACTTAGTACAACTACCTGCCCCACAGTGTGCTTCCGCCTATGGTTTGTCCCTTGGAGTACTAGGTATTATACCTAGGTATAATTTTTAAGTGAGGATGGGCTGATGTTTAAGGATATTATTCCTGACTACCATATTAGAGAAAGGCACTTCACTTCGCAAAATTAACACTTTTACTAAATATGTGTAGTATTTAATCATGTATATATTTAGTTATTGAGTCTTTGAATAATATATTTTTCAGTCAGACTTTTCTGATTAACAAAGAATTTAGGATTATGTGAATTGTAGGATTTTAGAGATCCAAAGAAACACAAAAAACTTGCAAGAGTTAAGCCAAATGAAAGTCTATAATTTTCAGTGCATTGAGATTGAATATAAAGGATTTAAATTGTAATGTTTTTATGTGCAATTTTGGCCAATTAAAAAATTATATACATGCTTTCTTCATTTTAGGAAAATACAATTAGATAGTTAACTGTTCTTTTTGTTTATTGTTTCTAAGATTCTGTGATAGTTATTTTCTTGGTTGAATGGATAAACCTAATGATAGTTAATGGGAAGTCTTTTTTTTTCATTGTCAGTTTTGTGGGTTTTTCCTATTTTTGCATTTAAATGATAATCTTTTCCTCTTTAATGAAGCAAATTGTAAGTCTACTTCTATAAATTTAAGATGTTTCTTTCAGTGCAGCCAATTGGAAACTATTTTACCAAAGATGATGAGTGTTTTCATATTTCATCCACTATTTTTGGTGAATGAAATAGGGGCATTTAAAATTATGCTGTCTGCCATTTTGCTGGAATTGGAAGTTTAGCTTCAGAACTTTTTTTTTCTTTTAACATTGATTTTTTTTCTTTATTCAAAAAAGCTTCTGTTTAGTTAGTAGTGCAGAAAGATATCTGGTGTTATACTAATACCCTATTTTTTGGTACTTCTCACAACTACCAATAAACTTGTAAGATGCAGTTAATTTATCTTTTAACTTTAAAAAATACATTATAGTTCTCTTATTTTTTTCACAAAGTTACCCTGTAGCTTACATGGGACACATAGTATTATCCCCATTTGGCCAGTGAAAAAGCTTAGACAGTTTAAAATAAACTGATTTGGGGGCGGCTGGGTGGCTCAGTCGGTTAAGCATCTGCCTTCGGCTCAGGTCATGATCCCAGGGTCCTGGGATCGAGCCCTGCCTCGGGCTCCCTGCTCAGCGGGAAGCCTGCTTCTCCCTCTCCCTCTGTCTGCCACTCTGCCTACTTGTGCTCTCGCTCTCTCTCTCTGTTAAATAAATAAAAATCTTAAAAAAAATTAAAATAAATAAAATAAACTGATTTGACTAAAGTTACTTAACAAACTTAATACTAAATTTAAGATTTAAATATGGGATTTTGGATCTCAGTATAGCTATAACCTATTAAATATGATCTAAATTGTTAATTCAGTAATAGCTTCCATATACTTGATTTTTTTCATGCTTTAGTCATTTGAATTATATGACCACAGCAGAGAATGGTGAAATAAAAAGTAAACAATTTTATTATTGAAATTTTTTTTCGTTCAGATCTGTAGTATATATTCTTAATAGGCAGCATTGGAAGTCCATTCATTTTATTTTTACCTTTGACTAATCCTTAGGTTTTTTCCAGTTCTTCTTTTCTAACTCAGTACATGTTGGTCAAGCCCTCTAATCCCTACAAATGTAGGCAATATTGCTCCTACTTAATTGAGGAGGTGATGGCCATGCCATTTTAGTGTTTCTCTGCATCTTTACTTGTCTACTTTTTCTTTTCTCTTAGAGAAAACATTTCTCTATTCTATTACAAAATTAAAACTTCCAACTGTTCTCTTAATCTCATTCCTGTAGGTAATTTGCTACTTCAGGTGTCTTCATTTTGCTTTTTTTTTTTTTTAAGTTTTATTTTATTATGTTATGTTAGTCACCATACAATACATCATTACTTTTTGATGTAGTGATCCACGATTCATTGTTTTCATATATCACCCAGTGCTCCATGCAGTACGTGCCCTCCTCAATACCCATCACCAGGCAAACCCATCCCCCCAACCCCTCCCCTCTAAAGCCCTCAGTTTGTTTCTAAGAATCGATAGTCTCTCATGGTCCATCTCTCCCTCCGATTCCCCCAATTCATTTTTCCCTTCCTTCTCCTAATGTCCTCCATGCTATTCCTTATGTTCCACAAATAAGCTAACAGACACATGTTCATTCTACTTTTGAATGCTCCCATCCATGAACTGTTTTCCCTCCAAATGCCGGATTCTTATCTATCCTAAAAAAATTCCCTCAAACAGGCTTCCTTCTCAAACTACCATCCCATACATTTCCTTTACTTTGTTGTCAAAGTTGTCAAGTGTAAGCTACTCTCTTGCATCCTTTTTATATTCACTCATTCCTTAAATTAGTTATTCTTAAGTATTGTGGGTCATAGGAACTTTCTAGCTTTTAAAATTAGGTAAACTAACCTTAGAAAAATGCACATGATGAAAAGGTTTTCCATAAAATTTCAGATATTAGATACAATAAAGCTCACCATAGACCTCATAGATAAGCTGTTTTTAAGTTTTATTCTGCAAAAGAATTACTGAAAAGGCTTGTATAAATGTAAACCAGTGTCTTATCCTAGAATTTTGTTCACGGAACTTTGGAGGAGAGCCTTAGAAATTTATATTTTTAATAAATGTCCTTGGTATGGTAGAATTCTAAAAATTTCCCCTCATTTCCTGTCTTCTGTTTATTCAATTAAACACTAATCTAGATTCTGCTGTGAGGACACTTTACAGATGGAAGTTATGGTTTGTAGTCAGCTGGCCTTAAAATAAAGATATTATCTTGGATTATTAGAGTGAGCCCAATCACTCTAATCACATAAGCCTTAAAAGCAGAAATGGAAAGCAAAAATGAGTTAGAGAATGGGGCCAAAAGAATAAGGCAAAAGAGATTCAAAAGAAGGGGAAGTTAGGAGAAATTCCAAATATTCAAAGGCTGTGATGTACCTTATTTGCTCTGAGATGTAGGGGGCCATGTACAAAGGGTATGTAAGGTCTTTAGGAGTTAAGGACAGTTCCTGGCTGACAGCCAGCAAGGCAGTGGGTCCTACGTCATACAACTGTTAAGGAAATAAATTTGGCCAAAGCCTGAATGAGCTTGGAAATGGATTCTTCTCTTGAGCTTCCAGTAAGTAACATAGCTCTGTTCACAACTTCATTTTAGCCCAGTGAGTCTTGTGTCAGATTTCTGACCCATAGAAACTGTGAGCTAATAAATTGGTGTTGTTTTAAAATAACTTAGTAGTTACTTGTTACATAAACAATATAAAGTCAGTATATTTAATGATTCATATTCATGTCATCCAAAGATCCATACCAAAAGGTTCTTAGACTGAGGTTATGAACACTTGCCTTCCCTTTACATCTTAGTTCTACAAATATGTCAAGCAAGCTTTGAAGATGATAAATGATCTGATTTCTAAAACCAGAAATTTCTTCTTAAATTCTTCTTAGTCCTCATCCTTTCCATTTTCTTGAATATTTGATATTGCAGATTACTCCCTTCTTGAAATTTTTTCCTGCATTAACTGTTCCACCATGGCACTTATTTTTTTCCCTAGTCTCCTTTCTATTTCCTCATACTTTGTGTATTGACAAAATGGAGATTTCCCAAGATTGTCCTTGAACATTTAGACTCAGTTCTGAATTACATCATCTACACATGGCTTTATGTATCATATAATGAGAGAGAGAATGATTTCATAGATTACACATGGGATTTAAAGCCAGATAGAACTTACTTTGACAATGAGCTCCATGACTTACCACTATATTAGTTGACTTTTACTAGGTTATGTTGCATAAAAAAACAACCCCTGAGTTTTAGTAGATTATAACACAAATTTTGTTTTCTTGCTTATATTTTATATCAGATGTTGTCTCTCTTGTTTTATATGCCTTCTTTCTACTGGATCCTAGCTGAGGGGAAAAAATCCTGTCTTCTGGAAAAAAAAGGAAAATAACAAGTCCATGTGATCATTCCATGTGATCATTCTTAAAGTTTCTAACTGAATATAGCATACATAAATGTCTAGAGCAAGTCACATAGACAAGCATGATGTTCATGATCTGCAGAAATATACTCCTTCCTTAGGGAGGTATAGCAAATCGTATGGCAAGGGGCAGGAATATATAATCCCTCCACTGGGAAGGAGACACAAAATTGGAAACAATAATATAACCTATAAAAAATATACTTTTTAAAAATTTAATTTAATTTTATTTTGTTATGTTAGTCCCCATACAGTACATCATTAGTTTTGATGTAGTGTTCCATGATTCATTATTTTCGAACAACACCCAGTGCTCCATGCAATATGTGCCCTCCTTAATACCCATCACCAGGCTAACCCATCCCCCCACTCTCCTCCCCTCTAAAACCCTGTTTGTTTCTCAGAGTCCATAGTCTCATAGGTTAGTCTCCCCTTCCATTTACCTCCCTTCATTTTTCCCTTCCTTCTCCTAATGTCCTCCATTCTATTCCTTATGTTCCACAAATTAGTGAAACCATATGATAATTAACTTTCTCTGCTTGACTTATTTCACTTAGCATAACCTCCTCCAGTCCCATCCATGTTGATGTAAAAGTTGGGTGTTCATCCTTTCTGATGGCTGAGTAATATTCTATTGTATATATGGACCACATCTTCTTTATCCATTCATCTGTTGAAGGGCATCTTGGCTCTTTCCACAGTTTGGCTATTGCGGACATTGCTGCTATGAACATTGGGGTGCATATGGCCCTTCTTTTCACTACATCTGCGTCTTTGGGGTAAATACCCAGTAGTGCAATTGCTGGGTCATAGGGTAGCTCTATTTTTAAATTTTGAGGAGCCTCCACACTGTTTTCCAAAGTGACTGTATCAACTTGCATTCCCACCAGCAGTGTAAGAGGGTTCCCCTTTCTCCACAACTTCTCCAACATTTGTTGTTTCTTGCCTTGTCATTTTTTGCGATTCTAACTGGTGTAAGGTGGTATCTCAATTTGGTTTTGATTTGAATTTCCCTGATGGCTAATGATGATGAACATTTTTTCATGCGTCTGTTAGCCATTTGTATGACTTCTTTGGAGAAGTGTCTGTTCATGTCTTCTGCCCACTTTTTGACTTGATTATTTGTTTTTTGGGTGTTGAGTTTAAGAAGTTCTTTTTAGATCTTGGAAATCAGTGCTTTGTCTGTAGTGTCATTTGCAAATATCTTCTCCCATTCTGTGTGTTGCCTTTTTGTTTTGTTGACTGTTTCCTTTGCTGTGCAGAAGTTTTTTTATCTTGATGAAGTCCCAAAAGTTCATTTTTGCTTTTGTTTCAGTAGTCTTTGGAGATGTATCTTGAAAGAAGTTGCTTTGGCCAATGTTGAAGAGGTTACCGCCTATGTTCTCCTCTAGGATTTTGATGGATTCTGCTCTCACATTGAGATCTTTCATCCATTTTGAGCTTATCTATACTTATAACAGTAACTTATACTTTTTAAAGTCTTGGTTTATTAATTGAAGATAAATTGAGGATAGCAAGTCATTCTAAAATGTTGTCATTGAGAGTAATATCAGTAAATGTATTTAAAATGCTTGCCTTAGCACCTGATACATTGTAGGTGTATAACAATATTGGTTAACTATATTCTTCTTTTCTAATTATTCTGATGAATTTTATCCTGAGCTCTAGGGCCCAGATTTTTCATTCTTTGGTGGATATTTGACCATGTCATTCCAATATGTCATACTCCACGTGCCCTTAATTCCTCATTATCTTTCCTGACAAATTTTTTTCTTCTTCTTGTTTCAACCTAGAGTAACTCTGACCTCTCAGTGACCTAGGAGCAAAATCTATTAACTGTTCTTCCTCAACCAATGTCTCCAATCAATATTCCAGGTTCTGTTAATAGGTTTTCTAGTACTCATTCTAATGGCTTCAAACATAATTCAAGAGCCCATTATATTTTCTCTGTAATATTTAAAAATCCTTTTCAGTTAAGAACTTACATAATGATCAATTCTACAATTTATAATTAACCCCCCCATAGTTTTTATATCTATTTAAAAGGTTTATATTACTTTTTTCTCCCATGGGCTGCTTCAACAAACTTTGACCATTCATTCATCAACAGACACTAAGATTGTTTTCTTTTCTTGGCTATTATTAATAATGCTGCTATAAATGGGGTATAGATATATCCTTGGTATAGTGTTTTCACTTTGGATAAATACTCAAAAGTGAATTTGCTAGATCATATGGTAGTTCTATTTTTAATTTTTTGAGGAATCTCTACTTTTTCCATAGTGACAGTACCAATTTAAAATCCTACCAACAGTGCACCACTGTGTCCTTTTCTCTACATTCTTGCCAGCGATTCTTACCTCTTGTCTTTTTGATGATAGTTATTCTTAACCGTTATTCTTAACAGTTATTCTTAACACGTGACTGGTGATGCAGAGCACCTTTTCATTTAGACTGTTGGCTATTCATATATTGTCTTTGGAAAAATGTCTATTCAGGCCCATTGCCCATTTTTAATTGGATTATTTCATTATTATTATTATTTTTTTTTTGGAATTGGCTTGTATGAGTACTTTACATATTTTGGATATCAACCCCTTATCAGATATATGGCTTATAAATATTTTTTCCCATTCTATAGGGTATCTTTTCATTTTGTTGATCATTTCTCTTGCTGTGCAGAAGCTATTAGTTCATTGTAGACCACTGGCTTATTTTTTATTTTGTTGTTGTGCTTTCAGTGTCATATCCAAAGAAATCATTGCCAAGACCCATTGCAAGGAGCTTTTTATCACCAAAGCCTTTTATTTTTTAATTTTTATTTATTATTATTATTTTTAGAGGGGGGTAAGGGCAGACGGAGAGGGAGAGAGAGAATCTTAAGCAGGCTCCACACCTAGTGTGGAGCCCAATGTGGGGCTCGATCTCACAACCCTGAGGTCATGACCTGAGCCAAAATCAAGAGTGGATGCTTAATCCACTGATGCTTATAACCAAGGCTTTTTTTTTTAAAGGAGTTTTATCATTTTGTTTTACAATTCAGTCTTTAATTCATTTTATGTTAATTTTTTTTTTTTATTTATTTGCGAGAGAGCGAATGAGAGACAGAGAGCATGAGAGGGAGGAGGGTCAGAGGGAGAAGCAGACTCCCTGCTGAGCAGGGAGCCTGATGTGGGACTCGATCCTGGGACTCCAGGATCATGACCTGAGCCGAAGGCAGTCGCTTAACCAACTGAGCCACCCAGGCGCCCTTATGTTAATTTTTGTGAGTGTTCCAAGATAGAGGTCTAGTTTCATTTTTATACGTGTGATATTCAATTTTCCCAGCACTGTTTATTGAAGAGATTATCTTTTCTCTATTGAATATTCTTGGATACTTTCTCAAATATTAGTTGACCATATATGCATGGGTTTATTTCTGGGCTCTTGATCTGTTCCATTGATATATGTACCTATTTTTATGCTAGTACCATATTGTTTTGATTTACTATGACTTGGTAATATAGCTTGAAATTAGGAGGCATGATGCCTCCTGCTTTGTTTTTCTTTCTGAGGATGGCTTTAGTTATTTGGGATCTTTTCTGGTTCCATAAAAATTTTAGGATGGTTTCATCTATTGCTGTGAATCAAATGCCATTGTAATTATGACAAAGGTTACATTGAATCTATAGAGTGATTTGGGTTATTTGGACATTTTAACAATATTAAATTTGCAGTACATGAGCACAGAATATCTTTCCATTTATTTGTCTCTTCTTCAATTTTTTTCATCAGTAACTTTTATGTATAGGTTATAATGTGAAAGTCTTTCACCTCCTTGGTTAAATTTATTCCTAGGTATTTTATTCTTTTTGATACAACTGTAAATGAGGTTGTTTTCTTAAATTCCTTATAGTTCATTAGTGTATAGAAACACAACAAAATTTTTTATATTGACTTTGTATTCTGAAGTTTTACTGAATCATTTGTTAGTTCTAACAATTTCTTAGTGGAGTCTTTAGCAGTTTCATTTTTCTTTTTTTTTTTTAGAATATTTATTTATTTTTTTTTCTTTTAAATTTTTTTATTCTTATGTTAATCCCCATACATTACATCATTAGTTTTAGATGTAGTGTTCCATGATTCATTGTTTGTGCATAACACTCAGTACTCCATGCAGAATGTGCCCTCCTCAATACCCATCACCAGGCTAACCCATCCTCCC
>NC_138377.1:60624511-60663245 GCF_054177405.1 Leptonychotes weddellii
TTCCCTGGTGGCTTTCCGTGTCTCTTCCGCGAGCCAGAGCAGAAGAGACCATTTCCAACCCTCTGCCTCAGAGCAGAGAGATCGCAGTCTGTTCTTCAGTGAGCTCTCCAGGCCACACTATCTCCATTTCTGTCCGTGCTGCTATAAACTGCAGCATCCTGGGTTTTGCACCCCTCCGCAGCGCCCCCCATCCTGCGTCCAGGTCGGGGCTCGTCTCTGCCCTTTGTGCTTCTAAAACCACCACTGCTTCCAGTTCACACATGCGACCCCGCCACCCTGGGTTTCCATCCAGGGGGCTGCCCTAAAGTCCTTTCCCCACCGCTACCAGTCTGCAAGTCTGTGCCCGGTCCCCAGCGTGAGAGGCTGTCGCTCACCGGTGGTGTAGGATCCCCAAGGCCAGGCTCCCTCCAGCTGCTGTTTATCCTCTGATATCTGTTCACGGAATCACGGCTCCACGCTTCATACCTTGAAACTAACCATGTGGGATATTCTGCTTGTAGAGATACAGATCTATTTTCTTACATCTCAGGCTGATTTCGTGGGTGCTCAAGTGGTCTGGTAGATATCCAGCTCAATTCCAGGGGCCAGTTGGAATAGGTTCCCCTACTCCTCTGCCATCTTTTCTCCCCTCCAAAAACAAATATTTTAAATAATTGATTCAAATTCTAGAACTCTTGAAAGTTATAACTTAGTTTCCAATATGTATTACTAGATATTTATAAATAAACTGTATTTTTGGGTGCCTGGATGGCTCAGCTGGTTAAGCGACTGTCTTTTTATTTTTGCTCAGGTTATGATCTCAGGGTCCTGTGATTGAGCCCTGAGTCAGGATCCATACTCAGTGGGGAGTGTATTTGAAATTCTTTCCCCTTCCTTTCCCTCTGCCTCTCCCCCTGCTCACTCTCTCTCTAAAATAAATAAACCTTTAAAAAAATAAACTGTATTTTGTTGGTATGGAAAAATGAAAATCAGAGTGAACTTTATTATCTAACTCTGTAATTAAATTATAAATGGAGAGAGAAACATTTTTTATTAATTATCAGATAAGGTTAATTAAATGAAAGTTAATGAAGTTTTCCTGTCAATTTCATTAAAGATGCTTAAATGGTGGAGAATAATAAATCACACTAATGCAGCAAAGTCTAAACCAATGAAATACAGTACCTGAGTTGGCTGATTGGGGTGATAGCTGTCACCCATATTCTTTCTCTTAATGCTACTTGATAGAATTTTCCCATGTCACTATTTCAAGTTCTCAAAAGCCTCAACTTTCCATTAAATAAAAATTAGTCCCTTGAGGCAGAGTCTTCCTGTTGCTTTTACAATAACAATTCTTTCTTAGTAATAGGACTCTGACTTTATTCTGGGTAGCAATGTGCCCAGTTAAATGGCAATATTCCAGCTTCTCTTGTACTTCAAGGTGGACAGTAAAATATGAGTAGAAATTATTTGGTGGTACTCTATCTAATGAAAACTTATTAAGAGTGGTACCACACAGTAAGCATATGTGCTTTTTTGACATCCTCCTCAACCCATCCATGTTCATAATTCAGACAGGATTTCTGGAATTCAGCAATCATCTAAGACTGTAATCCTGCATTGACAGAAACTCCCTGGGCTAAGAATGGTAGAGCACAAGGATAGCAGGAGGCCATGTCACTGATGTCGCATGGAGCTACTATTCTGAGAATTACCTACTTTTTATGTTAGAAAAAAGAGAATTAAACATTTATCTTGTTCAAATCTTTGCTATTTCTGATCTTTAGTCCTAGAATTTATTGCACTCATTTAAAAGACCTAAGTGTGGAACTGAAAGACAAGATGGCAGATGTTCTCTTTGGAAAAGTATCATGTCTTTATATAATAGCAATTTATACCCATCATCTCTTTCTTATTTTGTTCACTGGCAATTTCTTTCTCTTCTAAAATTTTTTGAATTCTGATCTATCTCTGTAGTTAAAATATATTTTTCATGATGTTGTGAGAATGTAATGAGATAATTATGCATGAAAATACTTGTAACTATTAAGTTGACTTGAACACTTTAAAATTATAAGAACTAGAGATGGTCATGGTCAAGATAGATGTGGAGAAGATAAGTGTTCTTAGTCAAACTCTCTTGTTTTATTCCTGTTTCACCCTAAAACAATGTCTACCCCTTGATCCATGATTAAAATTTGAAATAAAAGTTTAAAAGAATATGAGGAAAAGAATGAGTGGGGAAGGGAAGAAATATATTCGGATGTCTCCCACAAGATAGTTAGTATGATAGATCCATTTACATATACAAGTATCACCTGCTTTCTGAATGTTGGTGTTATGCCACTTATGTTTTATGAAAGACCTACATTAGTATGGTAACAAATTTTTTTCTATAAAAGTAAAATATTCTTTGGATTTCTTTTGATTAGAAAAAACAGGTACTAATGTAGGTCTTTTGTAAAGTTAAGTAGCATAACGCAAACTTCCAGAAAGCAGGGGATACTCTTCTTCATTTTATGCCATTTTGGCTTAGGGTTTCTTAAGAAACATTTCATAAGAATGTTCTACTTTGAGATAGTGACAGAAACCTATTTCTTATTTAATCTTTACAATACCCCTGAAAGATAGTTATCATTATGCTCATATTAAGAATATTCAGATACTAAGTTTCAGAAATGTTCGTTAACTTGCCTAAGGCTGTACAGCCAGGATTGGAAACCAAGGTCTTTCTTTACACTACATGATTTTTAATATTACATCAGTTAGGATATAACTATAAATAATTTCATGTCCTAGCAGATGGATGCTCTAGCTAATTGTATTTTATTTTGTTACAGTGAATGCTTCACAATAAAAAATTCTTTAAAAATATCTATTTTCTATTTTATCAGTATACCCTATAAAACAGCAGCTAATACTTGTATTTCACAGAACACTTCTGACTAGCTAATCCTTTATGAGAATTTTACTCTAGTCAGAAAATAGAAAATGATAAATCTGAGCTATTGTACAATAGCAAAATATGTGGCTACTATGAAATTTCTTGGACAGTGATTTCTATTTACTATCTGATATTCTATTATGTAGTTACAAGATGGCACTCAGATAAGACTCACTGAAAAAATTAAATTTTAGTTAACTGCTCATTCTGATGTCATCATGAGGCTCAAAAAATGGATTTTTTTTTCTGCCAGCATATTGGAAGATTCCAGCATATTGGAAGTACTTCATAAAGATATGCCAGCATATTGGAAGTACTTCATAAAAGGAAACTAAGTAAATTCTGTGGCCCATAAAATGCACTATAGAAAGAAATGCCTTAAAAATATTGAATTTTAATTCACATGGTATTTTGTAATCTACAAGTGCTATCTCATATATATTAACTCAATTCTCACAAACCCATGAAATATACATTCTAATTATAGAGATGAAATCAGAATTAAAAAATGTAAGGACCTTCTGAAGATCACACAGAGAGTAAGTAACTGATACGTGACTTGAATCCAAGTCTTTTGATCCAACTATATCTTGAACATTAAGGTAATATGGCAGAACCTCCAGAAGCAGTGATTCTTTGTCAAGCATATTTAGTTATAAATTATTTTATTTATATTAATTTATCTCATAAAATCCTTCCAAGACTATCATTTGTATTCATTCATTGATTCTTTAATTGAATATATATTGAGCACCTACCACATGCATTAATATGTGCACTGAGGATACAGCAGTGAATAAATGAGAGAGAAATTCATATAATTTCTGCTGTCAGACTACAGTGGAATTAAATGAGATTGAAAATCTAACAATAGTTTAGAAAATCCCTAAATACTTGGAGATTAAACAACACATTTCAAATAACACACGGATTAAAGATGAAATTTCAAGAGAAAAATTTTAAAAATATATTTTGAATTAAGCAAAAACATAAACTTTGTGTGATCCAGTGAAAACAATGCTTAGAGGGAAAATTTTAGCATTTAATGCATATATTAGAAAAGAAAAATGCCTAAAATTAATAATCTAATATTTTGCATTAGAAAACTAGAAAAGAAGAGAAAATAAAAGCTAAAGTAAGTGAAAGAAAAGAAATAGTAAAAATTAGAGTATAGCTCATTAAGATTTAAAACAGGAAATCAATGAAGAAAATCAAGGAAACTAAGAGCTGGTCCCTTAAAAAGATCAATAAAAGTGACAGTCCTCTAACCAGGCTAACTATAAGTAAGAAAAAAAGAGTACAAATTACTAATTTTAATAACAGAAGAGGGGACATCACTACAGTTCTCACTGACATTAAAAGGGTAATAATGGAATGCATTGAATAACTATACCCACAAATTTGATTACCTATATGAAATGTACCAATTCCTTGAATGAGTACCAAAATTCACACATGAAAAAACAGACAACCTGAATAGACCTCTATTCATTAAAGAAATCAATAACCTTCCAAAATAAAAAGGACCAGGCCCCAAAAAGTTTGCTTGCTTTTTAAGGAAGAAATTAAACTATTTCTCTACAACTACATACAATTCTCTGCTTCAGAACATAAAAGCAGAGGAATATTACTCAACTCACTGTATGGAGCCAGCATTACCATAATGCCAAAGCTCAGAAAAAGACATTACAAGAAAACAAAACTATAGACCAATATCACTAATGAACACAGATGTGAAATCCTCAACAAAATATTAGAAAAGCAAGTTCATCAATATTTTAAAAGGATAATACCACTACCAAGTGGGATTTATCCCACGTATGCAAGGCTGGTTCAACATTCAAAAATTAACCTATCATACCAACAGGCTAAAGAAGAAAAATCACATGAATACATCAATCAATGCAGAAAAATCATTTGACAAAATCTAATACCCATTCATGATAAAAAAAAAAAATCTCATGGGGTACCTGGGTGGCTCAGTCATTAAGCATCTGCCTTCAGCTGAGTGATATTCCACAGTGTCTGTTATATATATATATGCTTATCTTTATCCTTTCATCTATTGATGGACACTTGGGTTGCTTCCATATCTTGGCTATTGTAAATAATGCTGAAAAAAACAAAGGGATGGATATATCTTTCAAATTAGTCTTTTCATTTTCTTTGGGTAATGGAGTGGTAATTCCAGTAGTGGAATTACTGGATTATATGGTTATTTTATTTAATTAATTTATTTTTTTGAGGAACGACCATACTGTTTTCCACAGTGGCTGCACAAATTTGCATTTCCACCAACAGTGCAGGAGGATTCCTTTTTCTCCACCTTGTCAACACTTGTTATTTCTTGTGTTTTTTACTTTAGCCATTCTGACAGGTGTAAAATAATATCTCATTGTGGTTTTATCTTGAATTTCCCTGATGATGAGTGATGTTGAGCATCTTTTCATGTGTCTGGTAGCCATCTGTATGTCTTCTTTGAAAAAATGTCTATTCAGGTCTTCTGACCATTTTAATTGAATTATTTGTTCTTTTGGTGTTGAGTTATAGAAGTTCTTCATATATTTTGGATATTAACCACTTAGTGGATATATCATTTGCCAACATCTTCTCCCATTCAGAAGGTTGCTTTTTCTTATTTTGTTGATGGTTTCTTTTGCAGTGCAGAAACACTTTATTTTAGTGTAGTCCCAATAGTTTAAAGAAGAGTTAATAACTTTTCTCCTCAAACTATATCTTTTTTATTTAATTGAGTATTTTATAATTCTATTTTTACTCCTTAGCATATCAATTGTAGTTTTTTTGTTTTGTTTTTTCACTTTTTTTTAGTGGTTACTATAGAGTTTGCAATATATATTTACAAATAATTCAAGACTACTTTCAAATAACACTTAACACTTTATGGATAATGTGAGTACCTTATAATAACAAAATAATCCTAATTCTTCCTCCCCTTCCCTTGTATCATAGCTGCTATTCATTTCACTTATATATGGCTGCCATTTATTTCACTTATACATTACATATATGTATTCAAATGTATTATTGCTATCACTTTGAACAAACTATTAAATCAATTAAAAATACGTTTTTATTTTACCTTAATTTATTCCTTCTCTGACGCTCTTCCTTTCTTTATGTAGATTATTTTTATGATTTATATCATTTTCCTTCTCTCTAAAAACTTTTTTTTTTTTTTCATTTACTGCAAGGCAGGTCTGATGGCAACAAATACCCTCAATTTTTGTTGATCCAAGAAAGTCTATTTCTCCTTTACTTTTGAAGCTCATTTCTTTAGTACTAAATAATATTTTATTGGCTGGATATATCACAGTATATTCAACTGTTCACCTATAGAAAGACATCTTCATTGATTCCAAGTTTTGGTAATTATGAACAAAGCTATAAACATCTCTGTGCAGATTTTTTGGTGGACTAAAATTTCAATTTATGGGGGTACACACCAAGGAGTATGATTACTACATCACATAGTAAAAATATGTGTAGTTTTATAAGCATTTCCAAACTGTCTTCCAAAGTGGCTATAACTTTTTGTATTTGCATCAGCAGTAACTGAGAGTTCCTGTTACTCCACAGCATTGTCAGCATTTGGAGTTATCAGTGTTCTGGATCTTGGTCATTCTTATAGTATGCAGTGGTATCTCATTGTTGTTTTAATTTGCAGTTCCTAATGATGTGATGTTGAACATCTTTTCATACAATTATTTGCTATCTTTATATCTTCTATGGTAAAGTATCTGTTCAAAGTCTTTTGAGCACTTTTTAAAATTGTATTTTTCATTTCCTTATTGTTGAATTTTTAGACTTTTTTCTTTTTTAAGTGAGTTTTTTTTTTTTTTTAGATTTTATTTATTTATCTGAGAGAGAGAATGGGAGACAGAGAGCATGAGAGGGGAAGGGTCAGAGGGAGAAGCAGACCCCCCACTGAGCAGGGAGCCTGATGTGGGACTCGATCCCGGGACTCCAGGATCATGACCTGAGCCGAAGGCAGTTGCTTAACCAACTGAGCCACCCAGGCGCCCCTTTAAGTGAGTTTTTAGACTTTTATGTATATTTTGGATAACAGTCCATTACAAGATGTGTCTTTTGAAAATATTTTCTCCTAGTCTGTGGTTTGTCTTCTTATTCTCTTGATGTTTGTTTATTTTTCTTACAATGCATACTGTAAACATTTTCCAAAATTACATAGCAAATTTAATTTAATTTAATTTTTGAAGAAAGAATCCTTACAATCTATAAAGTTATGTGGCAGAATTATATTTTACTTATGTAATCATTTTTATGTATATAAGTATCAATTGTAATAAATTAAATTTAACTTATACATTATGTTTAAAATTTAATCTTTTCTTTAGTTGAAAACTATTAAATATTTCAGGTTAAAGGAATCAGAAGTGCTAAGTATCCAAGTTACAGGAGCTATTAAAACCATAATAAAAATATTTTTAAATTTAAAATTTCTAATTACAATGATGAAAATCAATTGTCAATAGAAGTGAGAAATAAAAAGTGCTTGAATAGTAAATAGAAGTATATGATAACTTTCAAACACCCTTTCCTTAGATAATTATTTCCATAGTCACCAAAACTTATCGGAATTTCCAATGAATTACATTAGATAAGCAATAGTTTCAACTTTTATCTTTCTCACCTTCTGAAGGCACCAAATTATGAGAACCAACAAAAGAGACACTAGATTGAAAAAAAGGAAGAATGCATGTTAAATCATCATAACTCAATGAAGCTTGACTATATGGTTGAAACTGTATAACCCAATTATTATTAATCCAATTTGTATATCTAAAAGAACATCATGATATAAAAAAGAAAAATTTTAATCAAAGGTTATATGCAGAATGGCAATTAGAAATACAGTGTAATCTCTGTGAAAACTCTGTAATAATAAAATAACAGTTATTCCCATTACTATTGTTGACATCTCATAAAATGTACATCTTGAGATCCCTTGGAAAAGGTGAAAATCCCCTGATAATACCTTGGCAATGAATAAGTGCAGTCAACCCTTAGGGAATTAAGATAAGATGAGAAAAGGTTATAAAAACAGATCTCTTGAGCCTGAGAAACTAAATTCATTTACTGAGGTGAAATAAGAAATAAGCAAAGTAAAGTGAAAAGCAGAATAAAGAACCTGGAGACATAAAAGTCAAGATGACCCAGAAATTCTCTGAGCTATGAAACAAGTTTCCTACACATCCTTTCACTGATGGGTACAAGAGATTCCATTTGAAGAAATACTTTAGTTTGTTTACATTGATATTGTCAAAGTCATACTTTTATAAGGAGGCTTATCACAAATGATGGGGCAAACAGTGAATCTGCTTATTAAAAAAAAATAACTACACTGAGCTTGTACAAAGATATTCTCCTATGCTTTGTGGATATGTAACCACTGTTACATGAAATCTATACATGTTATACAAACATACAATGCCACATAAGTAGGTATCACTTACACAGACATATATACATATGTACATATACACATTATTATTACAAAACTGGAAGCTGGAGTTTCCATTTTCTTTAAGAATCTGTCCCATACGAAGGCTGTATATTGTTGGAATCCAGGACTGAGACTATAGTGTCAAATAGCTCAAGAATGTGATGAAAACCTAGTCTAAGAATATTTTAACAGACTAACCAATGGATTATTCTCCATCACAAAGGCAGAGAAGTAATTAAAGAGATTTGTGTTTGAGGAAATTTATAAGATTGATCCTACTGGGATCAATCCTATTCTATTCTCAGCAATAACTCAGTAATATTCAAAATAGTAATATTTTGAATTTATCTATCAGGCAGTGTTTGGAAAAGCAGTTACTGTCCAATAGTAACAGAATAGTACCTCCAGTTAGAATCTTTTCAATTGTGAAAATTATACCATCCCTGAGATTTTCGTTTTTAAATTTACTTTATGTATATAGGATTTAAAAGGCTTGGTTTCTGTGTGACCTAGGTGTAAAATCAAAAGCCTCTCACATTGTACAATTCATATATTCGTAAGATGGTTATAAATTGATATTTTATAATATAGATAATTGAGTTATATTTTTAATGCATAGGAATACTTTTATAAAGTATACTGTCATACCTTGCTTTTCCCTATTTCTAAATGTTCATGGAAATTTTTTAAATTTTAATTTAGTATGTCACATGTTTTGCAGCATAATCATTATTTTTTTCAAACTGTCCTTTTCAACTGTAAGTAGGGTGTTATAATTGATTCTATCCTGAGAGAACTCCCTCAATCCCCAAATAATTTGGGCCTGGATGATCCATATTTCTTTCATAATTCCTGAAGCTCCTAATGAGAATTTAAAGCTGTTGAGCTAATTCCTGTGTATAAACTTTGAAGAAGCCAACCATTTGCTAACCGGCATTGCACATCAGATTCTGAAACATTTGCCCCTGAAATAGTTGACATCTTGTAGCAACTCTACAACTATTAGTAGGTTTTTACAGTCCTAGCTTTCCTGGATTTTATGTGAATCTCACCTTCATTCCTCTGATGTCATCTCAGAAGTTCTCTTCAGAAACTTTTATCTACCCTGAGGTTATAACCCTTCACTTTGAAATGTTGGCATTGCCCAAGTCCTGTTTAAATCCAGTAACTCATTGCCTACACTGTTGTACTGGTCAGACTCTGCAGTGTCTCATATACATTCAATTCATTATCAAGGAATGTCAGTCTAGCAACAGAGATGGAGGGCTCTTGAAAATCTCTTGATTGATAGCTATGAAGTTACCAGTGTAAACATAGATCTCTACATCAATCCTTAATACTCACACCATGTTGCTTTGTGTGTGGAAGTGAGTGAGGGGTATGCAGCAGAGGTGCAGTAAGTATAAGGAAGAGGAAAGGGGGTTTCTATATTTTCTACTTTTTCTCCTTCCCATTTTCCTCATTATGGACTATCTTAATATTGCCACCCAGCCACGGGGATGAGGAGCCTGGAAAAAGATTGTGTCAAAGACTGGACTAGTTGACCATTATGATGGGGACCAGAGGTGAATTTTCCATGAAGACCTACTTTGTACCTAAGAAGTACAGCAGAACAATTACTAAAGCAGTGAGTGGATGGCACAGACAGTAAATCCAGGCGACTGCTAAATTTTAAGTGTGTGAATATCCTTTGTAGCTTTGCATATCACTTACCAAATAATTTACCAGCTGATGGGAAGAAAATAATTGCTGTGGGCTTATACAGCCTCAAGACCAAAATAAAACAGAGTCATTATCATTGAGTATAGCTGTGAGAGGATTTTTAAAAAGATTTATTTATTTATTTGAGAGAGAGGGGCAGAGAGAGAGGGAGTGAATTTCCCAAGCAGGACCTGCACTGAGCACAGAGACTGATGAGGGCTCAATCTCATGACACTGAGATTATGACCCTCAGATCATGACCCTGAGATCACCATCTGAGCTGAAACCAAGAGTAGGTCGCTTAACCAACTGCACCACCCGGGTGCCCCAAGCTGTGAGAGGATTTTATAACATTATGTGGTAACCCAAAACATGAAGACTGAACTTTTTTGGAGTTATTAATTATACAAAGAAACCATTTCTAAAAGATATTTTTAAAAAATTTCTTAAATATTTAGAATAATAATGAGACAAAGACAGTAGATTGAGCCTTTTATCAGTGAGACAGAAGGCTAGAGATTTGGTTGGGACTTACACACAGTGAGGCTTGTGGATTTCCAATGTCATTTATTTAGCCAGTAGTCATAATTATAGTATTTGGAGTTGGGCACAAAGGTGGATAAGGTGAGAACTCTTGATTAATTTGGTAGATTTGGTGAAGTGGTTGGCCCTAACACCAATGGATAATCTGGACATATTTAAGAAACACTCTAGGAGGTATGTGCATTAGGTTATTCATTAGTTATATCAGGTTTTTAATGTGCTTACCTCCAATAGTAATAGTTTTGAGAACAGAAAGGATGCAGTCATTATAAAAGTAGAATATCTTATTAATAAAACCCTCTAAACAAATACTGTTATATTTGTTGTTATCTTTAGAAATTTTTAAGAAAAAAGGTTCTAAATAAGACTAATCACCTTCATCTCAACATACAGCTATAAATGATTTTGTTTGGTAATCTAGGAAGCCATTCAAAGACTTTTTTTTAGTGGTTGTTACAAGCTTCCAAATGGTGAAATAGCACCCCAAATAGATGTTTTGAATTGCTCGCCAGGAAACAATGGACTTAATATACACCTCATAGCTGCTGGGCATGGAGCAAGTGCATCCTGGGTTGATGCTTCTCATGTCCATCTGCTAGGCTGGCTGGTTGACTGCTTAGGATTTGGTCAAATCTTTGCCATGTGGCATAGGTTCCAACTTCAAGAGAATTTACATGGATAGGCTGAATTTAAATAACAATAAACATCATGCAAATATTGGGCCATTTTTTCCAGTGGTGTCATATAATTTCTTCATCCTCTTTTCTAACTTAGATTCTGTGGATAAGTTTTTCTCTATGCACTCTTTTCTTCCCATTCAAAAACATGATAAAACAAATTTTTGAATTTAGTATCTCAACATAACATACCGTCCTTAAATTATAAGATTATCTTTTTTTTTTTTAAAGATTTTATTTATTTGACAGAGAGAGATACAGTGAGAGAGGGAACACAAGCAGGGGGAGTGGGAGAGGGAGAAGCAGGCTTCCCGCTGATCAGGGAGCCCCATGCGGGGCTCGATCCCAGGACACTGGGATCATGACCTGAGCCGAAGGCAGGCGCTTAACGACTGAGCCACCCAGGCGCCCCAAATTATAAGATTATCTTATATATTTGGAGGTTATTGCTTTCAGTTAGGAAGCCATTCACAAAAACTATGTCTATGAAATTGACCAGCCTACCAATAAGCATCACATACAGTAAAAACGTCCTGTTCCAGATGTCATTAATTTAACATTACCAAAATCTTTAAAATGTTAAATGCATAGGAAATAATACCTCTGAGTAGCCAATAAAGTCATTGTTTCAAAACTTATGAATTTGCCTCTTGGTTTATAAGTTTTAGAAATACCATAATAGATTCATTATGACTCAAATTATTTAAGACACAGTTTGAAAAGACTTGATTATCTGGCTTTCACTCCAAAATAGATGACAACCAACAAATTCAAAACTCAGAATAGAAGTAGGGCAGAAGAACAGCTGTTGGTTCTTTTGTTTTTAGCACAGAGGCTGTGATAAGGATATCAAGAGAGACTGGAGACAGTTGGACTAGTCAAGTGAGTGAGAGTCTTTTACACCCACCCAGTATCACTGCCCTTGCTGCTGGTCTTAAACAGCTGAATTCTCTTGACCATCTAATGAACATATTTGATAGCTTTTCTTCTCAGGCTTGTGTGGGGGTAACTAAAATTTTGAAGTTAATTACAAAGTGTAAATGAGAAGGAAAAAACATTGATACTTAAGAACCAAGACTTTATTCTTACAATGGAAATACATTTTGTAGTTGTGATATTTTTAAGCTAAACTCTGATTATAACCTTAGTTAATCAGGATTCTTAGTAGATGAAGCATTCTTCAACTTTATTTTCTGGTGAGTTGAGGGCTTTTTGCTCAGAAACTCTCATGTTTTAAATGTTCCAAAATTTTGGGGGCACCTGGGTGGCTCAGTCAGTTAAATGTCTGCCTTCTGCTCAGGTCATGATATCCAGGTCCTGGGATCCAGCCCCACATTAGGCTTTCTACTCAGAGGGGAGTCTGCGTCTCCCTCTCCCTTTGTCCCTCCCCACCATTTGTGCACTCTTTATCAAATAAATAAATAAAATCTTTAAAAAAATAAACAAGTGTTTCAAAATTTTTATTAGTCTACTTTTAACCTTGATAAGAGTAGTAAGGTAAAGATAATAAAAACATCGTTTAATTTTCGAGATTACAATGCCTTCAAGCTCCCAGTAGATGGATAAGGTATATGTGATCCATTTTAATCTGGACTAAGTCTTATGTGGTTCATATTATTGCTAGATTTTAAATGTATTTTATACCAATCTTCCTCTTTCTTTGAAAATTTTGTAGATATGATTTGTTCTATTTAGCTGGATTCTTATTAACTGAGGTTTCAACTAAATTTTTCTTAAAAATGTTTTTGAAATTTTAAATTTAAATAGCAAAAGAAATTTTGAACCTTTAAAAAGATTTTAAAAATATCAGAATAATTCCACTTTTCTTCTGCTGCATGGTCATGCCACTGCTTTCCTGGGAGGGGTCCAGCAAAAGTCAGAAGCATGGCAAGACAAACCCCCCTCCCCCACTGGGAGGAACAGCACAGGTCTGTGCTTCAGGAGTCCATAAAATTTGGAGTTTTGGAACCCAGTCATGGGCCTGAGATAGAAACACTTGGTCACAGTCCCGGTGAACACAGAGTTCTGACGAAAACCAAAGAGACAAAAGTGATTGCTTTTCTGTGAGGGCTCACTGAAGAGTGGGGGGGGGGTGCATGAATTTTCAGCTCTGGGGCCAGAGAGTGGGGGCATCCATATTCATCCTGCCCATCAGTGCTGAAAGCCTTCAGGGAGCAAAACAGTACCGCATAGGAATCCATAGCTGTTTACCCTGAGCCCTGCCTCTGCATGCAAGGGGAGCATTTGCAATAGGGCAAGTCCACCTGAGAATCAGTGCAACAGGGCCCTCCTCCAGAAGACCAGCACAAACAACTCACTAGCATCAAGTATACTGATCATAGATGGCTGCAAAGCTTCATCTCTTGGGGAAAACAGTATATAGTATTCTTTAGTCTTTTAGTATTATCTTTCCAGTTATTTTCTTATTTTTACAATTCTTTTTAAATTTTTATTTTTATATATTCTTTATATATATTTTGTTCCCTTTCATTAGGTGTGTGTGTATGTATATGTGTGTATATATATTCTTTCTTTTTTAAAAAAGATTTTATTTATTTGTCATTGAGAGAGAGAGAGAGAGAGATTGAGCACAAGCAGGGGGAGCAGCAGGTAGAGGGAGAAGCAGGCTCCCCACTGAGCAAGGAGCCCAATGTGGAAATCGATCCCAGGACCCTGGGATCATGACCTGAGCTAAAGACAGATGCTTAACTGACTGAGGGACCCAGGCATCCCTTTTCTTTCTTTCTTATTTTGGGATCTAGTTTCTTTTAATAAGCAGACCAAAACACAGCGAGGATCTAGGTGTTTTTTTTTTTTCCTTCTGTTGTTGTGGTTGTTATTGTTTTTTTTTTTTCTTTTTTCTTTTCTGGACAAAGTGGTGAGATAGAGAAATTCACCCCGAAAGAAAGAACAGGACATAGTACTCACTGCCAGGGATTTAATCAAAATAGATATAAGTTAGATGTCTGAACTAGAATTTAAAATGATTATAAAGATACTACCTGGGCTTGAAAAACAGCATAGAAGACACTAGAGAATCCCTTACTGTAGAAATAAGAGAACTAAAATCTAGTCAGGTCAAAATTAAAAATGCTTTTACCGAGATGCAGTCCCACTTGGAGGCCATAAAAAAGAGGATGAATGAAACAGAAGAGCAAATCAGTGATATAGAAGATAAAATGATGGAAAATAAGGAAGCTAAAAGAAGAAAGAAAGAAACTACTATATCACAAAGGGAGACTTAAAGAACTCAGCAATTCCATAAAGCAAAATAATATTTGGATAATAAGGGTCCCAGAAGATGAAGAGCAGGAGAAAGGGGCAGAAGGTTTATTTGAACAAATTATAGCTGAGAACTTCTCTAATCTGGGGAAAGAAACGGACATTCAAATCCAGGAGACATAGAGAAGCCCCCCTCAAAATCAACAAAAATAGGCCAATACCTTGACATATTATACTGAAGATTGCAAATTTCAAAGATAAAGAGGAAATCCTGAAAGCAGCTCAGGACAAGAGATCCTTAACCTACAAGGGCAGACACATAAGGCTGGCAGCAGACCTGTCCATGGAGACCTCGTAGGCCAGAAAGGACTGGCATGATATAGTCAACATGCTAAATGGGAAAAATATGCAGCCAAGTGTACTTTATCCAGCAAGGCTGTCATTCAGAATAGAAAGAGAGATAAAGAGTTTCCAGGACAAAGAAAACCTAAAGGAGTTCGTGAACACTGAACCAGCCCTGCAAGAAATATTAGAAGGGATACTTTGGGTGGAGAGCCCAAGTAACAAAGACCAGAAAGGAACAGAGACAATCTACAGGAACAGTGACTTTACAGGCAGTATAATGGCACTGAATTCATATCTTTCAATAATTACTGAATGTAAATGGGCTAAATGCTCCAGTCAAAAGACAAAGATTATCAGAATGGATTTAAAAAAAAAAAAAAAAACAAGACCCATTGATATGCTGCTTATCAGAGACTCATTTTAGACCCAAAGATGTGGCGTTCTGTTTCCTGAGTGACTCTGAGATCTCTGAGAAAACTCAAAGACGCCTCCAGATTGAAAGTGAAGGCATGGAGAACCATTTATCATGCTAAGGGACATAAAAAGAAAGCTGGAGTAGCCATCCTTATACCAGGCAAACTAGATTTTAAACCAAAGACTGTCATAATAGAGGAAAAACGGACACTATATCATTATAAAGGGGTCTATCCAACAAGAAAATCTGACAATTGTAAATATTTATGCCCCTAACTTGGGAGCATCCAAATATAGAAATCAGTTAATAACAAAAAGAAGAAAAAGAAAAGAGAAAGGACTCAAATAAATAAAATCATGAGTGAAAAAGGAGAGGTCACAACCAACACCAAAGAAATACAACTATAAGAGAATATTATGAGCAATTATATGTCAACAAATTAGGCAATCTGGAAAAAATGGATAAATTCCTAGAAACATATAAACTACCAAACTGAAACAGGAAGAAATAGAAAACATGAACAGTCCCATAGCCAGCAAAGAAATTGAATCAGTAATCAAAAACATCCCAAAAAACAAGAGTCCTGGGTCAGTCAGATGGCTTCCCAGGTGACTTCTACCAAACATTTAAAGAAGAATTAATACCTATTCTTCTGAAACTGTTCCAAAAGAGAGGTATGGAAGGAAAACTTCTAAACTCATTCTGTGAGGCCAGCATTACCTTGATCCTAAAACCAGACAAAGACCCCACTAAAAAGGAGGATTACAGATTAATATCCCTGATGAATATGAATGCAAAAATTCTCAGGAAGATACTAGCTAATAGGATCCAATGGTACATTAAAGGATTATTCACCACGACCAAGTGGGATTGATTCCTGGGCTGCAGGGATGGTTCAACACCCACAAATCAATCAATGTGATACACTACATAAATAAAAGAAAGGACAAGAGCCATATGATCCTCTCAATAGATGCAGGAAAAGCATTTGACAAAATACAGCATCCTTTCTTGATTAAAAACCCTCCTCCATAGGAATAGAGGGAACATACCACAATATCATAAAAGCTATACACAAAAGACCCACAGTGAATATCATTCTCAATGGGGAAAACCTGGGAATTTTTCCCCTAATGTCAGGAACACAATAGGGATGTCCACTCTCATCACTGTTGTTCAACATAGTACTGGAAGTACCAGCCTCAGCAATCAGACAACAAAAAGATATAAAACACATTCAAACTGGCAAAGAAGTCAAACTTTCCTCTTTGCAGATGACATGATACTCTATGTAGAAAACCCAAAAGACTCCACCAAAAAATTGCTAGAACTCATACAGGAATTCAGCAACATCGGAGGATATAAAATCAATGCACAGAAGTCAGTTGTATTTCTATACACTAACAATGAAGCAGAAGAAAGAGAAATCAAGGAATTGATCCCATTTACAATTGCACCAAAAACCATAAAATACCTAGGAATAAACCTAACCAAAGAAGTAAATTATCTGTACTCTGAAAACTATAGAACTTTGAAAGAAATTGAGGAAGACACAAAGAAATGGAAAAACATTCCATGTTCTTGGATTGGAATAAGAAATATTGTGAAACTGTCTATGCAATCTACACATTCAAGGCAATCCCTATCAAAATACCATCAGCATTTTTAACAGAGACGAAACAAACCATCTTAAAGTTTGTATAAAAACAGAAAAGACCCCCAGTTGCCAAAGGAATGTTGAAAAAGAAAACCAAAGCTGGAGGCATCACAATTCCAGACTTCAAGCTCCTTTACAAACCTGTAATCATCAATACAGTATGGTACTGGCATAAAAACAGACATGTAGATCAATGGAACAGAATAGAGAACCCAGAAATGGACCCTCAACTTTATGGTCAACTAATCTTCAACAAAGCAGGGAAGAATATCCAATGGAAAAAAAGACAGTCTCTTCAACAAATGGTGTTGGGAAAACTGGACAGCCACATGTAGAAGGATGAAACTGGACCATTTTCTTACACCATACACACACACAAAAAAAACTCAGAATGGATGAAAGACCTAAATGTGAAGCAGGAATCCATCAAATCCTAGAGGAGAACACAGGCAGCAACCTCTGTGACTTTGGCCACAGCAACTTCTTGCTAGACTTGTCTCCCAAAGTAAGGGAAGGAAAAGCAAAAAGGAACTATTTGGACTTCATCAAGATAAACAACTTCTGCACAGCAAAGGAAACAGCAATGGAACTAAAAAGCAACTGGTGGAATGGGAGAAGAAATTTGCAAATAACTTATCAAATAAAGGGCTAATATCCAAAACCTATAAAGAACTTCTCAAACTCAACACCCAAAAAACAAAAAAATCCAGTAAAGAAATGGGCAGAAGACATGAACAGACATTTCTCCAAAGAAGACATACAAATGGCCAACAGACACATGAAAATATGTTCAACATCACTTGGCATCAGGGAAATACAAATCAAAACCACAATGAGCTACCACCTCACACCAGTCAGAACGGCTAAAATTAACAACTTGGGACACAATAGATGTTGGCGAGGATGCAGAAAAAGGGGAACCCTCTCACACTGTTGGTGGGAATGCAAACTGGTGCAGCCACTCTGGAAAACAGTATGAAGATTCCTCAAAAAGTTAAAAAATAGAGCTACCCTATGACCCAGTAATTGCATTACCAGGTATTTATCCAAAGGATGTGAACAGTGATTCTAAGGGGCACATGCACCCCAGTGTTTATAGCAGCAATGTCTGCAATAGCCAAAATATGGAAAGAGCCCAGATGTCCATTGACAGATGAATGGATAAAGGAGATATGATATATATATAGATAGATAGATAGATAGATAGATAGATAGATAGATAGATAGATAGATATAGATATATAATGGAAGATTACTCAGCCATCAAAAAGAATGAAATCTTGCCATTTGCAATGACATGGATGGCCCTAGAGGGTATTATGCTAAGCGAAATAAGTCAGTCAGAGAAAGACAAATACCATATGATTTCATTCATATGTGGAATTTAAGAAACAAAACAAATGAGCACCTTCCCTCCAGCAATCCTCAATTTATTTCCTAGAGTTGAGTCTCTTATGGTTTGTCTCCCTCTCTGTTTTCATCTTATTTTATTTTCCCTTCCCTTCCCCTATTTCATCTGCTCTGTTTTTTAAATCCCACATATGAGTGAAATCATATGGTACTTGTCTTTCTCTGACTGACTTATTTCACTTAGCATAATACCATATATTTATGTATGTGTGATGTTATGCTAAGTGAAATATATATATATATATATAACGTATCCATTCATCTTTCAATGGGCATCTGGGCTGTTTCCATATTTTGACTATTGTTAATTTTAGCCATTCTGATCTGTGTGAGGCACTCATTGTGGTTTTGATTTGTATTTCCTGATGACAAGTGATATGGAGCTTTTTTTTTTTTTCATGTGTCTGTCGGCCATTTGTCTTCTTTGGAGAAATGTCTGTTCATGTCTTCTGCCCATTTCTTGACTGGATTTTTTGTTTTTTGGGTGTTGAGTTTGATAAGTTCTTTATAGATTTTGGATACTAGCCCTTTATCTGGTAAGACATTTGCAAATTTCTTCTCCCATTCTGTAGGTTCCTTTTAGTTTTGTTGAGAAGTTTTAACTTTTAATGAAAAAAATTCAGATTTTGATTATTATGTGGAGTTAAAATTTTAATTATCTTTGTGAGGTTGTTTTTATCACTAAAAGTCATAGAAGGACTTTTCATTAACCAAGAGTCACCAGATTTGTTAATGGCACCTGTCTACAATTTGGCAGGCAACAGTTCACCTTACAAAATGGTTTTGAATGGAAGCAAGGGTGGGGATTTAAATTGCTTTCTTATTGCACCTTATACTCCCACTTATTCAATATGCCTATTACTGTATGAATGAGGATTTCTGTTTATAAGTTGAACTATATATCAAAATTTGAATAGCTATTAACCAGTAAATCGTGTTGTTACATGTACTGATAATACAGTTAAGGGATGACTCTAAAGACAATAGATAAAAGAAGTTAAAAGAAAAAAAAATAAGAGAAAAAATAATCATTAAATTGAACAAAAAAAATGTTCAGCCTCAATAGTATCCAAAGAAATGCATTCATCATTTTACCTACCAAGTTAGATGATTAAATAAAGTTAATATTGAATATTATAGAGAATGTGGAGAGATGGGATATAGCAAACATTACTGTTGGGGCTATAAATTAGATTATCTTTTTGATAACAAATTTGACCATATATATATATATATCAAGAGCCTAAAAAAAAGTTCATGCATTTTGACAATATTCTATCCTAAGGAAATAATTCTTAAAAGAAAAAGTTACTGAGTTATCATCTCAGTATTATGTATAATACTGAATAATTAGAAGCAATCTATCACTAAATGTCCAGCAATAGGAAGTTGATTATTATAACAGTACAAATTCATTATATAGGCTATAATGCGGTCACCAAAAATTGTTTAAGGATACTTTGCCTAGGGGTATCTGGGTGGCTCAGTTGGTTAAGCATCTGACTCTTGATCTCAGCTAAGGTCTTGATTTCAGGGTCATGAGTTCAAGCCCCATGTTGGGCTCCATGCTGGGCATGGAGCCTGTTAAAACAAAACAAAACAAAATGAAAGGATACTATGCCCATGTGTAAGATGCTTAGAATATTGGTATATTATGTGAAAAAAGAAAACACTGGGAATTGGGATATATAATTTTATGTAGCATGTAATTATAACTACATTAATATCCTATGCATAAAAAACTGAAAAAATACAATAAAACTTTGATGATTATTTTCTTTGGGTGCTAAAATTCGAGGTGCTAAAATTTGTTTTCTTCAAATTACCTCACTAAATGTAAAACGGTTGCTAAAATCTGAAAGCTACTTGGAGTTATGCTTTTAGCCTATATGTTACAAAAAATGCTATAAAACAGTGTACATCATAAGCATGATGAATTAAAGAACATGCTATGAAAAGTATCAAAAAACATGGGGATGATGGATTATGTTCTATATATTATGTAAGATATTTTATTGGGAATCCATGAGAGGAAACATATTTCAAGTCTCATTGTTATTAATATTTCCACCCAGCACATTTATATATAAATATATATAACACATAATAAAAGTTAATATACTATAAATGTTAATATATATACAAACATACATATATTTTCATCTTAAAAATACCTTCCATCATTAGTTAAGTTTCTTTTATTTGAATTCCAAAAGGCTCAAAGACTACATTTTAGCCTACCTCTAGAAAAACCTTTATGAATTTAATAGTGTATGTGTTAATTTTATCTTTTCTATCTAATTTTACAAACTCCCCTCTATTTTCTTTACCCTTCTCATTTATTAGTTATAACAAAAATAATTTGTAAATGCATCAAATGAAATAGGAAATTAATCAACAAAGATTTATTTGTAACATAAATAATTTATATGTGCATATTTGCTGGTATGAAGCAGGATTCTATAATAGTGAAAATAATCTTACTCTGAGGGTCAAGAGTCTTGAATTCTTATCCTTATTTTGCCATGTATTTGTTTCTTGATGTCTTTAGGGCTTTGCCTTCATTTTTAAATTAGGCAGATAGCCAAGAGACCACCAAGTTATCCTCTATCCTTATAAATTCTCTGAAATTACATGGTACATGGTTGGAAAGATGGAGAAAAGCTCTATAATATAGTTTCTTTAATTTCTATTCCAAAATATTCTTGGAAGAATGAGAAAATGGTAGTAAGAATATAATCAGGATATCAACCTTTTTTGAGTATCATAGTAAAATACATATAACATAAAGTTGACCATTTTAACCATTTAAAAATGTACAATTCAGTGTTGTTAAGTATATTTACTATGATATGTAACCATAATCATCGTCTAATTCCAGAAAATTTTATTACCCCAAAAGTAAACTCTCACACATTAAGGAGTCACTCCCTATTCTCCCACCCTTTCCAACCTTGTGGCAAACAGCAACCTTCTTTCTATCTCTATGGGTTTTCCTATTCTGGATATATCATATAAATTAAATCATGTAATATGTGGACTTCTTTGTTTGACTTCTTTTAATTAGCATAATGTTTTTAGTGTTCATCAATGTTATAGAATATACAGTACTGCATTCCTTCTTATGACTAGACAATAATACATCCTATGGGCATACCACATTTTGTTTATCCATTCATTAGATGATGGACATTTAGCTTGTTTCAACTTTTCGCTATTTTGAATGATGCTATTATGAACATCTGTGTACAAGTGTTGGCTTGAATACCTGTTTTCAGTTTTCAGGGTGATATATGTAGGGGCAGAATTGTTAGATCATATGGTAATTGTGTGTTCTATTTTCACACAAACACAGAATACCAGAAATTGTGAATATGTGAGTAAGCATGAAATACTTCTTCTTAAATATTAACCTTTTAAAAATTAATCCTCCAAGCAAAAAAAAAATGTGTGTAATTTTTAATGTAAGTAGAAATAAACTGTGTGACAACAATAACACATAATATGGGTTGGAGAAATGGGAGTACACTGTTATATGGTTCTTATACACACGGGGTGAAAAATATTACTTGCCAAGTAGATTGGGATAAGTTAAAAATGAATACTATCAAACCTAAAATATGCACTAAAAAACACAAAATAAAATGTAAGAGATTGTTCTGACAAAAAAAGAGACAAAAATATACTGCTGATATATAGGCAGAAATAAACTAAAATAATAGAAAAAAAGATACTTTATCCTAATATTATCAAAAGAAAATTAGAATAGCTTTATTATTATCAAACAATTTAGATTTATGAGCAAAAATGTTTCCAGGAATAATAGTAAAGTGGCCAGATTTCTTCAAGAAGACATGGGAATCCAAATGGATATGTACTTAATAACAGAACATCAAATAAATAAAGCAAAAATTTATAAAACTGCAGATACAAATAGACAAAATTACAATTTCTGTCATGTAATTCACCATATAAATGGACTGAATAAACAAACCAAAAAAAAAAAAAACCATAATCATCCCAATAGATGCCAAAAAAAGCACCTGAAAAAGAAGTCATTTCTATTCACAGTAATCTCTCACAGAAAACTCAAAATAAAATGGATTTTCCTCAATCTGAGCAAAGGCATCTCCAAAAAAATTCTACAGCTAATGTTATACTGAATGCCAAAATACTAAATATTTTTCACCAAAAATCAGCAATAAGAGGATAATTGCTCTATTCACTGCTATTCAGCATTGAACTGAAAGTTCTAGCTAGTGTAATCAGGTAAGAAAAATAAATTTCATTCAGATTTGAAAGGAAGAAATGTCTCTACTTGCAAAATACAAGTTCATCTACATATAAATGAATCTATGGAATCTACAAAAAGCTACCAGAATAAATAACTTTGGCAATATTTCAAGATAATCAAGATAGAAAAATCTATTTTATCTCTACATACTAGGAACAAATATTCAAAAATAGAAAAGAAACTGTTTACAACAACGTCAGAAATAAGAGATACTTTGGGATAAGTTCAAGGAGAGATATTCAAGAGCTGCACAGTAAAAACTACAAAATAATATAAGAGAAGTTGAAGAAGTCCTACATAAATGGTAAGAGATATGCAATGCATCAGAAGATGCAATATTATTATCTTACTTCTTAAATTGATCTATGAATTCAACCCAATCCCAATCAAAATCACAGGAGGATTTTTTTAGTAGAAATTGACAAGTTAATTATAAAATTTATGTGAAGATGCAAAGGACCTAGAATAACTAAAAATAGTTTTGAAAGGTAAGGATAAAGTTGAAGGACTTATACTATCTGATTTAAAGACTTATTTATAAAGCTTTAGTAATCAAGTCAGTGTGGCATTTACATAGACAAATTTATCAATAGAATAATACAGGTTATCCAAAAATAGATCCATACATATATATTAATAGATTTTTGACAGGTGCCAAGGCAATTCAATGGAGAAAGGTTAGTCTTTTTCAGCAAATGATGCTAGAACAGTTGGGCATCCATATACAAAATAATAAACCTTGATCTATAATTCACAATTTATACTAAAAAATTAATCAAAATACACCACAGAACTAAATGTAAAATTATCAAACTCCAAGGAGACAACATACAGGAACAAATTTGTTTATCTTAAGGCAGTCAAATATTTTTTAGACTTCATTAAAACCAAAAATATTCACTCTGTGTGAAACAATGTTAAGAGAATATGCAAACAAATCACAAACTGGGGAAAACTATTTACAAATAATATATCAGACAAAGGACTTGTATCCAGAATATATAGAAAAAAAACCCTCAAAATTTAGGAATAAGAAAGAAAACAACTCAAGAAAGTAATTGAGCAAAATATTTGAATAGATTATCTACAAAGAAGATATACACTGCTGATAGGAATGTAAAATGGTAAAACCACTTTGGAAATAATTTAACAGTTTCTGGGAAGTTTCAACATATATTAATCATACAATCCAGACATTTTCTCATATAAGTATTTAGTCAAGAAAATTAAAGCATACATTCGTACAAATACTTGTACACAGATACCAAAGCAGTATTATATCTAATAGCCAAAAACTGGAAACAACTCAAATATCCATCAACAGGTGAATGGATAGACACATTGTAGTATAAAAATACAACAAAATACTGTGTAGCAAAATAAAAAAAAACTATTGATACATGCAACAATATATACGAAGCTAAAAATAATTATGGCAAGTAAAAAGAGCCAGACACCTTCCCCAAATATTACATTCTGAATGACTGCTTTTATATAAAATTCTAGAAAATTGAAAGCTATCTATAGTGACAGAAGAGAACACAGATCAATGGTTGCCTAAAAGTGATGTGGAAACTGGGTGGGCTGGGAAGACAAGAAGATTACAAAGAGGCATGAGGAAACTTTTGGGGTTGAGGGACGTGCTAATTATTGTCCTGGAGATGATTTAGTGGATGTTTATATATTTTAAACTTATCAAATTGTACAGTTGAAACATGTGCAATTTAATGTGTATCAATTATACCTTAATGCAGAAGTTAAAAAACAACAGGAAAGTCTAATATTATTAAATATTAAAACTCTTTTCTAAAACTTGCATGAGCCAGTAAAATAAAATGGAACACTGAGATAAAAATCAAAATTTACCATATTATAATGGTTATCCTGTAAATCATAGATGAGAAAATTGTCTGATTGATATTTATCTACCCTTAAAAAATAAATTAGAAGCTTATCGCATTTTTTTCAAAAGCAATTTCAAATAGATTTAAAGTTTAAATATAAATAATGATGTTGAGAAAACATTTTGAAAAAATTGAGATGAATATTTATCTCTCTAGAAAAAATAGATGAATATTTATATAAACTCAGTGGTAAGAAAACATTTATGTAAGACACCAAAGGCAGAAATTGTGAAGAATGTTATTAATAGCTGTGGATATATAAAAAACAAAAATTCATAAAGTGTATTATGAACAAAAACATAAGCATTATTAAAAATCTAAAAGTAAATGAAGGAAAGTATCTGCAACTACGTGTCAGACATCTATTTAACATCCTCAGACTATAAAGAGATCTAATGCATCAATAAGCAATTAAAAGCCAAATCTCTCATTAGAAAGTGGGCAAAGAATAGATAGAGGCAATTTAGAGAAGACAGAAGTAGACTAACAAATGTGAAAAAAACATTTTCCAAAATATCAACAATCCCTATATCCTAGAATTCTAGGAGAGTATTTGTCTTTAATCTTATGACTGAATTCTGATGGCTATTGTAGTAATCCTTGAGCCAAAGGTAGATGGATGGGAGAGCTATCCAGAGTCCTATACAATTTCAACAGGGGTGGACACTTGCTTTCTTCTCTTGGCTGGAAAAGTTTTTATACCACTTGTCAAATTTAATGTGACTTGTCTTCCTTTTTGATGTGGATATATCTTTGCCATCTCTGGAAGATTTCTAATACCTACCTCCACCAGTAGTATCTGTATCAGTCCAATTAAATCAGTCCCCTGCAATGGATTTTCTTCCTTCAACATTTTGAAGAACAGAATATATTATACTTACCAGTGACTAAAGGAAATTGTATACCTCTGTGGATTCCCCCCCAAAACATATTTGCTGAAGATTGAACATATAGTTTCACCTTTTTTAAAAGTACAGTATTGTAGAATGGTGTTCATTATTCCTTACTTGTCATTCCTCTAGAAAATTTTTCTCTCTTTGCTTTTAAAAGCTGAAATTGCATAAATCCTCCTGTTGTTTGTAGATTAGCTGTAATTTATTCAGTGCCCAAAGGGTAACATAAGAGGATTAGCCAGAGTAGAGCAGAAACAGGGATAGTCCTTTTGGCTTTGTTATGTTACAGCCATGCAGATGAAACCAAAATTAGGCCAAAGTGTCACCTCTTTTTGAGATTAACAGCATAACAAGTTTCCAACTTATTCCTCCTCACTCTTATTTAATATGATTTCCTAAAACTCAAATCACTGTAAAACATAACTACCAGTTTAATTGAAAGCTATTTTCTATTAACACCTTTTTTCCCTAAATGTTTTATCTAAACATATTTCTTGACATTGTGAGTATTCTAGTAAAATGTTGAACAGAATTGTGCCTTGTAAACCTAACAACAGTAATGTCAATATAGTACCTTTTTTTTTTTTTTTAGAAAGAATATTCAAAAACTGTGCTTAGAGAGAGCTGCTTTTTCCTACGTCCCCACTGGCTATGTTTCTCCCTAGTCCAGAACAGCCATTCTGTTAAAATGTGTTTAATAATTAAATGATTAAATGAATGATAGGCTGATTTCCACAGACTATACCATGGAAAATACTGCGTTTCACAAATTCTTTTCACAATTTAACTTATCTAACATCAGAGTTCTTTTTAATCACTTTTGTTTAGACAGCAATCATGATATTACTGCCTTGTCCATATGCAAACTTGGTTAGAGCTATTTATTTTCTTATCACTTAAACTGAATTGGTACAATTGCATATGTTGTATGAATTGAAGATAGGTGAAATTACTAAATCCCTCTGAGTAAATGAAGGAAATTTCAAAACCACTAGAAGTTGGTGTCTAATTCATGCATGGTATCAGTCAGTCATTAATATGTTACACGTCGATTTATAAAACTTTGTGCACATTTTGAATGGAAACTGCTTAACATCCAAAGACTTAAATTTCAACAGGGAAAAAAATCTCATGTTATTAAAATGAGAAAGTGCCAGATGAAAACTTACAGGATGAGTGTCAGCATCTTCAAAGAAAAAAACATAGAAACAGGGATGGAATACTCAAGAAATCCTTCATCATCAATGCTCTTCCTACCACAAAAATAGAAAAACAAAACAAAACAAACAAACAAAAAATCCCAAACATTTTTGTGTGGAAACACGTCAATTATTTGTATTTAAAAGTAATGTACAATTTTCACTTGAATCAATGAAAGATTAGGAAATGTGATCCAATATTCTTGATAGTGATAACTAAAAATAGACTATAGACTGATGACATCTGGGTGCTTACAAGCCAACAAATTTCAAAAGAAGAAGGAAATCTAGAGTTATCAGTCTGCCTTTTGGGGTAGCTTCTCCCTAGGAAGAATCTGCCAGATCCCCTGATAATGTGACCAAGAGACTAGAAAGTGGAGTAGAGCTACCATGAACCTCAAAGGATTGATGGGATAGGAAGAAAAAAAATGGAGTCCTGGTCACACCGAGAAGGGATAGTTTAGTTAAGCCGACATACTTTCAGTGAGGATTCTAAAAGGCAAAAATCCTAGGAGTGAAGGCAAATCATCAATCACTTGCTCTCACAGAGAGAAAAGCCCTATTTCAGAACATCTTAATCTGTATAATTGGATGAAAGTACCCTCCATTGCTATTGTCTGGTTGCCTTTTTTTTTTTTAATTTATTTTTTTATTATGTTATGTTAGTCACCATACATTACATCATTAGTTTTTGATTATTGTGACTCTCCCTGCATGATGCAGAAGAGGTCATGATAGCAGCTAATTTTACATATTTCTATCATATGTAGGTATTGCTCTAATAATTTTTCCATTGATTTAATTATTTGATCTCTACAACAGTTTTATGAGGTAGGTATTATTACCACCCATTTGATAGATGAGGAAATTAAGGCACAGGGAATTAATTAACTTGCCCAAGGTTACATTTGGTAAGTGTCAAATCCAGATTTCAAACCTAGACAGTTTGACACTAAAGTTGGCACCTTCAGTCCATTGTTGTTATCCTCATGTAAAGGTTGTAAAAGAAATTATGAGACTATAAGAGAGCGGAAACTGACAGACATTTTAAAAGTCATCTTTTTGTTGGACATTTACTGGGATGAAAATGGAATAAAAAGAATAATTACATGTGTTGTTCTTCTCAACTAGGGTCAGTGGATCACAGAAAGCTAAGCCTCTAAAACCAGAGCTATGCAGAAAGAAGAGAAAGCCAAAGAAACTGTGATATAAGGCTCATCAGCAAACAATGCTCAATAAACAGATCAAAGCACCACCTTCAATTATGGAGAGAGTTTGGTAAAATGAGGAAACGTCAACAAAAAGAAGACACCATTTATTTATTTATTTGTATTATTATGTTCAATTAGCCAACATACAGTACATCATTAATTTAGATGTAGTGTTCTGTGTGTTGATGGACACCATTTATTTTTAAACATACAAGAAAACTTTTTTTTCCCAAATTTCTTTTTGATTTAATGTTAGACCAAACCAGGATGGATCAAGCATTTTTATTCTGATTCTTTGGCTACTAAAACTGGCTAAATGTGGCAAAGACAGCATCAAATAGTATTCCCTTTGTTTAAACAACACAACAAAACCTATGAGATGCTTTAAGATTCTTAGAAGGAAACTTATAGCAATAAATGTATATATTAAGAAAAAAGAAACATCTCAAACAAATATCCTAACTTTATACTACAGGGGATGAGAAAAAAAACAAACTAAGTCTAAAGGTAGCACAAGAAGAGATGTATCAACAATCAGAGTTCAAGTAAACGAAATCGAGACCAGAAAAACAGTGGAAAAGATCAATGAAGCAAAGGGCTGGTTTTTTTTTAAAGATAAATAAAATTAACAAATCTATAGCTAAACTAAAAAAAAGACTAAAAATCATAAATGAAAAAGAAAACGTTTCAACTGATACCACATAAATACATAGGATTATAAAATACTACTGTGAAAAGATGCTCAATATCACTAATCAGAGAAATGCAAATCAAAACCGCAATGAGATATCATCTCACACCTGTTAGAATGACAATCATTAAGAAGACAAGAGATAACAAGGATTGACTAGAATGCAGAGAAAAGTGAATCCTTGTGCACTGTTGGTGGGAAGTAAATTTCAGCCAGTACTGAAAACAGTTTGGGGCTTCCTCAAAAAATTAAAAATTGAAGTACCATATGTTCCAGCAATCCCACTTCTGGATATATAATCAAAGAAAATGAAAACAGCATATTGAAAATATGCTTTAACTCTCTTGTTTATTGCAGCATTATTCACAATAGTCAAGGTTTGGAAACAATATGTGGAACCCTGTCAGTCAATGGATTAATGAATAAAGTTGTGGAAACACACACACACACACAAACACACACACATGCATACATGCACTACACAATGGAATATTATCCAGCCATGAAAAAGAAGAAAACTGTACCATTTGCTACAACATAGATAGACCTTGAAGGCATTATGCCCAGTGAGACAAGTCAGAGACAGACAAAAGCTGTATGATAACATTTTTTTAAAAGATTTTATTTATTTATTCATGAGAGACAGAGAGAGAGAGAGAGAGAAGCAAAGGGAGAAGCAGGCTCCCAAGGAGCAGGGAGCCCGATGTGGGACTCGATCCCAGGACCCTGGGATCATGACCTGAGCCGAAGGTAGACACTCAACCGTCTGAGCCACCCAGGCGCCCTGTATGATAACATTTTATAAGTAGAAATCTATAAAAGCCAAATTTGTAGAAGCAAGAACTAGTATGGTGGTTATCAGGGACTGGGGATGAAGAAATTGAGGAGATGTACAAAGGGTACAAGTTTGCAGTTGAAAGATTAAAAGAATGTTTAGAAAAGACAAATCCATAGAGACAGGAAGTTGATTAATGTTTTTCCTGGGAGTGGTGATGGTCGGATAATGAGGATTAGCAGCAAATGAACAGAAAGGATCTTATTGGGGTGATGAAATGTTCTAAAATTGACTTGTGATAGTTGTATGACAGGAAATTTTTAAAACTATTGAGATGTAAAATAGAAAAGAAAAAAATGGTCCATAATCAAATAAATTTGGGAAAAATGGGTTGTTAAAAGTAAAGCAAGTTTTATTCTTAAAGATTTTTCCTTAGTATCATTCATTAATGTGAGTTATGAATCCTTAAGAAAAAATATACATTTTTTAAAATCTTTTTTGTGTGAGGCTGGGGTAGGGAATATGGAAAAGTATATCAAGGAATGTGTCTTGGGAGACAAAGTCATAGAACAGTCTTTTAATACCAATGATTCATTAACAAATATTTTTGTCTTCAATAGCTAGGCACCAGTTTTTGATACATTTAACATTATGTAATTCAAGTTATATACTCTTTTGAAACCTAGAATAGAATTTAGGGAAAATCTAGTCCAATCATTTTCAATGTCCTAGTGCTATTGCTGTTAAATTTTAGTTGGCATCTTTGGAGAGTTTTCTTTCTTTTTTAAATATTTTTATTTATTTGAGAGAGAGGGAGCACAAGTGGGGGTGGGGGGCAGAGGAAGAGGGAGAGGGAGAAGCAGCTCCATTCCAGGACCCCAGGATCATGACTTGACCCAAAAGGCAGGCACTTAACTGACTGAGCTGCCCAGGCACCCCTTTGGAGATTTTTCTAAAGACAGATTTTTGGACCCCATTCACAGAATTTATTTAACTGATTGAGTGGGTATGGAATTGGTCTTAAGAATTTTCACTTTTAATACTTTCCAAGTAATGTTGATGTGACTGTTTGAGAAGCCATACTTTGAGGACCACTGCCTCACAGGCTTCCATAAGACTGTGGAAATAGAATCAGAGTAATGAGTGAGCAGAACAGGTTTCCTTTGTTAAATGATTTTGATCATGAAAGAAGAGAATTATATAAGCTATGTCATGAAAAAAGAGATTTTATTATAACTGTTATTTCTTGTGTAGAATAGAACAGGAAGGAGACAGAGGGCATTTCCTGGAAATGCTCTTTCCTTCTCTCTCTTGATCTCTCTCAACCTTTTGATTGCTTTTTCACAAACCATTCTGTCATTTACTTTATTCTTGATTTATTCTCCCACTACAAATTATCCACTTATCTTTGTATTCTCCAGTCAAAATCCAAGAGAGATATGTCAATTAGCTCAACTCATTGTCTTCAATGGACTGAAGGCAACCTTTCCATAGGCAACATCACAATGGGCAATTAGAGCTTTGGTGATCCATTCAGGGGTTACCCATGCATAGAGGATGACTTAGCACCATTTCCCAGAGCAGAGGTCCACGGCAGAGTCATACCTGGTAGAAGAGAATGTTGAGCATTTTGGACCCTGTGAAAGACTTATCTTCCTAAAATTTTAGGGAGAGAGAAAAGAAAGGAAAAGCTTCTTGTCTAGTTAATGAGAGACGGGAACCTGAAAAGAGGTGTCACAGTTCTTGGAAAAGGAATAGGAAAACAAAAAATATTCAATTTTACAGTATTTTCTAGTCTTGACAATCACAAATCTCTCTGACTCTATTTACAACATAAGTGATATTGGGGTACAAAGATAGCATGTGGATCTGCCTTTATTTCTTTTTACTTTTGAACTTACTTGAAAGTCACATGAGGAAGCACTAGTAATGTGAAGAAAAAAGAAACTTATGTGGAGCCAGATGCTGTTTGAGGATGTATTTGCCCAGTGACACCCCAGAATGTGGACCCCTAGCAAATTTGGCTCTAGAATGTTAGTCTCTTTTCCTTTCCAAGTGTAAATCATTCCTATGATTCCTGCTGAGAAAAACTGACTGTGATTAGTTGATCTCTCTCTTAAAAGAAAAAAAAATAAGCCACAGAATATAAGTTTATGCTGTCCTGGTAGGTGGCCTATTGCAGATTCTATTGTATGTTAGGATGCTGGGAAATAGGACTGATTATCCTCATTATGGATTTTTTTCATAGGAGCCAGCTGCAAAAGGACAGGTGGCAGTCTGCTAAGGGATCTCTGTGTTAGAAAAATAGCCATTGGTTCTTTTAAAACATTCTATGTGCTGTGCTCTTTGGAGAGTCTGTGATCAGATTTGAGCTTGGTGTCCACTACTTGAATAAAACAGGACTTTGATTTTCTTTCATCTATCTGAATAGCTTTGATTTAATGTTAAGAATAAAAGACAAATTGAATGACTCTTGCTCTTTCTCTCTCTTGGAATCAATTACCTCTGCTCAAATAACTTACTTCAGGAAGCTTTAGGGCATCCAGGAAATTCATTTACATAGTCAAGAAATGATTAGCATCCTGGTGGAGGAAGAGAGCACAAAGGACTGATTTACCTCACTGTTTCTTTCCTTGAGGCTATCTGACCAATTGTGAGTCCATATATGTTGAACTGGGTACACTGCCTCGCACAATATGTGGAAAGAAAACTTGCTGAGTTAATGAACTGTGGCTGAGCAGTGAAGAAAATGAGGGTAGCATAATGAATGAAGCTAAGGATCTCTGTTCCTCTCTTTAAGTCACCTCTTTACCCTGAGACCACTCAGACTTATCTAGGCCAAGACCCAGAGAGAGCACACTGCTTCTGTTTAATTAGTATAGGTCAAACTCATAGTATTTTCTTTTGAACTTGAGGCTCCTCATGAAAAGATAAGCTGACCACAGTGTAGCCCTCTGGATATGAAATAGAGCATAATTTTTTCAGATATTCCGAACATGTGCAACTTCTGCTTTGATTTTACACTTACTTTGTCCTTTTTTTCCACTTAATTTTCTAGTACACTGCACAGCTATGCTAATTTGGCACGGATGCTAAATATAAGGTCAGAGCATCTCACTTTGGTCTTTACTTGATTGCTTATCACCTTTCCTGAATGCCATTTCTATTTACTCTATGCATCTGATCTCATGTTGGCACCGCATCCCCTTGGCAGGCTGTTGTTCTTGTTTTCTCTCTTTCCAAGCAGCTGTTCAATAATTTCACATGACATAATGTAAATGTATTTTCTATTCATGAGGGAAGAAAGTGAGTCCCCATAATCTCAGACCATCTTCCATCACAGATTTCTTTTATCCAATAATCAGAACAGGTTCTGTAATTCTCACATTCATAATCTTTGTTATGTAAAAGCATCTTGTTAAGAATTATACAAATATTTATATTTTCCTTTTTTCCAACATGTGGATCATTCACAATATATTTTACAAGTCATTTCAATATTTATTATAAACCAATGGACCCATTCCCTGGCTTCGCATTCATTGACACCTGCAAATAATCAGTGAAGATAATTAGGCACATGAACAGACACAGTGCTACATAAATTAGGTGGAAGCATTCTTGTATGGGGTAGATTTGGAAAAATTATGTTTCTATGTGTAACTTTTATGTGAGGAAAAAAAACCCTCCAGGCTCTTAATGTAATTCTTGGTTTGTGCAGTTGATTAAAAAAAATAGAGTAAAAGTCAAATATTAAGATGCTTTGGCTCCAGTTTTGGGCACACAAAGTAATCTCCATGGTCCCTGAATGGAGAACAACATTAACCAGCATGCTCTGATTCTGTCTATACAATTTCTAACACTACTTTGACTTGAGGTTTTAAATACCATATGGCGAATTCATAAACACTCTGAGTGAGCAGTTTTTTTTTTTTTTTCTGTGAGATAATATGCGATTACCACCTACCTGAGACTTAGGAAAACCAAAAAAGACATGCATTTTCTGGATGTCTGGCTTGTGTTAGTGATTTTTGGAAGCTCTGCCAGGAGCTATTTAAGAATTCTCATATTGGTGACTGGCAAACAAGAACCATACAGAACGTAGGCAATATATGTTTCTAAAGAAGTAATATATAAGGGTGGATTTGATAATTTATTTATTTAACTTGCTTTATTAAGAAAAAATATTATATAATTCCATTGAGATAATAACTGATTGAACCATCTTCACAGTTATATTTCTAGACACACATACGATCTTGTAACATCCCAATACAACCCAATTCCGTACAGAAAAAAAAATCAAATCTCTCTATCTTGGCATCCAGTTCTTAATGTCCTGATCTAAAACCATTTTTGAATTTTGTTGTCTGTATTTTGTCTTTTTCTTTATCATGTACCTTATATTACAAATTATTATCTAGTCCCTAAGGTAACAATTTTCATTGTGGTTTCTTTTCTCTTTCCTCAATCTGGGCCTCATATTTATAATTAAAGCCTGGTTAAAAAAGGAAACAACTATTGACACACCTGTCTTTTAGCCATCTCCTCAACTATGAATTGTACAATCAAAGATAATGTATTATATCTTTAAATCCATCTAACATTTTTCTCCAAAGATTCAGGCACGTAGTAGAATCTCAATATATGACCGCTTAAATAAAGAATAAATGGATGAGTCATCAAGAAAAACCTTGCATATATTCTCCATTTAAGAAGGAAGGAAATAAATACATTATAAAACTGTATCATAATAATGGATAAAGTAAGCATAGGCCGCCTGCTTGAATTTAAATTTTAAATCCATTTCTAGACAATTTGTGTGAAAGATCTCATTGTTCTAAAATGCCAGCAATGCTGGGAAAATACAAACTGGGGGTTGCAGAAATGACTAACCAGATATTGCTGGAATGTCCCAAAGCATAGATGTGTGTATATGCTTATTGGAACTCTGAACTTTTAATGAATCCAGGAAGCAGAATTAAGGCAGATTTGTGAACGTTTTCAGCTCAGACCTGGTTTTAACTACTGCATGAGCTAATAAGGCTCAATATAGAAAAATCTGAGGTCTGGCCATGATATGCCAGGAAACAAAAACAAGTGAATGCAGATGGCTCCATCAATAGGACTATAGTACAGAGCCCTGTAAGAGTAAGGTGATAGAAGTATCTTTATGAATAATTAAATAAATAACTTGAAACATGCATTTTTGTGTTCTTCAACTGGATCAGAAGCACTTTGGGGGCTTTTGGAAGGAGATACTTTTTTTAATGGGGGCAGGATTTATGTATGATTTATTCAGTATGATATATACATAATGCCAAACACAGGACCTTGCACATGGTAGACTCTAAATAAATATCTGCTGAGTAAGTAAATAAATGAAGCACTTACCAAATAGATTAAAGTTAGACATTATTTTTACCCTAACTCTTTTATCACTAATGATACTGTGAACAAAAAACATGTTGTTCAAAGATGAGTATTTTTATTCCTTTAGACTAATGAGGGATTAGTATAAAAATGAGAAGAGATATCAGTTTGTTAGGCTAATTGGAGCTAATATCCATTTAAGTTATTTCTATGAGCAATTTTTTCTTTTTTTCTTAATAAGGTGACTTTAAAAAAAGAGAAATAGCCATTTACATCTTTTGTACAATAAAACAAATAGCAAAAGGCATATTTAGAGATGTTTATAGGGTTATAGAAGCCCAAATGGCAAAGGCTGGAGATAGTAATTTACTCGATTGCTGGAAGAGTGATTTACTCCTGAGTTACTAAGAGAACTGTTACAGAGATTTTGCTACATTAGCACCATATTTTCTAAATAAAGGGCTCTTCTACAGAAGCTGAAACTTTAAAGCATTCTGTTAAGCAAATCCAATTACTTCACTCAAAAGAGACTCTCACTGTATACTTAAAGAATCAGTCATCCATGATGCTCAGAGAAAATTTGGAAAGTGGAGGAAAAATGAAAAAACATTACTACAAATCTGTTATTTAAATACTACTATTACTGTATTGTGGTATATTTCCTTTCTTATCTTTATCTTTTTCTATCCATATGTAATCATACGTTTTCTAATTTTTCTACTTTGTAGCATAGTAAAAGATTTTTCCTGCTTGTATATAATCTATTAATTAAAGAGTTGCCTAGTGATGACTCTGCTTCTGGCCAAGATGGAGTAAAGGAACTAGATATACCATAACAATAAAAAAAGGACAAAATATATGAAAGAGTACTGAACATAAACAGTGAATGACAATTATTTCTTTTTTTTTTTTTTTTTTAAGATTTTATTTATTTATTTGACAGAGAGAGACATAGCGAGAGCAGGAACACAAGCAGGGGGAATGGGAGAGGGAGAAGCAGGCTTCCCACCGAGCAGGGAGCCCGATGTGGGACTCGATCCCAGGACCCTGGGATCATGACCTGAGCCGAAGGCAGACGCTTAACGACTGAGCCACCCAGGCGCCCCAAATGACAATTATTTCTGAGAGACTGGAAACCAATGATATGATCTCTAAAACTTCTTCACTTTATTACCTTGAGAAAATTTCCAGGCTGTGGCACAGGGAGGGGGATACATGCAGGAACTGGCTTACTCCCTGAAGTGAGGAGATGGACTATAGAGACTGGGAGACCAAATGCAGCCAGAGTTCTCAGGGAAAAGCACCAGACAAGAGAGAGCTGCAGAGACAGAAAACTGCAGAGTGTAGAGAGCTGCGGTGTCCTCCTCAAATATTTAACCAGTACTAATCAGTACATAGATAAGGAACTACTGAGCTTGGGAGAAAGAAGCACCCAAAGGATTGGAGGAGGAAAATCTATCAACCAAAAATTTACCCAGTGAAACAGATGTTAGAATTAGCAAACAAGGGTATTAACACATTCATTATGACTCTATTCCCTATGTTTTAAAAGTTAAGTAGAGTGATAAAATAGAAAGTAACGAAATAGTGTTTCATATATATATAGTGTTTTTTTATATGAAGTGGTTTATTGTGTTATAGTGTTTTATACACACACACACACACACACATTCACCACATACACTTAGATGAAGCTCTTGAGATGAAAATGTCAAAAGCTGAGATGAAAAATACAGTGGATGAGTAACAGCAGATTAGAGAGGGAAGAAGAAACTGTTAGTGAATTTGAAGACATAGTAATAAACACTACCCAGAATGAAACATCAAAAGAAAAAGATTAAAAAAAAATGAAGATTGGTCAGCTGAGGGACAACTCTAAGCAACCTAATACACATGGAATTGGAATTCCAGATGAAGAGAAAAGAGAGGAAGTGGTGGAAAAATAGTTAAGGAAATAATGGCTGAAAAATTTCCAAATTTGATTAAAATTATACCCCCAGTTCTAAGAAGGCTAATAAATCCCAATCACAAGAAAAAAAAATGAAGAAAACTGGACTGTCACATTATAACCAATGTACACATGATAAGTAATAATGAAAAATTCTAATCAGGAGACAGAGAAAAAACAATGGATATTACACGCAAAGGAGCCTACCAGCAGATATTTCATTGAAAAGAATGGAACAGTCAAGCAGCATCTTTATTTATTTATTGTTTCAAGTTTTAATTTAAATTCCAGTTAGTTAACAGTGTAATATTGGTTTCAGGAATAGAATTTAGTGATTCGTCACTTACATACAATACCCAGTGCTCCTCCCAACAAGTGCCGTCCTTAATACCCTTCACCCATTTACTCCATTCTCCACCACCCCCCCGCAGCAACCCTCAGTTTGTTCTCTATAGTTAAGAGTCCATTTTATGGTTTGCCTCTCTTTTTCCCCCCCTATGTTCATCTGTTTTGTTTCTTAAATTCCACATGTGTGTGGAATCATATGGTATTTGTCTTTCTCTGATTTATTTCGCTTAGCATAATACACTCTAGCTCCATCCATGTCCTTGTAAACAGCAAGATTTCATTCTATTTTATGGCTAATATTCCATTGTGTATATATGCCACCTCTTCTTTATCCAGTTATTAGTTGATGGACACAGGCTGTTTCCATAATTTGGCTGTTGTAGATAATGCTGCTCTAAACATAGGCGCCCATGTATCCCTTTGAATTCGTATTTTTGTATCCTTTGGGTAAATACCTGGTAGTGCAATTGCTGGATCATAGGGTAGTTCTATTTTTAAGTTTTTGAGGAACCTCCATACTGTTTTCCAGAGTGGCTACATGAGTTTGTATTCCTACCAACAGTGCAAGAGGGTTTCCCTTTCACTGAATCCTTGCCAATACCTATTGTTTCTTGTGTTGTTGATTTTAGCCATTCTAACAGGTGAGAGATAGTATCTTATTGTAGTTTTGATTTGTATTTCCCTGATGGTCAGTGATGTGAGCATCTTTTCATATGTCTGTTGGCCACAAGCATGTCTTCTTTGGAAAAATATCTATTCATGTCTTCTGCCCATTTTTGATTCGATTATTGAATAATTGGATTATTCAATTTTTTGTGTTGAATTTTATAAGTTCTTATAAAGCAGGTAATGTGTAAAGGAAGGAGATAAAATAGTTAAATGATATGCTTTCTATATGTGTAAATATGTGTAAAGGAAGGAGATAAAAGAGTTAGAATGATATGCTTTCTCTTCCTTTCCTGGGTGGGGGGGCGGGATGCCTAAGGAGAAAGAAAAGGAGGTAGGTGACCTGGCAATTTTTCTTGTCAGCTGGACTTCTGGGTAAATAAATAGATGAATGATACTTCATAGAAACAAGATACTTTATCTCTGAATGCTTTTAGAAGTATAACTAGTAAATAGAATCTAGGATCTGTGATACATAGCTATTTGGAGAATGTTTAAGCTTTATAACTTTCTGGGGGTATAGAATGAAGACAGTTTACGATGCAAATGCTCCCATTGTGTTAGAGATTTCATGAAGATGTATTATCTGATGCTGGAAGCTGGGACCTGGAACATTCTCCTTGATGTGTCTGTCTTTTCACTGCTTTGTCAATGTCTATGGATAGACTGTATTCTTGAAATTATTAGTAAAGTTTGATACTGAGTCAGAACTCTGATTCATGTGAGTCCAATGTGACAGTTCGATCCTATATTAAGTTAGGAGAAACAACAAAAACAAAAATGTGTGATTTGATTTTTAATTCTGTGTATTGTGAGTTTATTTTAAAGTTCATTTTCTTATAGTAAAATCATAATAGATCATTTGAACATTAGAAAAAAACTGTTATCATTTCTAATTTTTTCCTGTTTTTTATTTATTTACTTGTTCATTTTTTCAAAAAAATAACAAAGAACAAGTGACATTAATTTCTTTTTTGAAGTTTCTCGTACTCAACGTGGAAAATAGATTATTAAATAATTATATATTTTTATTTATTTATTTATTTATTTATTT
>NC_138377.1:60663745-60678954 GCF_054177405.1 Leptonychotes weddellii
CTCCTCTTTTCCCTTTTTATCTATTATATTGTCTTCCAGGTCGCTTATTAGTTCTTCTGCCTCAGTTACCCTAGCTGTTAGATTATCTAGATTAGATTGGATCTCACTGATAGCATTTTTAAGTTCTGCCAATTCAGCTTTCATTTCTGCCTTTAGAGACTCTTTGTTGCCATTAATTGATTTCTCCATTCTAGCCATTGTCTTCACAATTGCTAGCCTGAATTCCATTTCCGACATCTTGGTTATATCTGCATCCATTTGTAAATCTGCAGCATAAATCATAATCTCTGAGTCTTTTCTATTTTGGGGGTTCCTCCTCTTAGTCATTCTGTTGATGGGTGTTTGAGGGAATATAGAGTCCAAATTATTGACCCAAACCCAAGCAAGATGCACCTATTTTCTAGGGACCTTAGGGTTGCTTGCCTCTTGTTTTCCCAGTCTGTCTTCTGGGGGAGTGGCCTGCTGTGCTGTTACTCAGGCAACCCTGTTTGGGCGGAGTTGCCCTGCCCCCCTGTGGGGCAGGGGGATGGGCTCAACTGGAATCAGTTTTGGGGGCTTTTGTTCTCTGGCGGCTTTCCCTGGTGGCTTTCCGCATCTCTTCCATGAGTCAGAGCAGAAGAGACCGTTTCCAACCCTCTGCCTCAGAGCAGAGAGACTGCAGTCTGTTCTTCAGTGAGCTCTCCAGGCCACACCAGCTCCATTTCTGTCCGTGCTGGTATAAACTGCAGCATCCTGGGTTGTGCGCCCCTCCGCAGCTCTCCCAGTCCTGCCTCCAGGTTGGGGCACATCTCTGCCCTTTGTGCTTCTAAAACCACCAGCTGCTCCCAGTTCGCAGGCGTGACCCTGCCGCTCCGTGTTTCCACCCCGGGGGCTGCCCTAAAGTCCTTTCCCCGCCGCTACCGGTCTGCGTGCGAGTCTGTGTCCCACATGAGGCTGTCACTCACTGGCGGTGTAGGATACCCACAGCCAAGCACCCTCCTGCTGCCGTTTATCCTCTGGTATCTGCCTGCAGAATCATGGCTCCCCGCTTTGTACCTCAAAACCAACCACCTGAGATATTCTGTGTATAGAGATCCAGATCTTCTTACATCTCAGGCTGGTTTTGTGGGTGCTCAGAGTGGTCTGGTAGATATCCAGCTCAATTCCGGGGACCAGTTGAAATAGGGTCCCCTACTCCTCCACTATCTTTCCTTCTTCCAACTACTATACCAGATTTAAAAGTGTAATACACACCACCATTACAATATAGTAATTTGTATTTGTCTATATGTTAACTTTACCAAAAAGTTTTGTATTTTCATGTGCTTTTGTTCTTCTTTTTAGTGTCCTTTTTTTTTTTTTCAACTTGCAGGACTCCTTTTAGCATTTCTTGTAAAGCAAGTCATGAATTCTCTCAACTTTTGTCTGATAGCCTTTATTTCTCCTTAATTTTAGAAATGTAGTTTTGCCAGATATAGTTTTCTTGGCAGATTTTTTCTTTCAGCACTTTGAATGTATCATCTTTTTCCCTTCTAGGCTGCAAGACTGCTGCTGAGAAATCTGCATAGAGTCTTAGGCTTCCATTGTATGTGACAAGGCACTTTTCTTTTGCTGCTTTCAAAATTCTCTTCTTTTTCTTTGACTTTTGACAATTTGCTTTTAATATGTCTTTTTTGTAGATTTCTTTGCAATCTTCCTGGTTGGACTCAGTTCGTCTTTAGTCTATATGTTCATTTTCATTTCCAGATTGGGAACTTTATGACCATTATGTATTTAAGTAAGCTTCTGCCCTTTCCCTCTTTTCCTTCTGGAACTCCCATAATGTGAGTATGGGTCCACTGAATGGTTTCCAAAGCTTCCTTAGGCCTTTTTCATTCTTTTCTATCCTTTTTTATTTTTGTTACTTGGACTGGATAATTTAAAATAACCTGTCTTTGAACTTGCTGATTCTCTCTTCTTTTTTTTTTAAAGTTTTTTTTTGTTTGTTTGTTTGTTTTTTAAAGATTTTATTTATTTATTTGAGACAGAGAGAATGAGATACAGAGAGCATGAGAGGGAGGAGGGTCAGAGGGAGAAGCAGACTCCCTGCCGAGCAGGGAGCCTGATGCGGGACTCGATCCCGGGACTCCAGGATCATGACCTGAGCCGAAGGCAGTCACTTAACCAACTGAGCCACCCAGGCGCCCCTGATTCTCTCTTCTGCTTGAACAAGTCTCCTGTTGAACTCCTTTAGTGCAATTTTTAGTTTTTTAATATATTCTTTAGTACCAAAATTTCTGGTAGGTTTATTTTTTTTATATTTTCTATCTCTTTGCTTATATTCTCATTTTGTTCCTGTATCATTTGAGTTAGTTGAACATCTTTTAATGTTTATTTAATTCTTTGCCAGATAATTCATACACCTCCATTTCTTTAGGATCAATTTCTGGATTTGTTGTTGTCATTGGGACCATATTTCCCTGTTTCCTCATGTGTCTCATAATTTTGTGTTGGGTTCTATTCATTTGATTAAAAAACAAAAAACAAAAACAAAAACAAATCTTTACTAGTGTTTATGGATTGGCTTTGTACCGAGGAAGACTCTCACCAGTCAGCCTACCTGGAGATTTTTGTGGCCTCTCAAATCCTTTCTTGGAGGTGAGGGTGGCACAGGGTGCAGCTTCTCTTGGCCCGTGCATACAAATTCTTAATTACAAAGGCTTGTGGGTTCTACTTTCAGGAGTTTATAATCTTGCTCCTGCTGGTGTCTGCTCATCACTGAAAGTTCTCTCATTCTATAGCAGCAAGACTCCACACTGTCATATGTTTCAACAGCCATCAGGCATCCAAAATATATTGACTTGTCATCAGCACTCTGAATTAGGTAAGAGAGATAACCAGTCCTCTAGGCAACCCTGTGAAAAGCCAGAAGCTGGATGTGTGCTCCACCTCCCTTCTTCTACCCTCCCAGGGAGAAGCTTCGAGTTGTTCTCCTTATCTTGATTATGCCAAGCCTTGCTGGCTACAGCAAGCTGCCCACAGCCTTCTTTTTTGCTCAGCAGTCCCCAGATGTCTAAACTATGCCAGTTCCATCAGCAGTCAGAGTAGGGCAAGACGGAATTCAGTTCCTCAGACAGTCCTCTAGAAAGCCCAGATACTGGATGCATACTCTACTCTTCTCTTTCTTCCCAAGCAAGAAATGAAGACCTGGGTGCTCTCTCTTGGTACTGCACTGTGCTGGCTTGGGGAGGGGCTGATGTGATTAAAATGAAATTGCTTTTCTTACATATTTCAATGTAGTTTTTCTTGATTTGTGCTTGCCTAGAGTACTATACCTTCTTACCTAGATTTTGGAATTCTCTTAAAGGCATTTTCGTCTGTATATTAGTAAATTAGTATTTCTTTGGGGAAATAAAAACCTGGACTTTCTATTCTGCCATTTTGTTAATATCACTCCTGGTTGGCTCTTAAATCTTGGTAATGGCATTTAGATACTCTTTATAGGAGATGACCAATTAAGATTGTCATACCATTGATTTATTTAAGCTTTTCTTGTTGTGGATATTCCAAAGGTGATAATGGCAAAATTTTAGATTATTGATCTAAAGATCTCTACTAGATCAGATCATTACTAGAAAAAATGGTGGCATAAGGTTAAGTTAAAAAACAAAACAAAGTAAAACTACTATATTATACACTGTCCAGAATAAAAGGCAAATAAATAAATACATAAATAAATTCTAAAGAAAATGTCATTAACCCATGGAAAGAGTCCAAACTTTATGTTTTAAATATTGAGAAATACTATGCACATATCAAATTATTTGGGACAAAATGAATTAACAAAACTGAAAAGTGCAACATATATATTCTCTTCTGGATAATGCCATGACAATTGGGGGAAATTCATAAAAGATAATAAGAAAAGCATCACTGCTCTGATATAGAGAGAGTAGAACTACAGATTACACAAATCAGAACTACAGATTACACAAATCAGAAAGAAGAATAGAATGTCTCCATCCCATAGATTGCTTTCAACATGTGTAACAATCATTCAAAGAACAATTATACATCAACATTTTTTTTCCTTTAGTAGCAAAGATGGAAAACCATGTGGCTATTTTACATTTATGAAATTACTTAATCAAAATAAGCTTGAGATAGGGAGTATTATTACCATCCCCATTTCAAAGATGAGGATAAGAATAACAGTTTGTCAACAACATACTTAAAGCCATACAGGTACAAAGTGCCAAGATCACAATTTGAAAACAGACTGGCTTCACCAGCATTATTATTATTATTTTCCTTAGTTTAAGTATTTATTAAATTATATATATATATATTATATATATATTAAATTAAGTATTTTAAAGTGATCACAAATATCATAATATCTTATCCTTAGATATTTTACCATTTATTTTCCAAAACATAGAACTATTTCCTTCTCAGACAAAATGATATAGTCACACCTAATTAACAATAATTCCTTAGTATCATCTAGAAGTTAGTTCATTTTTCTAGTTATCTCCAAAATGTCATTTTTAGTACATTTAGCCAGTCCAGCAGTGTACATTGTGCCTGGTTGATATATCCTTGAGGCCTCTTCTAATTTATAAAAGTTCTTTATTAATGGTCCTATTTACTATGGAGACCAGCCTTATAGAATGTCCCAATTTTATTTATGTGATACTTTCCTTCTGGGGTCATTTAGTTTATCCCCTAAACCCCTACTATTTCTTGAAGCAGGAAATTATATCTAAGAGTTGGTAAAATTCAAGTAAAATTATATTGGTAACACTAAATAATTAATGATGTATAGTTCACATTATATAGTATACATGAGGATATTCATCCTATTTCATTGTTTTACCATCAATAATACTAAGGTGAGTCAAGGTATGGTCAACATAATCCTTTTTTTGTTAAGTTCTTCACATGAACACCCAGTTCCACATGAACCATTCTCCTAATGATTTTAGTTCCTATTAATAAAGCTTGTATGGATGAATCATTTTATTAGAGATGTATATTGATAATTTCCTAATATTATTGTTTCTTGCACATTTATTAGCTAGCTATTTTTCTAAATCTGTTTTTCCCTTAATAGCTTAGAATATTTGGTTACTATGAAGCCTAATTCCTATTGCAAAGGCAGACTACATTAATTATTTTTTTCCTTTTCCATTTTTCAAAATAAAAATTTGGTTATGTACCATCTTGGGTAGTAAGAAAGGTATTTTCCTGGTTTTTCTTTTCAAAGTATCTTTTAAAATTTCTGGATATTCATAGATTTATTTATTTATTTATTTTGGATATTCATAGATTTAAAGTGTTTCAACTGAAATTCTTATTCTTTTGGTGCTAAAATTGTCACAGCCTTTTCCATTCTGGGTTCTTTGAACTTGGCACCAGTCCTTTTGTCATAGCCTTTAAAAGGTTCCTTGTTTTCTGTCACAATAAGATATCCCAGTCTTCTATTCTTTTCCTTACCAAAACCTATGTATTTTTAGCTATAAATGGTTTTGAAGTGCAAAATGCAACTTTTGAGGTACCAATTGCAATGTAATGTGATTTCTAAGCCATTTCAAAGTTTAGAGCAAGAAAAAATATATATCATAGTTTAAAATAATATTTACAGTTCAGTTTTAGCATACCCAAAACTAATTTTCTAATTTTATTATCTTCTGAAAATATTGATAGTACAAACTTATTTATTCTCTGCTACAATGTATAAAACATATCAATTCCTGCATACCAATAAACTAAATTTTAAAAAATACATACCAATAAACTAGAAATTTAAATATTAAAAACTTTTTGGGGCGCCTGGGTGGCTCAGTTGGTTAAGCGACTGCCTTCGGCTCAGGTCATGATCCTGGAGTCCCGGGATCGAGTCCCGCATCAGGCTCCCTGCTCGGCAGGGAGTCTGCTTCTCCCTCTGACCCTCCTCCCTCTCATGCTCTCTGTCTCTCATTCTCTCTCTCTCAAATAAATAAATAAAATCTTAAAAAAAAAATAAATATTAAAAACTTTTTGAAGAATTTGTTTTTACAATATACCTTACTAAATATAAAATAATTATAAAACTGCCTTATTTGCAAAGAATACTTTCTCTGGTTTAGTTTCTAATTTGATGCATAGTTAACTTTATCCATTAGGGGAATTCTTTTCTATTTAAAGGATTTCTTTATGTTTGGCTTTTTTTCAATTGAATAGTTGAGAAATGTTATCTTAGTACTTTCAATTTGTATTTCTCACATTATGACTGAGTTTGAGAAACTTTCCATTTATTTAATATCATTTGTATTTCTTTCAATGAATTTCTGAAAATGTCAATTATGTATTTTTGTATTGGGCTATTTTGTTCTGCATTTCTAGCTCTTTGTCTATGAAAAAACTAGCAAACATTGTTTCCAAGTTAGTCGTAGATCTTTTGATATATTAATATTTCATGCTTTTGGCAAAATAGAAATTTTGATTTTAGCTAGTCAAATTAATTTTATTTTTCTCTTAATGGCTTCTGGCCTTTGAGGCCTAGAGAGACCATATCTACTTCCAGGTTTTAAAGGAAGTTGTCCATATTTTCTTTTAATGATTGTATGATTTTATGTATTTATTTATTTTACTTTTTTTTTTTTTGGCTCTCTGTGGAATTTTTGGTATATATATATGTGGATCAAAATTTGTTTTTCCAAATGGCTATCCAGTAGTTACTAAATTGTTTACTCAAATGTTTATCTTTTCAATGGAACAGAATAGAGAGTCCAGAGATAAACCCAAGCTTATTTGGTCAATTAATCTGTGACAAAGGAGGTAAGAATTTACAATGGAGAAAAGAAAGTCTCTTCAATAAACAGTGCTGGGAAAACTGGACAGCTACATGCAAAAGAATGAAACTAGACCATTTGTTTACACCATACACAGAAATAAACTGAGAATAGATTGAAAACTTAAATGTGAGACCTAAAACTATAAAACCCTTAGAAAAAAATGTAGGCAGTAGTGTCTTTGACATTGGCCTTAGCAACATTTTTCTAGATATATCTCCTCAGACAAGGGAAACAAAAGCAAAAATAAACTATTGGGAATACACCAAAATAAAATATATATATATATATATATATATATATTTTTTTTTTTTTAAAGTAGCTCCATGCCCAGCAGAGAGCCCAATGTGGGGCCCAAATTCATGACCCTGAGATCAAGACCTCAGCTGAGATAAAGAGTCGGATACTTAGCCTATCAAATGAACCACCCAGGTACCCCAAAGAACTTTTGGACAACAAAGGAAACTATCAACGGAACACAGGCAACCTACCACATGGGAGAAGATACACACAAATGACATTTCTGATGAGTCAATATCAAAAATATATGAAGAGTTTATACAACCATACCAAAAAAAATCAAATAATCCAATTAAAATTGGGCAGAAGACATGAGCAAATATTTCTCCAAAGAAGACATACAGATGGCCAACAGACACATGAAAGACGGTCAATATCACTCATCATCAGGGAAATGCAAAACAAAACCACAATGAGATATTACCTTACACAGGTCAGAATGGCTAGAATCAAAAAGACAAGAAATAGCAAGTGTTGGTGAGGATGTAGAGAAAAAAGAACCCTTGTGCACTGTTGATGGGAATGTAAATTAGTGTAGCCACTATGAAAAACTGTATGGAGGTTCCTCAAAAAATTAAAAATAGAAATATCATATGATCCAATAATTCCACTACTATTTACACAAGGAAAATGAAAATCCTAATTTGAAATGATATATACACTCCTATGTTTATCACAGCTTTATTTACAATAGCCCAGATATGGAAGAAACCCAAGTGTCCATCGATTGATGAATGGATAAAGAAAACACATGCACATGTGCACATACACACACACACACACACACACACACTGGAATATTATTTAGCCACAAAAAAGACTGAGATCTTGCCATTTGTGACAACATGGGTGGACCTAGGGAGTAATATGCTAAGTGAAATAAGTCAGATAGGGAAAGGCAAATATCATATGATTACACTTACATGCGGAGTCTAAAAAAAGAAAATAAAACAAATGAACAAGCAAACAAAAAACAGAAACAGATCCATAAATACAAAGAACTAACTGATGGTTGCTAGTGGGGAGAAGCGGCAGGGGAGGGAGATGGGCAAAAATGGGTGATGGGAAGTAGGAGATACTGTCTTCCGATTATGGAATGAATAATTCATGGAATAAAAGGGAATAGTCAATGGTATTGTAATAGTGTTGTATGGTAACAGATGGTACCTACACTTGTGGTGAGCATAGTATAATGTATAGAGGTGTAGAATCACTATGTTGTACACCTGAAATTAGTAACATTGTCAACTATACTTCAATAAACAATTAAAAATTAAAAGAATTTAAAAAATTAAAAGTTCTGGGCCACCCAGCTGGTTCAGTCGCTAGAGCATGCAATTCTTGATCTTAGGGTCATGAGTTTGAGCCGCATGTTAGGCAAAGAGATTAAAAAAATCTTTAAAAAAATTAAAAGTTCCTCTTTAACCCAATGATTTGAGATGTATTGACTATGATCTTGACCAGTATTCCATACTGCCTATCACAATAAATATATCTACTCATGATTTTAATACTTGAAATTATAAACCATTGACCATTTTTAATTCAAATTTCAACTCAATTACAGCTGCAAATGGACAGCTTTCCAATCATAATAGGAGATTTTTGATCTTTTTCAGTCCTTAGAAATTCTAGTACACACATACACACATCATACTTAAAGGACATAATAATGTTTAAGTACAAAAACATATTTTCTAGAAGTGGAATATTTGGGATTAATTTCTTCCTCCACTTTATATTTTTGGGTATAATCTTATAGAAATAGGCATGCATTTATATGTATAATAATCACAAAATAAAGCTATTTAAGCACACATCAAGAGTTTCTAATTCTAAAGTATTTTAATTTCCCAAATCCTAGATTAAATCTATAAAATATTTCTTCAATGTGAGAATGACTAATTTTAATTAGATTGGAATCTGTATCAGACTTTAGTAAGCCAAAAGCAACTACATTTCATTTCCAGAAAAATGTTAATTAAAATTATTTTAGTTTTAAGGACTAAATATAAATTAAAAATGAGATGCATACTGCTCATACTTCATTAACTTGGAATTGCACTAAGTTAAATTAATACTCCTGAAGGACTTTATAAAAGTCAATTAATTCTTAGTCACCAGTTGCTAAAATAAGGAAATAATGTAAATCATTTAAAACAGGGAACCTATATTTCTTCAAAATCTTATCAATGTAGGACTAAGTGGCCTTGATGTCAAGTTTTCTTGTTTTTATCAGTCAATATTATATCTGGTTTAATGAGATAACTATTTTAACTTGGTCTTTTAGGCTTAATATTTATGGTCTTAGTGAAATAGATCTCAATTGGAATGTAATCAAATGGGAATTTTATTATTAAGAAATTAGTTCAGGGGGAGTTATACAGTTTTTTCTTCAGACTTAGTAGAACATGCCCAATTTTCCAAAAGAATTAAAAGGAAAGACCAGTCTGGCTCGTTATAATAATGCTATGCTCATTTGTGTCATGGGATTATAAGCATAAAGTAACATCTGTTTGCAAAAGGATACATTGGAAAAATGCCTCTCTGAATTTTTCATTCAAGTTCAGAGAAAAGTTATTAAAACTAATTCTAAGTTGAAGTTAAGTAAAGAAAAATTAAAGAAAACTGAAATTTATCTCTAGCACTTAAACAACAAATATTCTGATAGAAATCTAACACCCATAGAAAAGTGTTGTATTCATAGTGCATACTCATGAGTATAAGAAAAGACTTGATACTTTGTTTTCTCTTATTCTATAACTTTAGAAAGTAAATGTGAAATTTTAATGTTTTCAAATATTAAATAAATAGATTATTTGTAGGTTCATGTGAGCTATAAAGCCCTGTAAGTTCATGAGACGTACAGTTTATCAGTTAAGTTTTAGAAGGTAAGGCAAGGTTAGAGTGCTTTATAAAAAAAATATTTTTATTATGGTGAATCAAAGGCAAATATTATTATAAAATATTTGCTGAATTTTCTGACTCCAAGGCAATTTGAGATAATGAGACAGATATGTATATAACTAATTGTAACTAATTGCAGACTAAGAGAAAAACAATGAAATTATGACTGCAGAAATGGAATATTTGTTTATTATTGAACATAAGAAACACTTCTTGGAAATTACCTTTTACTTGGATTTTGATGCATAAGCTAGATTTCAAAAACTGACTTAAGAGAGTATGTGTATTTGTGAAGAGGGGAAAAAGTTGGCTTCCTGAATCAGGGATGAAGAGGATATGTCAGAAAGGAAGAGTATTTTAGTCTGAAAAACAGATCAAGCAAAGACATGGATATAGGAAAGTTCATATAATTTAGGTAAGGATGCTTTACTTGTTGTGGCCACCAAACAGATATGAGGAGGTGATAGAGAATCTTTTAAGACTAAAATGGAGGGTTAAATGGTCTTGAAAGTTGATATCATCATCATCATCATCATCATTATCATAAATAGATCTCAGAAGATTCTAAAAAATGAAACAAAACAAAACAACAAAAAAACCCCAATCCAGAGCCAATAGTATATATAGAAAGATATAGAAAGAGAGTTTTTATGAGGGATTGGCTCACACGATTATGGAGGTTTCACAATCTGCCATCCTCAAGCCAGAGACCCAGACCCACCAGAAACTGGTGGTATAGTTTAGCCCAAACTCAAAGATCTGAAAACCAGGACAGTCAGTGGTATAAATCCTAGTTTGAATCTGAAGGCCTGAGAACCAGAGTACCATTGCCTAATGGCAGGAGAAAATCAGTGTCCCAGCTCAGGAGAGCAAATTTGCCCTTCCTCCGCCATTTTGTTTTATTAAGACCAACAGATTAGTTGATGCCCACCTGTATTGGTAAGGGCAGTCTTCTTTACTCAGTCTACCAATTCAAATGCTAATCTCTTTCAAAAACACCCCCACAGACACAACCAGAGAAATGTTTTGCTAGTTATCCAGGCATTCCTGAGCCTAGTCAGGTTGACACATAAATTTAACCATTACACAGACTTTTTTTTTAAATTGTGGCAAAATTTACAGAATGTAAAATTTATCATTTTAACCATTTTTGAGTTTACATTTCATTGGCATTAAGGACATTCACGATGTTGTCCAACTACCACACTATCCATTAGGTGAATAGTTAATAATACTATTATATATTTTAGATATCAATAATCTTTGAAAACACTGTGGTTTTGTTTCCTATTCTGTCTCTACTTATAAAATTTATTTAATGTATGAGATGTGTTCACATATATCTGAAGAAAAAGCAATACCAGATTTATTTTGAAGGCTGGAACCTAGGGTATTTCATAACTTCCTATCTTCTGTAATCATGGGTGAGCCATGAACCTCTCTGGGTTTATGCTTCCTCATTTGTAAATTGAGAATATTAAACTGCATAATCCATAAAATTCTATTTATATACAAACATGGCATGTGATTTGTGCATTAACAATGATCTCCAAGCTTAGGAAGACCCTGTGACTGAATTGATGCCATCCTGAAATTCTTAATCATTTTGAAGAAGTCCTGCATTTTTATATTATACTGGGCCCTACAAGTTGTGCAGTCAGGTTTTTTTGAAAATAGCTATGAATTTTAAAATTGAGCTGGGTGACATCCTTAAACATGTCTTCCCTATTCTTTTTATCTAATAGAAGAGTAAATTTTCTGAGGGAAGAAGCAAAAATAAATAAAAATCAGAAAATTTCAGCTCCCACACCCCCACTTCTATATATACAGCACTATATTTAGGAATGAAATTATATTGATTTGATTGGCTACTGAGAATAGTGAAGCATTTTGATTTACTAACCCAAGAGTTTTCTAAATGTTCTTTTCAGGCAATATCTTTAAACAGCAATACAGTTATGACAGGTTGTATTACAGCATTTAGCATTTTTCCAGGAGTTTTTACATTTTACATGCCTTCTGCCTTTCAGAAATACCTGTGCCAGACATATCAGATATGAAATTAATGTATTTTTATTGTGTATTCTGGAGTGTGTGACGTCACCCAAGCATTGACAGGAAATCTATTTTCTTCTAGCAGGAAAACTTGAGTTGTCAACATTTAATTCTTTCTAGACATAAAATTTTAAAATAAACAGTCAGGGGATATATATTCATTGGCAGCATATGAGCAAATACATATTCTATATTTTGTAAGTTAAATTGAAAGAAAACTTGTATTACTTTATATCTCAAAATTTGGTAATTAAAGGAACAATACTAAACTAATGTGCTAATGAGTAAATAATAGCTTTTGCATGCCTTAGTGAACAGGGAATTATCATGAGTTTCTGCTTGTGATATGAAAACTGCAGATGGTTAATTACTATTAATACAGAAGGACTTGCTATAATAAACCTATTATTTTAAATTTCACAAAGTTCTCTCCACATTGCTACAGTTGCAATGTTTTTAAATTTAGTTAGAGCTAAAAACATTCACAAATGTCACAACTTATTTTTTCTTCTGATATTTCCACCATTTTGAGCATCCTCTACCCTCCCTCTTTTTCAAGACTACTAGAAATATAGAATAATCTGATATTATTACCACAACTCAAATTACGTTCTCCTCCTTAGAAGACATTAACCTCCTTGATGTTTATAGTCTACCTTAACCATAATTTTCCTTATGACAAGAATATGTTTTCATTATTCATATAAAAGTTTAATAGGGACTGACCGTAGAATTTGGTGTATCTGAATGTAAAATTTCCTATTAAATGCAGGGACACTGATTTTATAATATCCAAGACCAAGTGCTGTTGAAATTTTGAAGCTCAAAACAAAGCAACTATAAACTAGTAAGTTATTTCAATAAACTGAGATGACCTGTCTTCCCTTGTATATAAAATCATGGTAAGTATATATTTCTGTTAGTAGAGAAATTGTGTGTTGACATTATTATTAAAGCCAACAAGGTTTATTGGAGTAGCTTGCAGGCACAGAACTCTGCAGTACGGTGCATATAACTTTTGAGTTCTAATTATCCCACAGAAAATCTTGTGTAGGTCCATCAGAGAAAGACAATATGTAAGGGAGGCAGTAGAGGGGGCCCATTTCTATGTTTCTGTGCATAATCATGATGGAGCTAGAAAAAGGTAGGGATCACCTCATTGACTACATAACAATAGGAGCTTCTTGAGGGGGGAGATATCCTTGTTGGGAAGGTGGAGCATCTGGAGAACTCTGTGTTTTTCTATTGTGCCACTTTAGATCTGCTGAGCTGTATATTCGGCAAAGTACAGAAAGGAAAAAGGGAATGAGTTTCCTGGGCCACTTGGATTTGTACCTACATTTATGGTATTTTATGCAGTTATAATCTTTAAGAGAATTTGGCCTATTAGAGTGACAGTCTTCTAATTACTATTAAATAATTGATTTAGGTTTTTGATTTAGAGATGTAATCTTATTAAACATATACTCAGTGTTAAACTCTGAGAGAACTTTGGATTAATCATATTCATAAGTTTACTTTATTAGATTTATAAATCATTTAAATACACAGGAAGGTCTTGTTTTAATCAGACAATTGAAGTAATTTAGAAGGAAATTAAAAATATAACATGTATAAATGCAATTTAAAGTTTATGATTAACTTCCTTTGAAATTGAACATATGTCGTTCAAAGACTTCTAAATTTATAATTGATTTATAAAATGTATTTAAAGCCTCAAGAAATTAAAGTAATAGCATTAATAAATTAAATATTAATTCTTAAAAAATAAAATATTTGTCTTTAATAGACTTTCATGAATACAAAATAACCCTCAGGGCCAACAAGCAATCAAAGAAGGAAAAAGAAAATAAAGAGAAAATATAAGCAGTAGAATGACACCTTAAAGAAATAAGAAATAAAATCATCATAAAGACGAGCAAGCTGTTATGAGAAAGGAAAAAAAATAATGAATAGAATAAAAAAAAACTTTTGTTAAATATGATAGTCCTTTTTTTTTTACAAAGAATTGAAATATAAAGTAAGTCAGTTAGACAAAGAGGTGAAAAACAAGAGAAAAGCAGAAGAAAATCAAGCAATAATGAACATACAAAAATTATACCCTTAAGACTTCTACTTTTGGCAGATTTGTTGGTTCAGCACAGCAGGAAGTGAAGGCTAAGGTTGACTTGTAAATGGCCTGGCTAAGCACTGAAAGATATTTTAACACAGAACCAATCTGCAAAGACTAGAAGAGATTTTCTTTAACTTTTTTTTAAAACTAAATTTTGGTTCCAAGCATTCAAGAAAATCTCTTTCAAAACACTAGCTGACCACAAGCTAAAGGAACAGAGACGTGAGTGTCAAAACATTACAATGAATACAGACTACAAAATAGTTTAGAAAAGTCCCCAAAAAAGCTACTACATTCACAGCAAGCAACAATAAAGAACACTGAGGAGAAAGAAGAATCTGATTTCCAGAGTTAGAATATTATAGTATTCAAAATGCTGTTTTCAACAAAAAACTATGAAGCATGCATATTAACAAGAAAGTATGGCCAATTTATAGGAGAAATTAACAAAAACTGTTGCTGAGGAAGCACAGACAATGGGTTTACTAGACAAAGACTACATCAAGTATTTTAAGTATGCTCTAAGAGCTAAAGGAAATCAGAAGAATGACCTCTCAAAAAAAAATATTAAACCAAGAGATAGAAATTATAAAAAGAACCAAACAGAAATTCTGGAGCTAAAAAGTACAATAACCAAAATGAGAAATTCATGACAGGTTTTTAAATAGCAGATTTGAATAAACAGAAGAAAAGAAGAACAAACTGGATTATAAGTTCATTTAAATTATCTTCTCTGAAGAGAAAAAAGGAGAATGAAGAAAAATGAACAGAGTCTAAGAGACTATGGGATACAATCAAGTATAGCAACATATGAATATATGGAGTCCCAGAGGAGAGGAGACTGGGAACAGGGGGAAAATATTTGAGTAAATAATAGTCAAAAACTTTCCATATGCAAACTCATTTTATGAGGCCAGCATTACCTTGATCCCAAAACCAGACAAAGACCCCATCAAAAAGGAGAATTACAGACCAATATCCTTGATGAACATGGATGCAAAAATTCTCACCAAAATACTAGCCAATAGGATCCAACAGTA
>NC_138377.1:60679454-60703221 GCF_054177405.1 Leptonychotes weddellii
AAAAAAAAAAAAACTTTCCATATGTGAAGACATGAATTGAATGTATATATCTAAGAGGCCCGACAAGCTCCAAGAAGGATGAACACAAAGAGAATCCCAGCAAAGCATACTATATAAGTGGGAAGATGTCTTACTCAAGAAAGTATTCCATGTTTTGTTATTTGATTTTAGTGCTTTTAAGTTTCATCCTTCCCTCTTCCTCTCAGCCACACAAATGATCAGACTAATAAGAAAGGCTGGGTTTCCTTCTTTTGGTGCTAGATGGAGATTCAAACCTTTGAAACATCTGCCCAAATGTAGGAACTCTTAGCCTTGCCCCAATACATTTTATAATTCAATTTATAAATAAATTACAAAAATACATTTTATAAATCAGTTATAAATTAGAAGTCACAATAAAAACCCCAAAGAAGTCTCCTTACCTCACTTTCTGAAGCCATTTTTGGATCTCCTTGGGAACTCTGACTTTCTGTCCCCAGAAAGCCTCATTTAATAAGTAGTAAATATTTTCACCTACTCTTCGTGTGGATATGACATCATCAGTCTTGACATTACAACCAAATTTTGGGTTGGGGTCTGTACGGCTTCTTATGGGTGGACACAAGCATTAGCACTCTGAGTAGGATGTCTATCACCACCAGGGGTCTTTGTTCTTTTGCTTTTGTTTGCTTACTGGCTTTGCTGTCTGGTGGTATGCATACATTTTGATCTACTGTCAGCCTGCCAGCTTGCACTTTGAGCTATGCTGCTCTGTGCTACATTTGCTGGGTTCTCTTATGGCTCTGAGCTATGAGTTGCAGTTTGTGACCCACAAAATCCACATGTTGAAACTCTAATCTCCAGTGTGATTGCATTTGGAGGTATGACCTTGGGAGGTAATCAGGATTGGACTAGGTCACAAGGGTGGGCCCCTTATGATGAAATTAATACCCTTATAAAAAGAGGAAGAGACAGAAGGTCTCGCTATGCATGCATGCCTGAGAAAGGCCATGTGAAGACATAACCAGGTAGAAGTCTCACAAAGAACCCAACCATGCTGGCATTCTGATCTCAGACTTCAGTGTTCCAAACTGTGAGAAATGTTTGCTTTTTAAGCTACCCAGTTTATAGTATTCTTCTATAGGGGATCAAACTGACTCAGGCACTCTATCACAGATTTAACCAAACTAAGTCAGTTCAATTATTAATTGGCATTTAAGGACGAGGTGTAGGATTGGGACACACATAAAAGTAGCTCTGTATCATGTGTTTCAGCCTCTACTTATATGTGTGTCTTAGATTGTACCATGTGTCTTTATTCCATTGTAAGCTGTGGCTGACATTAGGATCAGGGGATAGACTCTTAATCTGTGACCAACTGCTTATGAGTCTCAACCAAGTATTGGCCTCATGCTGTAGAGCATTCATGAGAAAGACTATATCCTGGGCTACATATAGGCCCATTGGGTGATCACTCACGTGGAGGAAGAGCAGACACTATTTGAACATTGGTTACTGTTTGAAGATTTGAATTGTTGAGGTCTATGATCGTAAAGGTAGATGGCCTATTAGGACCCTATAGATTGCCTTTGCTATTGCTGCTGCTGCCCATGCCTCTAACTCCACAAAAGATCCGAATCCCAAATCTTATAGGGGAAAAAACCATAACACCCCTGTGGTACCAGAAAGGGAGTTAATTCAAACCTTACTTTGTCCCCAGGTCTTTAAACCCTATGAAGAAACCCTTGACATGGCAGGCTCTCCTCCTGACAATACTGATTTGAGGTCCTCTGGAAGTAACTTATAAACAGGCTAGAGAGGACCTCCTCCACCACAAAATCGATCTAGTAATGACAAAAAAAGGTGGAGGGTGGAGAAAGAAATAAACCTGGATACTAAAGGAGGAAACAAACAACTGAAACTGAAGTCCACAATTTGACCCAATCAAAATCCAAAATTTACTAAAATAATTTATATTGCAAAAAGATAGGATGCTGATTGGCTTTTGCACCTCTATGACAAGACAACATGGATTATGAACACCCACTAAATGCACCAACTGGCAAATCTCATGGCCTTAATTAAAAGTGGATTTAAGTTATATTATATCCAGGAGCTTCACTAAATTTAAATAGGGTACCCACCCCCCATACCATTAGAGGAATTACAAGATGTACAGTGGAGGACAGAAAGGTACACCTCATGTTAATCATCAGAACTATTACGTGGCCTAAATTTTCCATGATCATAGTATCCCTATAGTAAACATGGACATTCTGACCCAATAAGTAATAAAATTAAATAGAATATTTGTCACTTATAAATTGGTTTGGCAAAATGGGACCCCATAAATATGTCCTCTCTCCCCTAGTTAAAATAATTAATATGACCAAATGTAAATTAAATCAAAGCCTTCAAGGATTGAAACTCATTATACAAAACTCTTTTCAAGAAAGCATGATTATCCTCACAGCTTCTCCATTCAATAGTCCAATTTGGCCTGCTATTAAACCTACAAAAAAAAAAGAGTGCCATCTCATAGTAGATTACCACAACCTTGATACTGTGGGCCCTATCAAGCCCCACTACCCAATGTTTTTGAAATTTGAAATTACTGATTCCTTCTAATTTTACCAATTATCAGCAATTGGTAAATGTTTTGCTATTATAGATTTAGCTAATATGTTCTGTTCAGTGCCTATTTCAACAGCTTTCAACTATAATTTGCCTTAACTTCTTTTTTTTCCCAGCTTTATTGATATTTGATTGATGTACAACATTATTAAGTTCAAGTTGTACAACATGATAATTAAATAGAAGTATCTATAGAAAAATGCCTTAACTTCTGTAGGGACATAAATACACCTTTGTAGGCAAGATGTTAAATGTATGCATATTTCTCCAAGAGCACAGGTAAGACATTACCTTGATAAGACCCTTTCCTGAAGAGTTTCATTTCACACACTCCTTCAGAACATGCATATACTAAAAAGCTCACAAAAAAAAGGAGATGAGCCATTGACTCACACATTGTGTAAGCCCCTGTTATATTAGTTAAGTTCCTGAAAATTATTTGGTAAATTGAGGCCCTCTTATCTTTGACACCATAAAGAAATAGCTGTCAACCCTCTCAATACCCACAATATCTTTTAGGCTTTTTTGGTATCTGGAGACCATCCATTCCACAATTATGTTTAATTAAATCATCCATGCTGTTCCTTATAAATGAACCCACTTTTCAGTGGGACTGTCCAACAAAAGGCTCTAGACTCTGTCCAAATTGAAATACAATAGGCACTCGTGATAGTGCTTAAAGGAGTCCTAACTAAACCTTCCTTTTAGAGGCTTTAGCAACAGCCTCTCATGCTGCTTATAATCCCACATTGAGGCCATAATTTGCCCATGGTTTTCTGATGCAAGAAACTGTCCATCTTTGTCTCATGCTATGTGCTATTAGAGTGGCAATCATTGTCCATATACTGGACTGTCCTGGAAATAGAAACTCGCATAGACCTTCAGCCTGTGACTGTCCGTACATAGCTTATTACATGTTAGGTCATGGAAGTGGCTCACTATAAGCTCAGCATGGCTACCAAGGCCTCCTCACTATGTGATGAGAGATAAACCGGAGCCCTCTACCATATCCCACCAGCAGGAGGGGATGGTCTTCCCCACATTCAGTCCTTTGCCAATTGCCCTAGTGCCAGAGGATTCCTTGGCCAGCCAGGTGACTCTTTGCAATTTAATAAATGAAATACAAGGGGAGTTCATGCATTTATGGATAGTGCAACATCATTGCATGTGATAGAACTCAGTAGAGAGTTGCTGTTTTCATTCCTAGCATGTCCCTGATAAAGGATGGGCCTCTAGGCCAGCACAAATGACCACATTTCAGGCAGTCATCTTAGCACTGAATGCCCTGGACAACAATAGACTGCATATGCATATTTTTATGCATATGGGACATTGCAAATAGTCTGGGTGTGGGTCCAGCCAATGCAGCAAAACAAATCCTTATCTAAGGTTTCCCCCTTTGTGGTAAAGATTCTGGGAATCTCTTGCCTTGCAGATACTCCAAATATAAATCAAGGTCACACATGCATCTACATATACTAAAGTCATAATACAAGGTCTCAGAAAGACACTCTATCTCTTTTGGAGTTTCAGACATTACTGATCATAACCAAGACACTCATTTCACTTCTCAGTGAAATACATAATGCTGGGTTCTTGGACAAAGCATTCAAAGGAACTTTTACCTACTTTACAGACTTTAGGCTGTAAGCTTCATAGAACATCATAATGACTTAAATTCAAATTCAATTAAATGAAACATGGCATATCTAGGAATCTGTAAATATCAGGAGTAAATTATAATAAAGAATCTGACTTCATAATTTAACGTTTAACTGCTGACCGCTTCCCTTTTCCCTCTTCCAATTCTGCCCCACATCTAGGCAAGATGATAAGAATACACTCACTCTTGGCCTCAGCGGGAGAGTCAAGTCAGTAAACCCCTGCCCACATGTGGGAACACTTAACCTGGCCTCACTCCCTAACTCAGTAAAAACCCTAACCAAGACTCATTTTCTTCTTTTTTTTATTTAAATATTTTTTATTATATTCAGTTAGCCAGCATATAGTACATCATTAGTTTTTGATGTAGTGCTCAACGATTCATTAGTTGTGTATAACACCCAGTGCTCATCACAACACATGCCCTCCTTAATACCCATCACCTGGCTACCCCATCCTCCCACCCCTTCCCTTCTGTAACCCTCAGTTTGGTTCCTGGGGTCCAGAGTATCTTCTCATTCTCTCAAGCTATTATGAGCCTGTTTGGGAAGCCTGCTCTGATCTTCGCAGAAAGAATCATTTATAAGTACTAAACCTTTTCATATACTCTTGCTCTGTGTGTGGTATCATGAGTATCACATGCAAACCAAATTTTGGGTGTGGGTCTATTCTGCTTCTGCAGGATAGCCCAAATGCCTACCAACTATAAATGTGGAGTATTTAAGTCTATTGTATTAGCACACAGATGGAAAATTGGAGCAAATGAAGTAATAGGAGACCTAGAAACAGACCTATATGTATATGAATGTACAATACCACGAAGAGGTCATGGTGCAGATCAACATGCACAGGACAGTTTTCAATAAATAGGGTAAATGTACAGAAAAAATAAAACCTGTCACAAACTTCCTATTATAAAGATAATTTCTAAGTATATTAAAAACCTCACTTGTAAATGGAAAAACAGGAAAGCATTTAGAACATAATATGATTGAATAAACATGAGAAGACACTCAACTCATTTGTAATCAGGTGAATGCAAATTAAAACATAACAAGATAGCATTACATACCCACCAGATTGTCAAAAATTTAAAAATCTAAGAAAATCAAGTGTTGGCAAAATTGTGGAACATTGGGTACTCACATAAACTGTTGATTTTACCACATAATTAAAAAACAGTTTGCTGAAAAAATTAAAGGTTCACATACCCTGTGACCCACTAATTCCATTCCAGCAAAGCTCTACATATATGCAAGAAGATATATAAAAAGATTATATATAAAATATTATATACTGAAACATTCATATGTATTTATGTATATATATTATGTTAATTTTGTATACACAAGAATGTACACATGCAAAAATGTTCCTTCTGTCACTATTTTTATATGGGAAAAAGTTGGAAAAACTGAAATTTCATCAACAGTAGACTAGAGAAATTGTGATATATTAAAACATGTAATAAACAGCAATTAAAATGAACAAACTACAAGTATACCATGCAACATGGATAAATATATAAAACATAATTTTGAGCAAAAGAATAAAATATTCAAGTTGCAAAAAAAATACTTTATGATTCCATTTTCAAAATGTGATAAAATCAAACTAGAACTATAATAATTAACAACATATATACAAATTGGGAAACTAAAGAAAAATGAGTAACTGATTATCACAAAATTTGCTAGGATGGTTACCTCTGGGGAGGAAGTATCCTATAATCAGCGAAGGGCACATCAAGGTTTCTAGGGTGCTTAGTATGGAAGAGTATATAGGATACGGCTCAGAGTAGGAACTCAATGAGGATTAAATGAATGAAACTGACTAGAAAGTTAAAGTGAGGAATGAGTTTGAAAATGAGAAAAAAATATATTTCAAGTGAAAACATAGGTTATATTTAAATCAGGAAAACAAAATGCAAAAAGATGTTTCAAACTTTGATTTACATCTATAGGGAGATGTCTTTCATCATAGGAATTCTATTGATTGTTTCTACCCATTAACTATAATAACCTAACCAAAGCTAAATTATGTGGAGTATAGTCTTGTTAACTTTAGATAAGAGATGGTATGATGAAAAAGAATATTCTAAATAACACCAAATCAGTTAAAATTAACTAAGATCCTATGAGCTCATTGACCATGGCTAGAAAGACAGTTCAAAGATACAGGCATTTTTTGTTAGAGTCCACTAATTATATAAAAGATAATGACTACTTATTTCTTGTCATACTTCCTATGGGGAGAAAAGTAATCTTTGAATAGATCAATAAACAGAACATCAAGCAAATATTTATCACAGTATTTTCATAATATTTTGTTTCCTATCAGAGCCAGAAAACTTATTTTATTGTTTCTTTCCATTGACTAATCAAGATACATATGGAAATTTGATTTAGTAATTTGAAAATAAAATTTGTATTGAGTCACATTTTAAAATAGGGCTTCAAGCCATACAAATACAAATTGGGCTCCAAGCTTGATTATAAACTTCAATAAAATTATACAGATTGTGGCATGCCTTGGCCTTCACAACTGTTTTCAGGTACTCTGACATATTTGTCCTTAACATTTGTATTCTCTAATAGGATATCCCTACTGTGATTTTTTAAAGATTTTATTTATTTATTTGAGAGAGAGAGAATGAGAGAGAGAGAACACATGAGAGGGGATAGGGTCAGAGGATGAAGCAGACTCCCTGCCAAGCAGGGAGCCCGATGTGGGACTCGATTCAGGGACTCCAGGATCATGACCTGAGCCGAAGGCAGTCGCTTAACCAACTGACCCACCCAGGCGCCCCCTACTGTGATTTTGTTGACAGGATAAATCAACATTTTTTTTCCCTTTCAATGGTTGAGAAATGTAAGACTTATTATACATGATTAATTCATTTCTGGTTTTCAGGAGTCCTGATTAAAGGAAACACCCTTGCATTTGATTGAAAATATAAATATATATAGGAAGCATGTCCTTTGAAGAAAAAGTAGAAGGGCATTTTATGGTGGAATGGATGCAAAAATCTGAAAAGCCCTGATGTGGCACTCTATGCCTAGGATGGGCTGTTATTCAATGCCATTTATCCAGTTGATAGGAATCATACATGAGAAATCTAGGATTAAATTATAAAAACTCAACATGCAACCTAGGCCAATCCCTTTTATAAGCAGGTATCTTTAGTTTCTTCTTTCTTTATTTTAATGTCAAGATTTCGAAGTGACAAAGTTTAATTGATGTTATATGATAACTTTTAAGTGTATTTAGGCAAGGAAATAACATAGACCTGAATTTTCATGCAGAAGTTGAAGGAGTCTATATTTTAAATAAAACATAGTAAAATCAATGGTACAACATGCCTACAGTACAAATTATCCATTATCTTGTCCTTTTCTTCTCCCATAAGGCTCCCTATCAACTCTAATTCTTTACTGAAGCCCATACTTGAAAACTAAATACCATCTTGGGCACTATAAGCCAGTAAGTGGGAAAAATGTCTTGGAAGAGTGACAAGGTGATTGGCTACCTCAGGTCCAAATTTTTGTCCTTTAGAACCCTATTTCACCCTGTCTAGACCCTGCAATCTTGTTTCTAAAATAAACCTAAATACAGTCTCTATATTTGCAGAATCTTGAAATTTGTATTAGAAGATCTCCTGGCAGCTTGCAATTTACCCAGCAACATAAAATGTTGGAAATCTATTTCCTAACATGTTATTGTAATGAAATATAAAAAGTAACCAATCAATATATAACAAGTGGAACACATTCTAGCCATTCTATGAAAAATAAACTCAGTAATGATTGTAAAACCTTGATGAATAAACCTCCTTAATGCTGCAAATCACAAATATGTCTGTTTTACATTGTACTTACCTTTTCCTTTGATGGACTCTTGGTTTACATATAAAATCTGATCTCAGGTTTCAATCTATTCTGTATTCATACTACCGTTTCGATAAAGTTCAGGTTATATTTAAATCAGGAAAAAAATGCAAAAAGATGTTTCAAACTTTGATTTACATCTATAGAGAGATGTCTTTCATCATAGGAATTCTATTGATTGTTTCTACCCATTAACTATAATAACCTAACCAAAGCTAAATTATGTGGAGTATAGTATTGTTAACTTTAGATAAAAGATGGTATGATGAAAAAGAATATTCTAAATAACACCAAATCAGTTAAAATTAACTAAGATCCTATGAGCTCATTGACCATGGCTAGGGCAAAGACAGTTCAAAGATACAGATGTGTTTCAAGTTTTGATTGAATTTATTCCTCTCTTCCTCCCACCCGTACTCTTTTCATTGCCTATTGCCTTGTTTTGCTTTTCGCTCAGTTTTTTCTTTTTTTTTTTTTAAGATTTTATTTATTTATTTGACGGAGAGAGAGATAGCGAGAGCAGGAACACAAGCAGAGGGAGTGGGAGAGGGAGAAGCAGGCTTCCTGCCGAACAGGGAGCCCGATGTGGGGCTCGATCCCAGGACCCTGGGATCATGACCTGAGCCGAAGGCAGACGCTTAACGACTGAGCCACCCAGGCGCCCTCGCTCAGAGTTTTAAAAATTCCATTATTTTGGTTTGCTTTTCTAGCAGCTGACATCTGGTTCTGTTAGCATCAGAAATGGCCCCAAAAATGTAGCAGCTAGAAAAAAATATGTGTATATAGGAGCATTCTCTTTCTTTTGTAAAGGATAGGTTCTGATCCTTTCAAAGCTAAATAACCTTTCTGCTAGTCTCTTTTTAATAAAGTTATTTTACTGATGAAATTTGAATGTCTTTGGGTTCCTGTAACCCTTAAAAAATTGATAGAAGATACATTTATTAACATTTAATGTTATTAACATTTAAAACATTATATATGGTTATATAAAAATCTATCCATATCTGCTAACTTTATATTTAATGCCTGTTAAATTATGCACAACTTGTATGTCCATCAATAATGTCTGACTTCAAATTCTATACACCTGTGATAGTAGAAATAGACTATTAGGTAATTTCTTGCTATAATGACCCATCCATGACATTTCACTTACAAATCTAAAGTATTGAATGAAAAATAGTCCTTTCAGGCTTTTCAGAGTAGTGCCAAAATATATAAAAAATGAAAGTGCTTTAGAAAATAAGTCTTTAATTCTGCAAAATCAGCACAGACTCAAGAATTAAACTTGAGAAGTTTTGTAGCAGTCAAGGATCATTTCAGGAATCAGAAAATACTGCTATAATTTTAAACAGAAAGTCATTTAATATTAAAAATTGAATGATTATAAAATAAATGGAGGAGTTGAATGAAGCTTTAGGTTGGTCCTCCAAGGACACTCAGAAATATATGCTACAGTTACTCGGGAAAGTGAAATGTGAGGACAATACTGAAACCGATCAGCTTAGGACTCCACTACAGCTCCAGTCCAGGTATTGAAAACTAACACTACTGTTCCAGCTTCCTCTTGATTCCCAGGTAGCCACTGACCGTTCACCAGGAGGCTGAATCCTGTCACCACCGCGGCAATCAGGTCTTTGTTACCCATGAAGCTTAAGAGTGGAACACTGCACCAAAAATGAACATGTCCATGAACTATTTTAGTAGCAGCAATAGAGAAAGTGGCAGGAAGCAAGCTCCGAGTTATTTTTACCTTCCAAAGATTGTGTTCAGCTATCTAATTGGTGGGAACTAATTAGACTCCAGAAGCCTATTTGAAAAGGGTCTCAGAAGTACAGTTCTCAACTTTTTAACGTTGGAAATACAGAAGTTCAAACTGGAAGCAAGCTGGACTGAGAATTTGCAAAAGAACCCAGATGTCTATTGGATGTTCAGAGAAGGCAAATGGCAGCTTCTCACAGGATCTTGCTGTTGAACTAATTGATACAGATTGTTTACAACTGCACCTTACCATTAACCATGATTCATACAAAGGAACTCCTGGTTATAAAGCATGCCAAAAGATTTAAAAAGCTTTCCATGTGAGATAAACATTGTGAGAACAAAACAAAGATGTGAGTTTCAAGCACACTTGGTTAGCCAGCCATTTTAAACAAAACTGGTTTTTTTTTGTAGTAAAAACTATGTTTTATACCTAGAATGGGAAAAAAAGGAAATTAGATTGATTAAATACCAGTTATGTATTAAGAACTTTGCAGATACTCTTACCTAAGTCATTTTTTAGCATAGTGAGAAACAAGACAGATTTTGCAATAAGCAAAAGGAAAAAATTATAATTATTATTTGTCAGCTATTGAAGTAGTAATGTAGTTTCAAATTTCAAATGTAGTTTTTAAGCCACAAGCATGCAGTAAAAAGTATTCTAGTTAGATGTGGATGGTGGGGGGGGGGATGGTTAAAGATTTAATATTTAACCCCTCCCCCTTTACCTATCTGGAGATTAGAACCAACCTAACAGAAGTAGGAATTAAGCAACTAGATATCAAATATATCTTTATTACCAAAACTGCTTTTGGTGAACATGATTCAGGTATGTTTTTTTTTTTCTTTTGAACACCATGGGGACGCCCACGGCCCAGGCTGGGGCGTGGTTGGGCTAGTGGAACATGGAGTTTCCTAGGAAGGCAAGCAAGGCACAGGTGGAGCCCCCCAGGGTGCTCTATGTGGCCTCAGGTGTGTGGGAGAAATGCAGGTCCTAACGGAGCGGCAGGGAGGGGAGGGACTGGGATGGTCAGGGGAGTTCAGAGGATGGCAGAATCAGGCTTGAGGTGCTACAGGTGAGAACTCCCCTCCCAGTGGACGCCTGATCTTGAAGGATCACAGGAGATCTACTTAAGACTGGTAGGTGGCGTCCTGAGATCAGAATCACTTGGATGCTCTGGGTGTTGAGGGTCCAGGTTGCAGACTTGCCTGTAAGGAGTCTGGCTCACACTACCGATGGTACAGACCCCAGTGCTCCTTGAATGATTCGTACACCCACTGTACACCCCGTTCCCTATCAGATTCACAGTGCAGAGGTGCCTTGCCCGGCCAGGTGGTGGGCAATGGGTTCTGGCCCAAAAACTATGCATGCCTGAGACCGTGCATCATGGTCATCAAATGGATTGGCCAGTCTTTCCTGTCCCACAAATTTAGGCCTTAGGGCAGCCATCCAAACGGAAAGATTGAGTGTGATGGCTTATTTGTATAGTGGAGAAATGCGTACTCAGCACATCAAGAACCCAGATCCCACAAATCAGTCAGAAGGCAATAGAGAAATGAATTGAAGGTAAGTTTAACTGAGAGTGGCTAAATTAAGTGGGGTGTATGCTATATGAGTTACGGTTTCATCCATAAATATATTAATTAACCATGTAGGAAAAGAAGGCTATAATGTGCTGAAAATATTAGCAAGTAAGACAAAATAGTATAGGAGTAAATTCTATGTAGAATCTAAAAAACAAAACAAATGAATAAAAAACAAGCAAATAACAAAAGGCAGATCGAACCTGTAAATACAGGGAAAAAACTGATGGTTGCCGGAGGGTAGAGGGGTGGGGGATGGACAAAACGGGTGAAGGGGAGTGGAAGGTACAGGCTTCCTGTTCAGGAATGAATAACTCACAGGAAAAAAAGGTACAGCATAGGGAATATACTCAATAGTATTGTAATAGTGTTGTATGGTGACAGAAGGTCATTACACCTGTTAGCATAGCATAATGTATAGAGAAGTTGAATCTCTCTGCACACCTGAAACTAATACAACATTGAGGTTCAACTATACTCAAGTAAAAAAAACTTAAAAAGATAGTGTAAGTGAATTTTAAATTGTATAGTTTAAGCCATGAAGTATGTGAAATTTCAAGAATGGGAAAAATCAATGGAAAATATAATACTGAATTATAATGGAGATAATTTAGTGACTCTGCTATATTAGATGCTTTCTGTACCTTATTCCTGTCATTAAAATTACAGTATTTTTAATTTTCATGATAATGCAGCAAGGAAGTTTTTTCTATCAGTTTTCTTTTTTCAGATGAGGAAACAGTACCAGAAATTATAAATGAATTGGGAAATAATATAAAGTGATGATTAAGATCTTGTGTGTAGAGTCAGATTGCATGAATTCACATCCCAGCTTTGTTATGTATTAATTGTGTCACATTAGGAAAATTAGTTCACCTGTTAAGGCTGCAATTTCCTCATTTCTACAAGAGGGATCATAATCATAATATCTATCTCATTAGTTGGTTATGAGTATTAAATTATATAACCCTTAGCACAGTGTCTGGTGATGAGTAACTCCGCAAAAAATACTGTCATTATTATTACCATTATTATTAAAAGAACTCATGCAGCTAATGTGTTGAGGCATGGATTGAAGCTGAAGTTTGTATCTGCAAGCTATTTTTGCCTACTTTACTGTTATACAAAGCTGCTTCAGTGTATGCTGCATGATAAGTAGTCAATAAATATTTCTTGAACTGGATTAAACTCAGGAGTCACAGAGAACATCAGTTGAAGGAATCATTCCATGGTAGCACCTTTCCCTACTTTGTGAACATACCTGAGGACACCCACCACATTAGGGTGTCTTGCTCTGGTGAGCAGTGTCTCTTTCTGATTTGCATTCTCTGTCACCAAATAACCCCATGGCTCAGAGCAAAGAGGGCAGAGAGGAATGATGTCTGAGTCACAGAAAATGCATGGACCATTTTCTTCCATCATAAACTCCCTGTCAGTTTCTATGGACAAGTATCTATTATAAAACTTAGTTTTACCCAATTGTGCATTTTGTGCACTTTTGGGGACTTTTTCTTAAATATGAAGCTTTGTTAAGCATGCTTCTCTTTTATCCCTAAGTTTTGCCCCAAGGCTGGTTTAAATTGCAGCTGTCACGTTTACTTCCTTATATGCTGCGAGCTCTATTAATATGTCTCGCAGTCTCCTTGCCATAATGCCACAGGCTCAGAGAAGTTTGAAGAAAAATGCCAACGAGATGCCTTCTGTTTAGACAGTGGTCCTTAGACGTCATCATTCTGTGACTTTGACCATATGTTTTGCCTCTAGCTATTTATTGGTCCTTCTTTAAGACCCCAATGTCTCAGCTCACAATCAGTAGTTCTATTGTATTGAATAAAACCATAGATTTTATTTGGTCAAATTATTAACTACTGTGGTTATCTTACACTAGTACCTAGTGAAAGTATTATTATTCATCTTTCAACCCACAAATATTTTTTTGAATAGCCACCATGTAGAAGATACTGAGTTAGGCTTGGAGAAAGCCAGAGATTAATTTAAGACCCTATTACTGGTCTAACAAAACCACAGTATAGCAGGGGAGACTAAAAAAGATGATTTGATAACTTATCGCAAATAGTAGTCACAGGATTTTCTCAACAAGTGTTTGGTGCTTGCTTTATTGTAAGAAAAGCATTTAATGTAGAAAAATATTGAATATTTTCAGTGAATACCAAGAAGCATAAAAAAATGTTGCAAAAGATAACACCAAAAAACCAAGTTGGTGCCAAGTTGTGAAGGGCTATTTTAAAGAGATTGCTATAGGAAAAGAGAGTCACTAAGAGTTGCCCCGAAAAACTCAAGAGCAGGTTTATTTATTTATTTTTTAATTCAGCAGCAACATTTTTCCATCTCTTCATACATTTACCATTCTATAAATATTAGATGAGCATCTACTAGGTTATGGGTGTATAATGGTGGATATAATAGACTTGGCTCTGCACTTGTGGAATTTATAATCTGGTGGCAGAGAAGGGAAAAAAAGCAAGATGAAGCAGAAAAAATTTTATCTCATCTGCAAGTTGAATATAATTTTTCACCCCTTGTCAGTCTAGTCAAAAATTTAGAATGTTTTAATTCTGAGGCCTTGAAATATTGAGAGTATTTCTTAGTGAAATTCTTCCTGACAGAGGCTGAGAGGTAAGCCTGGGGAATGTCTGAACATTATCATAAGAAACTGTTAGTTCCGGTCATGGTATCAGATGGGACAGGAGAATCTTGACAGTTTAGTGCTCTGAGCAACTCTATGATAGCTCTGTGTTTGCCCCAGCCTTGTTGATGAGGTCTGAGAGACCATCGTGAAATTTCAGCTTCCCCCATGCCTGGGTTAATGTAAACCAAATTCATACTATATTTGGAATTATGTACACTACTTGTACGCATCATAAGTATTTTGGAATTTGGTTTCTCAACCACAATGGTGTATTCTATGAAGTCTCCTTGGAGCCAAGTACTTGTTTACTAGTTCCGGATTTGCATCGAGCTGCCTGCTAAGATGGGAGCTGCACCATGAATTTTAGCTTTTTCTCTAAGGTACTGGCCACTGGTTAATTCCTTACCAGCTAACTTAAAAGATTTAATTTTTCCCTAAATGACAAGTTTGGGTGTACATTTACTTCAACTTGGAGGACTTGTTTAGAACTGAAGAAGTCTCAGCCACCTGTGAGTCCTCAACTCCACAGACTCTCATTCCATCTCTGCATTCCACAGGTCAGATCCTTTGGATAAGAATTTTACCCCTGTTTATACTTAGATATTGTAATGTGAACTCCTAACCTTGTCTTGAGGATGCTATTTCTGCTTTGTGATCCTTGCACCAATTTCTCCAGTTTCCCCTTGATTGCCAATTGAGTTTTTGCGGAAGAAACTGAACATTGATGCAGCTAAGGATTTGTACTTAGGAAGCCAGTAGGTCAGGCAATTTATTGATTTTTTTTTTAATATCAACTTTTGAGCTTTCTCAAAAATCTGGAGAAAATAACATCTGTTGAATCCCATGAGTGTGCCATTTATTGTATGACTGGCTTACCTTAGCTCTTTTAATTTACCTTAGATTCTTTTTTGAAAGGGGATAAACAAATGTAAAATCATAGGGATCTGAAGCAACTTCTGGAGGTCATCTATTTCTTTTTACTTTACCTTTAAAATAGTGTATTACTGAGGCCATTTTACAAACCTGGGTTTCTTTGTACCACTGCAAAGTCTGATGTTTGAATATCAAGTTTAGAAAGCTATTTTAAATCAGTGAACGTGTGATGTTTTGACCACAATTCCTCTTTGAAATAACCGTACTTGGTTCATTACCAACGGATTTCAATTGACACTGTTTAAAAATTCAATTTTATATAAGAATATATATAATTCATGGAGATTTAATTTTGAAGCTGTTATTTTCTCTGCTCTAGTCTCAAGGTTAAAGCTGCTGTTCCCAAGCAGTCTGATTCAATGAATACTGCTGTGCATAGTGTATGGTACGCAGTAGACCAATAAAAACAATCTGATTGATCTATCTCGTTATGGACTTGATGGCTTCCAAAGCACTAGCTATAAAATAAGCTAACTGGAAAATCAAAGCTTTAGTGACCTCAGAGGACTCTTCATCACGTAGTGTAGTTTAAATCATGTTACTTTAAATTTAGATATCACATGCACAACACATTTTATATAACAAACCAGAGAAAACTTGTAAACAGCATTTTATTTTCCACCTTTCCAGGCTGGAACACTGCACTAGTGAATAGCTTTCCAAGTACCAATCTTCTTTAAATGTTGAAGCTTTAGTTTTGGCTGGATTTTCAGGCTCTTGAGCCCTCTTTTCTACCACCTCTACTCTTCTTTAAATGCTTCCTTCCAAAAACACCCCACTAGTTCTCTCTATAAAGCTATCTCCCTAGTCAATTTATTTAACTGTAAAAATCATAAGTTTAATTCCAAGATTCTAACTTGGCAAAGTGATTGACAGATTTTTTTTTTCTGTTTGTAGCTGAATATCTATAGGCTGGTAGAACAAAGAAAACAGTTCAGTGTGGTGAGATGGTTGTGGCTAGTTGGTTTCTTTCCCAGGAAATGTAGTAATTAGTGTAATAGCACAAGATAGTTATTAAGTTCTTGGTTGAGTCTAGTATACAATCTTTAATGTATCCTTTTTCTCCTTCATAGCCTTCTAACTTCCGTCCCCTCTAACATGCAATGTCCCGATGGTAGTCTCTCAATAACTAACAATTGTTCCTGCCTATATGTCAAGAACTGGGTTGCTTCCCTATGCTTAGAGATGTTCTCATCTTATTTTTCAAAATTCTCTTATTATGTACCCCATTTTTAAGGACCATCTTCTCTACTAGATAAATATGAAACTGAATTGTAATGATATAGCAATGGATGGTGGTGGTATTCATTTATTAAAAAATGATATATTATGAACCAATCATTACACAAGTTACTGGGATATAGAAATGGAAGATTTACCACTCTTAAGAAATTTTTAATGTTAAGGGGAATATAAATAAGCAAACACTGAGATGACATAGAGGGGATTAATTACTGTAGTAGAGGAAGGCACATATTGATAATGCATTAATAGACAACATTAACTGGGAGATTTCCTGGAGGTAGACAAAATAGACTTCGACAGTCTTAAAACACAAAGCAGCTTTAATTGGGTAACAAAGGAGAAGAGAGTTATCACAGCCAGAAGGACCGGGCATAGAAGATGAGAGAATGATGTTAGTAAGGGACCTATAATATGTTCAATACAGCCTGAGAATGTGATATAAGAGAAATGTTTGAGAAATGAAGGCTGGGAAGTTTTCAAAGGGTAACCACGCAGACACTTGTATGTTGTACTAATAAATTTGAATCTAGTCAGCAACAACTCCGGAATCAGGTTAAGTTTAAATCCTAGGGCTTACTGGCTCTATACTATGGTCAGGTTACTCAAGCTCTCTGTGCATCAGTTACCTGATTTGTAAAGTGGAAGTAATAATAGAACCTACCTCTTACAGTTAATGTGAGAAATGGGTTAATGCATATATAACTGTTAGATCAGGAACTGTCCTATAGCAATCACTCAATAAATTATCACCATAAAAACAAAGACACATTGAAAAGAACTCCCTTAATCAAATATGTCTAAGCATGAGTCCCTTTTGATCAAATCTGTTTTTTTTTTTTTTAGATAAACATCTGGCAGCAGTAAGCAAAATGGATTGTATATGACAGAGCTTAAACTAGAAACAGGGAAACCAGGCATTTGAGGTTTATTGGTTGAGAGGTGTTGCAAAGATAGCAGGGTATTAGTACTAAAGTGCAGGCAGAGGAAAGAGACAAATAAAATAGATTTTAATGAGGAGATTTTATGTGATAAGATTATTGACTAAGTGTATGGAATAACCAAGACTACCTACAATGATTCTGACTGGATGCTGGTCTCTTTCACTAAATTAGGGAATGCAGAAAGGAGAAAGCTGGGCTGAGGAGACCACTGAGTCTATGCCAATGTATATTGACAGCTAGACAATAGGTTTGGAGCTCAAAAGAGATCCTGGACAGTCATCAGTAAATATAAGGGTTAGATAAAATCACAAGGTGGATCATTAAAGGAATATGCGTACTGAAAGAAGAGTGGAGAGTCTATGATGGAATACTTAGGCAGTACTAATACAATAATCATACAACATTATTCTTAAGGGATGGGAATAAAAGGAAGCACCACTTTCACCTTAAAATGTGAATCAGAAAGCCCCACTGGCTTTGATCAGGACATTCCAATAGCTTTCTATTACAACTGGTGTAAAATCCAAACTCCTTATGTGCTACTGTTTCCACCTTGCTGCTCCTTGATCACCCTGCTTCAGCTATGCCACTCTTCTATCTCTTCTTCAAACACATCAAGTGTGTTCAAAGCTCAGGCCATTTGACTTGCTGCTGCTCTTGCCAGGAGTGCCTTCTACCACATTTTCTGAACTTTCTCAGCTCAAATAGAACTTAGAGAGGCTTTCTCTTACCTACCTATTTAAAATCATCCTTCATGCACATTTCCCTTGTCCAGTTATTCTCTATCAAACAACCCAGTGTGTTATCCTATTATCCAACAATCTTGTTTGTCTGTTACTCCTTTGTCATCTGTTTTCCCACAGTTGAATGCAACCTTCATGAGAGCAAGAACTTCCTCTGTCTTGTTCACCACTGGATCTCCTGGGCTTAGAATGTATCTGGTGCATAAAAGTGGAAAAACCAGGAAAACATTATATTACAGCATTCAGAAGGAAGACTAATGATGCATAGAAACAATAGTTTTTGTTGAATTTAGTAAAAGCCAGAGACGATACTGGTAGGAGTAGTTTCAGTAGAATATTAAAAGCAGAATTTAAATACATAGGCTTGAGAAAAGAAAGCAAGTGATGGAAGAAAACAAATGGATTCTATCCTTTTGAGAAGTTGGACTGCACAGAAAGGAAGGAGGCAAATATTTAGAAAAGTGGCTTTTTTTGTTATGTTCAGTTGGCCACTGTATAGTAAATCATTAGTTTTTGATAAAGTGTTCAATAATTCACTAGTTACGTACAACACCCAGTGCTCATCAGAAAAGATAAAAAGTGGCTTTTTAAAAGTAAACACAGGGGTGCCTGGGTGGCTCAGTTGGCTAAGGGTCTGCCTTAGGCTTAGGTCATGATCCCAGAGTCCTGGGATCCAGAGCCCCCCATCCCCCGGCCCAGGGTCAGGCTTCTGGCTCAGGGGGAGTCTGCTTCTCTCTCTCTCTCTCTCCCCCCTGCTCCTTCCCCCTTGCTTGCTCACTCTCTCTCCCTCTCAAATAAATCTTTAAAAAAAAAAAAGCAAAAAAGATAATTTTGAATGTTTTGTGTTTAGGGAAAATGAGCCAGTAGAGCCAAAGTGACTTTGAGTCTTGGCTTCACATCAAAATCACCTGAAGAGCTTTTAAATATGATAATGCCCAGGCTACACTTCCCACTAATGACATGGAAATATTTGGAAGTGAAACACAGCAATAGTTTTTAAGTTCTCCATGTGATTCCAATCTGAAGCCAAGTTTGAGTACTACTGCAGGAGAATGGCTTGTTAGGAATTCAGGAGAGAGAAGAGATAACTGATAAATGATAAATGTTCATGAAGATTGGAGAAAAATGAAACTCATATGACAGGAGGAGAAGTTTGCCCTGAAAAGGAGGCTATAAGGACATAAATAGAGAGGAGGTTCCAATTCGTTTTCAGTGGCAGGAGGGATTGAGACGTTGAGGAATTTCTTATCTCCTAGCTTCTGTTTTGCTGTAAGAAACAGGTGAAGTTGTATACTGAGATTTAGAGTAAGTGATGGTAGAGACTGGTGAGGCTCCTACTAGCTGTTGTGAGGAGTTAGATAATAATATGACCACACAGCAGCAAGATCCTCTTGAGATATTATTGACCCTTTCTTGGGGGCTAACTCAAAATTACTGTTACTTTTTCCTTTAATTTGCATTTAATTAAATCAATTCAAAATGATCAGTGGTCCAGAAACCAGAGAGCTAGGTATTACAGGGCCTAGGATTCACAGAGAAAAAAGTGAATATGGAAAGGGCCCAACTGTGGAATGAGTAGTATCAAAGATGTGAACATCTTCAAATGTCTTAAACAAGAATGAATGGATTTTCAGGCCTTGTGGCAGGAACTGTATTTTGGACCACAAGAGTTATTTTCAAGCAGCTGTTAGTCCCCTTTCTCTTCAATAGATTGAAAGTGGGAAGTAGACGAGTATTATTCTAGTTTACATCTGTTGTGCTTAGGGCCTTGCCATGTTTAGAACATCGGAAGTATGCCACAGGCTTTGACCAGGGCTTCTGCCTATGTGACCTGTGATTTCATGTTTTTGATATCTACATGTTTCTTAGTTCTATCCTTTTATAATTGCATCTGGCCCTGATACTGGTTTTTCAGCACTTTGACTCCGGTATATCTTGTTGTTTTCATCATGATTAAATGTATACCTTTCCTGGTAGGTAGAACTTTAAGGGTAGGCCATTTTAGGAAAACTACCATGCAACCAACTCTAATTACAATCCAGTTGAATAAAACATATTCTCTTTAATTTACTTTTTCTTTTTTTAAATAAGCTTGTCACAGGTAGACAGATCTTTGTTTTGTTTCTGTTAAGGTCTGGGTCATAGTCTGATATACCTAACAGATAAAGATTTCAAGTATGAGTACAGCCATCCCATTAGAGTTTTTAAATATTTCTTCATTATTTTTTATTGTGATTGTCTTGTAAAAATATTATACTTTCATTGTGGCAAGATAGAATTGTTTTATGGTAAACACAAAACCACTTTTCACCAGTTTTTTAAAAAAATTAAACAACTGGTAAGTAGAAACACTCAATAATCGCATTTGTTAACTATTTAAATAAGGGGAAACAAATTTATTAAGGTAGATATTAGAGGAACCTTCTTAAATTCAGTACCCAATAATGTGATGAAAAATTACTGTGGCAATGAAGCCAAGGTATTACTACTGGAGGCAGTTATAGTGCTTCTATAACTCTTTGACTCGAGAGGAGAAAGGTGCAAAACAAGCTAGACTCTCCATAGTATGAAGGATGGAGAAATGGAGAAAGACAGGAGCAGCTCAGCTAGTTGCTGTCCAGCTAATAAGGTTGCACAACTAAAGCAACCAGTGTCCCCAGGCAGAGTTCAGAGAACATAGCAAGTTTAGGCGTGATTCCAGAAGGAAGTCCAATGTGATGACCAAGGTCCGTTAGGGAAGAGTTATGGTCAGGAAAACAATTCAGAATCAGTAGGCAAATGGTAAGCCATGGGAGCTCTGGCAAATGCCACAGTTGTCTCTGCATGCCACCATCCGCGGACAGGCAACAATAGTTTTGAAGAAAGAAAAGGATGGATATTTGTGGGGTCCAAGGCCCTAGAGGTATTTTTGCCTTTAGTGCCTTGAGTGCTGATCACTCCCAGCTGGAAGTGCTTATCAGATCTCAAGCTATTCTTAGGAAACTTGAGTTGGTAAGATAATTGTTAAGAGTTGTATCTTTTATGTTAATGCTGTCAGGACTGATGATGGTGGCCTTAAGTGTCATATGGAGGCAAAATAAATTCAAACTGCCAACTGTTGGAATGAATTCTGAATTTTAAAGAATGTAGAAACCAATTAGTCTTTCAAAAGAAATCTTTTCTGAATAGGTGTTAAAAATTTGCTATCTGCAAAAAATCCAAGTTATGGATCCCTGATTCAACCTGCTTTTGTATTTGAGTGCCATTCATCATTGCTGCTTGGTGTTGGGGTTTTGTCAGCACATTATTAATAAACCAAAGTAGTTAAGAACCACATTAGTTTGATTGCTGTTTTGGAGTTTGTACTGCAGAAAATAACTGTTTGAGGCAGGAATCAAAGACCCAACTGCTTCTAATCTTGTCTTTCTCTCCTTGTCAACACTCACCTTGTAAAAATGCACCCACACGCACATGACCATCTTACCTTGGAACTAACAAAAGCAAAACCTGACGTGTTCTAGTTACTCAATTCTGACAGTACTTTCCACTTTGCATCAATATTTTCTTGGTCATTAGTTAATATTGGGTTTAGTTTTAATAGTTACTAAAAGAATTGACACATATTTAGAGGTGTTTTCTTTTCCAGTGTCAACTTGATTTTAAATTAGGAGCCTTTCTTAAAGAAAATAAAGAAATAAAATACGGGACTGTCTTAATGGATGTGTTACCCTGTAAATTCTGCCTAAAAAATCACAAGATTTTATTGGGATTTATATATGTATGAGTTATAGAAAAATTAAAATAAGAAAATACTATTGTTTATGGAAGCCCAATTTAGTAGAATATATCTTTTAATCTGAACAAACTCCATTGATAATTTGAAATTCTAACTTTTGAACTTCACACATAAATCTTTTCAAGTGAGTTTTTTAAAATAATGCCATTTTTTCTATTCTTTACTCCTTTCTTTGATGTGTATCTGTCAAATACCAAACAGAATTATCTCTGGAAAATTTTAACTGCTATTGGTGAAAGCCCAACCTTACCAGGTTTTGTAAGTTTCTTTTCTGGGCATATCTGGAGTGGTAATTTGGAAAGTAAAAGTGTCAATTATTCTGTGATAATTTTCTGTAATTTGGAAGTAAGCCAGTGTAGTTAAATACATGTATGATTACAAAAATACCAAATCCTCGGAAAGAGTGGTAGGGCATATTCCCCTACTAGGGTTTTCAACCATAAATAAACAAAATATTGGAGAAAATATCTTGTTCTTTTGCCCAATTTTTCCCTTTTATAAGCTATCAGTTTAATTAACTTAATAGAGATGTCTTTATATTTGTAGACTTTGATCAAAAGCATCAATAATGGATAGAAAAAAAAATACTTCCTAAAATACACTAGATCTTAAAATAATTTAACACTAATATCACTTACTGTGTATTAGGCAGCGTTTGAAGTGTTTGATCAATGTTAACTCAGTTAATCCTCACTAAAACCCAATGAAGTATATGCTATTATTATCTCCATTTTATACATTAATAAACTGAAGAGTAGAGACGTTAGGTAACTTCCCAGTCACAGAGCCCAGGCTAATTTATATGAGATTATATCAATGGGCTATACATGAGATAGGATTAAATGATATTGAAAAAACATCAGGTCATATTTTGATTCTATGATAGAAGAGAAGCACTTAATTTTAATTGGAATTTAAGATATATATAACTTAGACATGGAACTTTGAATTGGTGTTTAAATTACCGATGTATAATATTCATACTTATTTAATACAATATGCACAAGTTTGCTTAAGGCCTTTCCCTTCAATCCAGCTATTGCTATGAACTGTGCCCCCATCCCAACTGGAACAAATAATGGCTGACTTGAACTCAGCATACGGAGAATGAGGCTTTATCTAGTATCCACAATTGGTTCCCACAAAGAATAAAATGAGCTAACCAGCTTCAAAGTCATAGAAGACTTTTGAATAAAGGAAGCAGCATGTACAGCTGTAGCTAATTACAAATTTGGGCTTCACTTTTGTTAACAGCAGACTAATGTTTGCATACAAAGCACTTGTTGTAAATAAATAGCTTTAATAAGTGGGAAAAAAAAGACAGTAAGCAGTACAATGCCAGGAGTAATTACAGCTATGTTTGCAAAAGCGACAAATGCAGTATATAATTATCTTAATATGAAAAATGGAGATTATCTCATATTTTAAGCTCTTTATTAGGAATAATTCTAACATTTGAATATTCCAGTATTTGAACAGTTGTCTGTTTCTTCATATGCTCCCTATGTAACACATAGGAATACAAAATAATATGGCTTAATTTTCTTCATATGCTCCCTTATGTAACACATAGGAATACAAAATAATGAAATATGATATTTGAAAACATACTTGATTGGATATTCATAGCTTTTTGTTTGGTGTGATATACCAACTCAACTAAGGATAATATTGAAGACTCTTGAGAGCTTATCTTGTTCATGTCAAGTGAGACTATTCATAAGCCATCCTCTTTACTATTCTCCCCTCCCAAATAAAGGTTCCAACACCTTTTTTTCTTCTTTTTTTAAATTTTATTATGTTAATCACCATACATTACATCATTAGTTTTTGATGTAGTGTTCCATGATTCATTGCGTATAACATCCAGTGCTCCATTCAGTACATGCCCTCTTTAATACCCATCACCAGGCTAACCCATCCCCCTCCCCCCGCTTCCCTCTAGAACCCTCAGTTTGTTTCTCAGAGTCCAT
>NC_138377.1:60703321-60726379 GCF_054177405.1 Leptonychotes weddellii
ACACACACACACACACACACATATATATATACACACACACCACATCTTCTTTATCCATCCATCTGTCAATGGACATCTTGGCCAACACTTTTTATTTTGCCATGATAACTGCAGTGTAGAGCTACTGCATTACAAGACTGATAGAGAAACCAAAAACAGCACAATACTTGTGGAGTCACAGAGAGGGATACTATAATCCTCTGAATTAGTCCCTGTCCTGAGAGGTGAACAAGAATTGATAGAGAAGATAATTGTACATCAACTGTCATGTAATGGTGATCATAATTTAAATGAATTTGACATCCAGGTAAGAGAAGGAAAGATCCAAAATCATTGGTAAAGTCCTATGTTTGTCCACACAAAAACCTGCACACAAATGTTTATAGCAGCTTTATTCATAATTGCCTAACTTTGGAAGCAATCACAGTGTCTCTCAAGAAATGATAAAGGAATTTTGGTACATCCTTACAATGGAATATTATTCAGCAATAAAAAGAAAGGCACTATCTTGCCATGAAAAGACATGGAGGATCCTTAATTGCATACTACAGAATCAAAGATGTCAGTCTAAAGGCTGCATATTCTATTTTTACGACTTGAGTGACTTTTGGGAAAAGGCTAAATCATGGAGACAGATCAGTGGTTGCCAGGGGGTTCAGGGAGTGGGAGAAGGGGATGAGTAGATGAAGTACAAGGCATTTTTAGGGCAGTGAAGCTATTCTGTATGATACAGTAATGTTGGATATATGACATTCTATATTGAAACCCTATAGAGGGACGCCTGGGTGGCTCAGTCCGTTAAGCAGCTGCCTTCGACTCAGGTCATGATCCCAGGGTCCTGGGATCAAGCCCCGCATCAGGCTCCCTGTTCCGCGGGGAGCCTGCTTCTCCCTCTCCCTCTGCCTGCTGTTCTCCCTGCTTGTGCTCTCTCTGTCAAATAAATAAAATCTTTAAAAAAAAAAAACACAACCCTATAGAATGTTCAATACAAAGAGTGAAGCCTAATATAAGCTATGTATTTTAGTTAATAATAGTGTTTCGATTTTGGCTCACCAATTGTAACAAATGTACCACACTAATGCAAGATGTTAATAATAGGGGAATCTGTGTGTGTGTCTGCAGTGTTGGGGCGGGTAAAGGAGTATATGAGAAGTCTGTATTTCCACTCAGTTTTTTTGTGAACCTACAATTGCTCTAAAAAAAAATGGAGTCTATCAATTTCAAAATTACAGTATTAAAGAAAAATGGAAAGGGCGATTACTTAAAAATAACAGGAAGTCTGAAGTTACCTTACTAAACAAGGAAATCAGTTTAAAATCATTTCTGGTGAGTGTTGCCTAACATTTCCTCCTAAATTCACATTAAGTTTATTTTTAATTACAGAAAAAAGATTAACATTTAAAACACTGAAAATGAGTATTGAGTTTATTCAGTATTCTATTAATATTCTTCTGTTGCCAGAAGCTGTCACTACATTTTGTTACTAGCCTTTTGTTAGGTAAAAGCTCAGGGAAACTGGAAAAAGAAAAAAATCATACATTTATTATTTTTGCCTGGAAGTAGGGAGGCAAAGGGAAGAGGTACTACTGATAAAAGTAACAGGTGTATTTTAAATTAGACACCAAAATCAAATAATATTTAAAGATACCTTTAAACTAAAGCAATTATGTAAAACTAGATGATAAAGAGAAGAAAATTTATACTCAGGAAAACAGAAATACCATTATACTGAAAGTTTGCCTTAATTTTTAAAGGAATGTTGTAAAGAAAAATTTCAGTTCAAAAGTAGCCTGAAACAGATAGGGTTGCAGTACTAGATTACAAATTAGTATATGGACAGGCTGTTCTAGACCTAATTGGTAAACTAAATGAAGACCGATTACCTGGGCTGTATGATACCGTTCTTAAAGTTGTAAAGGAAATCTTTTGGTTGATAATAAATTATTATTCTTTATTTTATTTTTTTTTAAGATTTTATTTATTTGAGAGAGAGAGAATGAGAGAGAGCACATGAGAGGGGGGAGGGTCAGAGGGAGAAGCAGACTCCCTGCCGAGCAGGGAGCCTGATGCGGGACTCGATCCAGGGACTCCAGGATCATGACCTGAGCCGAAGGCAGTCGCTTAACCAACTGAGCCACCCAGGCATCCAATAAATTATTATTCTTTAAAATAGCAACAAGCACACTGAGCTACAGAATACCAATTCGTAGGGTGGCCAGATAAAATTCAAGATGCTAATGAGATCTAATTTCAAGTAAAGATATTATTTTTCTCTTTAATATAAATATATCCCATGAAATATTTGGAGGCATATTTATGCTAAAATTTATCCTTAAAATTTAGCTGGCTTTATTTTCATTTGTTAAATCTGACAACTCAACACTTTGCCAATCTTGTACATTTATAAGCCTTGAAGAGGCTACAATTTAACAATTTAGTTTCATTTTACACATAATTTTTGTAACTGTCAAAAATCAAAGAAATGATAATGGAATACTCAAATATGCACTAATTTTTTGAAAGCTTACTTAAAAGAATCTGTGTTAAGCTATATTGGTAAATAAAGATTGTCTTTATAGAAGATATGCAGGGGAAGCCCAGGCAGAGATTGTAACAACCTATTTTTAATTTGATCGATATTTCATACAAACAGGCAACTGTTGCAGGTGATTGATAGGAACTTTCAAGAAATCTTTGATAAATGTTCACAGCAAAGGCTATTTAAATAAAAATAGATGTCAGAAGCTAGGGGGGAATATTTTACAAAGAGGAATCAAATAGAAAGGATAAATAGACACTTCTCTGGCAGGAGCAGCATAAGTATCAGCAGAAATTCAGCAGAGATAACAGTTTGGCCAGTTTTATTTAGCATTCATATGCACTATCTGTTAGAGGAAATGCACAATAAAATTCCCAACTTTGACTGAAATGCCAAGCTGTTGAGAATAACCAGGATATCTTCAGGATCCTGTAAGAGTAGTCAAAACATGGTAAATGAATTCCAGTATTGGACATCTCAGTGCAATGCCTTATACATAAACACCGACTTAAACAGTATTTTTAGGTTGGTGGTCTCCAAACTACTCATTTTTTAAGGGTGTTTGGAAGAGTCATGGCAAGTCCCTGAATAAAATCAGCGCTCAATATTCCTGTGACCAGAAATGCCCAACACAATTTTTAATAACATGAGGTAAAGTATTACACAGAAAATTTAAAATATTATTCCATATTTATGTTAATTCTATTTTTTTTAAAGATTTTATTTATTTGACAGAGACACACAGCGAGAGAGGGAACACAAGCAGGGGGAGTGGGATAGGGAGAAGCAGGCTTTCCGTGGAGCAGGGAGCCCGATGTGGGGCTCGATCCCAGGACCCTGGGATCATGACCTGAGCCGAAGGCAGATGCTTAACGACTGAGCCACCCAGGTGCCCCCATATTTATGTTAATTCTAGTAAATTTATATCTGCATTTTGATTCAGGCCAATACAACTAAAGGAAAATTTAATGAAATTGGAGTTTGTCCAAGAAATTAGGGATGGTCCAAGGATAGGACATTGCTGTTGCATATGAGAGAATTTTCTTCTTTTTTAATACTAATTTCCATTCCATTTTCTTTATCCATTCATCTCTGATGGGCATTTAAAGTGCTTCCATGTGTTGACTATTGTGAATAATGCTGCAGGAAACATGGGAAGTCAGATATCTTCAAGATCTTGATTTTAATTCTTTGGGATATATACCTAGAAGTTGGATTGCTGCATCACATGGTAGTTCTATTTTTAATCTTTTGAGGAACTTTTGTACTGTTTTCCATAGTAGCTACACCAGTTTACATTCCCACCAGCTGTACTTAATGATTCCCTTTACTCCACATCCTTGTCAATGTTTATTATCTTTCGTTTTTTGATAATAGCCATGCTAGCAGGTGTAAGGTGATTTGTCATCATTACATTTTGATTTGCATTTCCCTCAAGCTTAATGATACTGAGCACCTTTACAAATACCTGTTGGTATTTTATTTAACTTCTTTGGAGAACTATCATTCAGACCCTTTGCCATTTTAAAAAATTGGATTATTATTTTTCTATGAAATTATAGGAGTTCCTTCTATGCTTTGGATGCTAACTCTATCATATATATGGTTTGCAAATATTTTCTCTCATTCCATAGGTTGCCTTTCATTTTATTATACTCTTTGCTGTGCAAAAGATTTTTAGATTAACATAATCCCATTTGTCTGTTTTTGCTTTTGTTCCTTGTGCTTTTGGCATCATACCCAAGAAATCATTGCCAGAGTCACTCTGAAGAAGATTTTCTTCTGTTTTCTTCTAGGAGTTTTATAGTTTCAGGTCTTAACATTTAAGGCTTTATTTCATTTGAGTTGATTTTTGTGTGTGGTAAAGGTTCAATTTAATTTTTTTGGAAGTGAATATGAAGTTTTATCAGCACCATTTTTTGAAAAAACCATCCTTGTCCCATACATAGTCTTGGCACCATTGCTGAAATTAATTTGACCATGTATGTGGAGGTTTATTTCTGGGTTCTCTATTCTGTTTTATTGGTCTATATGTCTATTGTTAGATTAGTATCACTGTTTTGGTTACTGTAGCTTTGTAATGTGTTTTGAAATCAGGAAGTGTGAGCTCTCCAGCTTTGTTCTTCTTTCTCAAGATTGTTTTGACTATTCAAGGTCCTTCATGGTTCCATATAAATTTTAGGATTGTTTTTTCTATTTCTGTGAAAAATAACATTGGAATTTTGATAGAGGTCAATTTGGGTAGTGTGGGCATTGTAACAATATTAAGTCTTTCAATTGTGAACGTGGGACATCTTTCTCATTTTTTTGTATCTTCTTAAATTTCTTTGGATGATTTATAGTTTCATGCATAGAAGCATTTCACCTCCTTGGTTAAGTTTATTCCTAAGTGTTTTATTCTTCATGATACTATTGTAAATAGGATTATTTCCTTAATTTCCAGATTGCTTTTTTGTTGCAACTGATTTTTTTTAATTTTTTTATTTTATTATGTTATGTTAATCACCATACATTACATCATTAGTTTTTGATGTAGTGTTCCATGATTCATTGTTTGCGTATAACACCCAGTGCTCCATGCAGTATGATGATTTTGTGTACTGCCACTTTCATTGATTAGTTCTGACATTTTTATTTTGCTTGGTGGAATCTTTTAGGTTTTCTATATAATGTGACAGCTTATCATCTGCAAACAGAGATTTGGGTTTGGATGACTTATATCTTTTCTTGCTTAATTTTTTTGTCTAGGACTTCTGGTACTATGTTGAATAGAAGTTGTGAGAGAGGGCATCCTTGTTCCTGATCTTAGAAGAGAAAGACACTTTCAGGATTTCATTGGTGAGTACATATCCCCTGTGGGCACAGTATATATGACCTTTATTACTAAGTAATTTCCTTCTATTTCTTGTTTGCTGAGCATTTTTTATCATGGGTATTTACTTTTTTTAATTGTTTTTTCTGGACCTGTTGAGGTGATCATATGATTTTTATCTTCCATTCTGTTAATGTGGTGGATTATATTGCTTAATTTTCATATGTGTCCCTGGGTTACATATCACTTGATCATGATGTGTGATTCTTTTAATGTGCAGGTGAATTCAGTTGGCTAATATCTTGTTGAGGATTTTTGCATCCATATTTATCAGGAATAGTGACCCCTAGTTTTCTTTTTCTTGTAGTGTCCTTATCTGGATTTTATATGAGGGTAATCAATCCTGGCCCTATAATTATTTTGGAAGTTTTTGCTTCTCTTTAATTTTTGCAAGAGTTTGAGAAGGATTGGTGTTAATTATTTAAAATTTGTTAGAATTCACCTTGAACCTTCTGGTCCTGGTATTTTCTTTTTTGGGAGGATTTGTTTACTGATTCACTCTTCTTATGAGTTATAGGTCTGTTCAGATTTTTGGGTTTTTTTTACAATTCAGTCTTGGTAGATTGTGTATTTCTTAGAATTTATCCATTTCTTCTATGTTGTCCAATTTGTTGGTGTATAATTGTTCATAATAGCCTCTTTTAAAAAAATTCTGTGACATCAATTGTAATGTTTCCTAGTTAGTTTCTGATTTTGAGTCTTCTTTTTCTTAGTCTAGCTAAAGTTTTGTCAATTTTGTCGATATTTTAAAAAACTCCTAGTTATTTTTCTGTTTTCCTATTTTCTGTTTGATTTATTTCTGCTCTAAAATATCATTTCCTCTGATCTGTTTGGGCTTAGTTCTTTACTTCTTTGAGGTGTAAAGTTAGGTTTGTATTTGAAATCTTTCTTCTTTTTTAATCAAGGTATTTATTGCTATTAACATCGCTCAATAATACTTTTGCTGTAACCAAGAAAGTATGTTATGTTTTCATTTTTGTCTTGAGATATTTTTTAATTTCTCTTGATTCTACTTTTATGTTTGATCAAGAGTATGTTGTTTAAAATTTAAAAATAAAAAACTAGAGTATATTGTTTAATTTCTATATATATGTGAAATTTTAATTTTTAAAATATTACTGATTTTTAATTTCATTCCAGTTTGGTTGGAAAAATACTTGAGATAATTTGTCTTTTAAAATTTATTAAGACTTCTTTTGTGACCTAATATGATGTCTCCTATAGAATTTTCTGTATGTGCTATAGAAGAATGTGTATTTTGAGGCTCTGGGGTACAATATTCTGTGTAAGCCTCATATCCATTTGGTCTATAGTGTTGGTCAAGTCTGGTGTTTCCTGACTGATCTTCTGTGTGGATGTTGTATGCACTATTGAAAGTGAGGTAATAAAATCTCCCATATGTATTGTATTGCTGTGTATTTCTCCCTTCAGATCTGTCAGTGTTGCTTTATATACCTATCTTATATATTAACTTAATCTAATGTTGAGTGCATATGTGTTAATAATTGTTATATCTTCCTGTTGAACTGACTCTTTTATAATTATATAACGACCTTCTTTCTCTCTTTGGACATTTTTTCCTTCAACTCTATTTTGTCTGATAGAAGTATGGCCACTCCTTCCTTTTGCTTATCATTTTCATACAGTATCTTTTTCTATCTCTTCATTTTCAGGCTATGGCTGTTCTTTTTTTTTTTTAACCTTATTTTAATTAAATTCAATTAATTAACATAGTGTATCATTAGTTTCAGATGTAAAGTTCAGTTATTCATCAATTGCATATAACACGCAGTGCTCATTACATCACATGCCCTCCTTAATGCCCATCATCCAGTTACTCCACCTCTCCACCCACCTCCCCTTCAGCAGCCCTCAGCTTGTTTCCTATAGGCTATGGCTGTTTTTAAATCTAAAGTGACTCCTGGGGTGCCTGGGTGGCTCAGGTGGTTAAGTGTCTGCCTTTGGCTCTGGTCATGATCTCCAGGTCCTGGGATTGAGCCTGTTCAATGGGGAGTCTGCTTCCCCCTCTTCTTTGCCCCTTCCCCCACCTTGTGCGCTCTCACGTGCACTCTCTCAAATAAATAAAATATTTTAAAGATTATTTATTTATTTATTTGAGAGAGAGAGAATGAGAGAGAGCACATGAGAGGGGGGAGGGTCAGAGGGAGAAGCAGACTCCCTGCTGAGCAGGGAGCCTGATGCGGGACTCGATCCCGGGACTCCAGGATCATGACCTGAGCCGAAGGCAGTCGCTTAACCAACTGAGCCACCCAGGTGCCCATAAATAAAATATTTAAAAAAAATAACGTGGCTGTCCTGTAGACAGCATATAGATGGATCTTATTGTTATATCCATTCAGCCAACTGTTTTTTTATTGTGGAGTTTAAATCACCTACATTTAAAGTAATTATGGGTAGGTAAGAACTTATTATTTGCACTTTGTTAATCATTTTCTATCTGTTTTGTGGTTCTTCTGTTGCTTCTTCTCTTGCTGTTTTTTTGTGATTTGGTGACTTTTTAAATATATATTGGTATTCTTTGATTCCTTTCTAGTTTTCTTTTGTGCATCTTCTTTAGGTATTTTCTTTGTGGTTACCCCAAGGCTTACAAAAAAGATAATAGTTTTAACAATCTAGTTTAAGCTGATAATAACTTCAATTACAAACAAGGACTCTATATCTTTGTTTCTCCCTTCATAATAGAATTTGTATATTGTGACATCAATAACATCTTTATATGTCCATTAACACATTTTATAGTTACAGTTATTAACAGTACTGTAGTCTTCTAACTCTTATACTAGGATGAAAAGTGCTCAGTGTGTCATCTTTACATAGTATTTTATTCTGTATTTATATATTTACCTTTAATAGTGAGATTTATATTTCCATATCCTATTGTATTGCTCTTTATGATCCTTTTGTTTCAACTTGAAGAAATTTCTTTAGCACTTCTTGTAAAGCAGTGGTTACAAACTCCTTCAGTTTTGTTTTTCTGGGAAAGTCTACTTCTTCATTTTTAAAAGACAATTTTTACTAAGTATAGTTTGTATTCTTGGTTGGCAGTTTTTTTTCTTTTCTTTTAGCACTTTGACTATATCATCCCATTTTCTTCAATTCCAGAATTTGTTTGATTCTTTTTTAGTGTTGCTGTCTCTTTGTTGAATGGTGAGACATAAATGGACTCCTCAGGTAATGCCTTGAAAGACTGAGGGAATTGGATGCCTACTTTACTCTCGCTTTCCCCTGCAGGAAAGATCACTGGCCAGGAGGGTCTCTCTCAGCATTGTGTTGTGTTGGCCTGGGGAAGGCTTGTTGGGGGTAAAGTGAAACTTCACCCTTTTCAATGTGGCTCTTTTTGAATTTTCTATTCTATCAGCATGTTGGAACTTCTCAAATTTACTCCAGAGCTCTTACAAAGGTATTTTCATCTGTGGATAGTTGTTGAATTTGATTTCTTTGGAAAGTCTACTCCTGGGACCTCTTTTTCCACCATCTTACTGATTTTACTTCTTGCCGTCTTGCCAATTGGGTTATATTGATGCTTAATATATTTCATTGTTAATCATTTGCCAAGTGTATACGTTCTCTTAAATCTATCATTTGTCATAATTAATTAGAATTTTGTTTGTTGTATTGAAGTTTTGAATTTATTAAAATCAAATGTATCAAACTTTTTTATACCTTTTTTTTTGCTGCTTGTGTTTTGTTGAGATCTTTTATTTTCTTGAAATAACATTCTATAAAGTGATTCTAGTTTCTTTCAGAAATATAAGTTTTTAAGTATTGATTCACCTGGATTTTATCTTTGCAAATTATGTTTGGTGGGCTGTATAATGTAATACATCCAAACAGGATTGTTAAATCTTCCTAGTAAATTATGTCTTTTAATATTACCACTTTGAAAGCCTAATAGTGCTTTTTGTACCCTAAGTCTGCATTATCATCTGTGAATGTACTTGTCACTATTTTCTTCGACTTAACTGTTTGCCTCTTATATATCATATATTCCCCTCATAAATGTTTTTCTATGTCATTAGGCTTTAGGGATAGCTTTTTTTAAAGTTTTTATTTCAATTCAAGTTAGTTAACATACAGTATAATATTAGTTTCAGGTTTAACAAAGTACTGATTCAACACTTCCATACATCACCCAGTGCTCATCACAAGTGCACCTGGGGATAACTTTTGTAAATAATAATTGAATCTGGAAATGAGTCCTTTAAGAGGTGAGTTTATTCCATTTGTATTTATTGTGATTGTAGATACATTTTGATTTTTCTTTTATTCTTTGCTTTCTTTGTGTTTTTGTTCCCTTCCCCCCACTTTTTTTTTTTTCAATGAATTGATCAAGTTTTCATCTTCGCTCACCCTTTCCTCTTTGCTAGTCTGGAGTACATGTATTTGATTGGTACTTAAAAAAATGTTATCTGTAATTATAACTTAAAGTTGAGTGAATACATATTGATATTCTTGTCTCTCAAATGTTAGAAAGGCTCCAGAATTTTTTATTTCCCATCTCCTCTCACTTCTTCACTCTACTCTGATTTGTTACTGCTCTCCAGTAAACTGTTCAAGATATTTATTATTATTTTTTACAACTGATTTTTAGTTACATCAACTCACCTATTTATTTGCTCAAAATTGCTTTTGTTGTTTTTCCTTCTCAGTTGAAATCCCCTCTTACTGAAGTTTATCCTTTGGTAATTTTTCTAGCTAGTGTGTTTAGTGACGAATTCTTACTGCCTTTGGTTGTCTAAATATGTCCTTCATTTGCTCTCTCTCTTGAATTATTATTGTTTACTTGCACATAAAATTTGGGTCAATAATCATTTTCTGTCATTACTTTCCTAATATTATTTTATTGTCCTATGGCCTCTGCTTTTGCTTGTGAGAAGCTTTGTATGTGTGTGTGTATTTTATTTTTAAAGATACAGTGTTTGACTTCAGGTCCCTAAAGATATTCTCTTTGTGGGTTGCATTCTAAGTTTTACTCTGTTTATCTAGCCATGGGTTTATTCTGTGTATCCTACTTAAGATTCATTATTAATCCTTAATCTCTACCTACTTATTCTCTATTCTCTATTATTGATTTTCTCCTTTGGAATTCACATTAGACAAATGTTGGATCACATTTATCTATTCTTCATGCCTCTTACTCTCCCTTTCTTAGTACTTCCTTTTTTATATAGCTGTGTGCATTTAGAATAATTTCCTCCTATCTTTATTTAGTTTATGAATTTTATCCTTAGCTGTCTAATTTACTATGTGTTTCATGTATTGAATATTGCATTTCAGTGATTATATATGTATTTTTCTATATATGCCTCTTTTTCACAATCTCTGGTCTTTCCTAATGTTTCTTAAATTCTTATTTATTTAATTATTTCATGTATAACAGATAATTTGTTCATAGTGGCTTAATATTGATGTTATTTATATCTTATGAATCTTAAGGTTGATGGTTTCACTCTATATTTTGAAATTATAGATGTCATTATCTTCACTGGGGATCCAAGTGAGAATACTGGGTAACTGGTGGGAGTCTCTCCTTCTCTGATATTTCCACATTTGCTTTTCCCCCCAAGTAACTTAAGTTTCTCAATGGATTGAGTCTGATATTTGTGTTAATTTCTTTTCCTGGAGGGTCATAGACCATGTATGGTTGATAAATTTAACCCCAGATCTATTATGCTCAACCACGTGGTTTCAAGATCTCAGGGGAAATATATCAGAGTATAGCCAAAACAGACCACTTTCATTGTCATACCATTTTACCAGAGTATAGATACTTTTCTTATTCAATCTTCATTAAAGTTGCACCCCCTTGAGGATCCTGGCTTTTATGAGAATTTCAGTCCTAAATCCTTGTCTTAACTTGCCCCAAGACTTCATCTCCTGTCCACATCTTGGTGTTAAAACATAAACCCCTCAGGTTACTTGGGCTAGTGATTCTCAAGTACATTTGGTACCACACTCTAGTCAAGGCTTGGATTGTCACAATGACTGAGATTGATAATTATGGCAGATAATTTGAAGTTGTGAGCCAGAGATACTAATCATCCTGAAGTCCAATTACATAGAACTACAAAATAAGGAATTGGCCTTCCCTGAATGCCACCGGCATCTCATTGAGAAATACTGACCTTCCCCAACAAAGGCTCCCAAGATAATCATTGAGTCAGCTCATACACTTAATGCCTTTACTTTTAGCTCTGTCTTCATTTCTGGTCTCTAGTAATATCCAGTAATATTCTTTGCTTTTTTTGGTGAGCTCATCTAGTTATATAGAAGAAAGTTTATAATGTAATACTTATTATGCAACTTGAGTCTTTTTTTCAACTTGTCTGATCTATTACCAAAACCAGATTTCTGAATATATGTGGTTGTTAGTATGCATATATGTGTGTATACAAATACATGTGAATATACACACATATATCTATATATACACATATGTAGTGTATGTATATATATCTGCCTATATACCTAGCTATTTATATGTCATCTATTTTTCTTTATTTTTTAAATTAACATGTATTATTTATTTCAGGGGTACAGGTCTGTGATTCATCAGTCTTACACAATTCACAACACTCACCATAGCACATACCCTCCCCAATGCCTTTATGTTATTCATGTAATCTTTTTCTTTTAAAACTTAACACTAGTCAGGCTAAATGAATATATTGGTTATTATTAAACCCTATAAAATCAGGTGAGTATTGTTGTTCACCAAATCCCAGAAACCTAACATTAAAGATAGAAGTATAGTGTCTCCTTTTGAAATAGACAATGAAAGGAGAATGGCTCTTTCTGGAACCCAAAAAGACAGTCATCAAATTTGCCCACCTAAACCCTATTCACGACCATTTTTCTTCTCTGCCTTCCTCTCTATATAGCCCAGGAAACTAAAAATCTCAATTGTCCATTATCTCTCGCAGCTCAGGACCTCATATGATTCTGGCCAATGAAATTTATGTGATAGACTGCCTGGTGGGTTTGAGGGGAGTATACAGAAGTCTGTGCTTAAAAGTTAAAATTACTAGGTGTAAAGTTGTGCCTAGATAGTTAGTTTGACTGTGTTTGCATGTAAAATGAATTGACCGAAAGTGTAAGGACTGCAAGTTGGAGATATATATATATATATATAATTAACACATAATATATTATTTGTTTCAGGGGTACAGGTCTGTGATTCAGCAGTCTTACACAATTCACAGTGCGCACCATACATAGTACATACCCTCCCCAATGTCCATCACCCAGTGACCCCATCCCTCCCACCCCCCTCCACTCCAGCAACCCTTAGTTTGTTTCCTGAGATTAAGAGTCTCTTATGAGTGTCTCCCTCTCTGGTTTCATCTTGTTTGATTTTTCCCTCCCTTGCCCTATGACCCTCTGTCTTGTTTCTCAAATTCCTCCTATCCGTGAGATCATATATATTTTTGAGAGTGGAGTTTTTTAGGAAACTGCAGGCCTGGCCAGCTACAGCCCCTGATTTTTCAATCCTTAATACAAATGTTATATATCTTAAATTGCACAGACTGGGGAAAAAGCTGTTGTAGCCATGCAGGTTGCTGGAAAGATATCCCTATCCCCTTTACGTGAGGTGTTACCTTGGAGGATAATGAAAAAGGAAAATTTTTACACAGAGTAGATGTAAAAACTTCCAGTATGTCTGATCAAGAAAATGATTCTATTGTAGGGCAGGGAGTCTCACTAATCCTATCAGCTAGTTCAGACATACGTTGATTTTGATATGTGATACAGATTGAATTCTGCTATATATTTCTCATGCTCCTTTTTTCCAAATAGGATTTTTTATTGTAGTTACTTCTCAACTATTGTATATTGTAGATGTTATTGACAGATTAGTTGTCTTTTGGGCATGCAAGCTGGATTCAGTGGCTGGATGAACTTTGGGGCTCTTTTGAATAGCGGGTAAGAGTGTTCTGTGTAATGGAGAGAAGGATATATATGAATTTTGAGTTAACAGGATCTAAACAGTTGACCAGTCTCCTTTGAAGTTAAGATTAGATAGTATTCCAGTTTGGGATGAAGTAGAAGGATTCTGAGTGTAGTTTCTGTGAAAACTTGCTCAATGTAAAAGGATGGACAGCTGTCCTGATTTGAATTTTAGGTAACTAGCCCAAGGACAGCAATACCACCTCTTTTTTTTTTTTTTTTTTTACATTTTTAATTTTTTTTCTCTAGTTTCAAGCTTGTAGTTAAATTCCAATTAGTTAATATACAGGGTAATATTAGTTTCAGGAGTAGAATTCACTGATTCATCACTTACATATAACACCCAGTGCTCATCACAAGTGCCCTCCTTTAATGCCCATCATCCATTTAGCCCTTCCACTTGCCCACCTACTCTCCAGCAATCTTCAGTTTGTTCTCTATAATTAAGAGTCTGTTTACTGTCTTGCTTTTCTCTCTCTCTCCCTCTCCCTCTTTTGTTCTTTATATTCATTCCTATGTTCATCTGTTTTGTTTCTTAAATTCCACATAACAGTGAGATCATATAGTATTTGGCTTTCTCTGACTGACTTATTTCACTTACATTATATACTTTAGGTCCATCTACAATTATTGCAAGTGGAAACATTTTCATTCTTTTTGGCTGAGTAATATATATATTCCACTTCTTTATCCACTCATCATTCAATGGACATTTGGGCTCTTTCCATAATTTGACTATTGTCGATAATACTGCTATAAACATTGGGGTGCATGTGCCCCTTTGAATCAATATTTTTGTATCCTTTGGGTAAATACCTAGTAGTGCAATTGCTAGGTCATAGGGTAGTTGTATTTTTAACATTTTGAGGAACCTCCATACTGTTCTCCAGAGTGGCTGCACCAGTTTGCATTCCCACCAACAGTGTAGGAGGATTCTCCTTTCCCTGCATCCTTGCCAACAACTGTTTGTTTCCTGTGTTGTTGATTTTAGCCATTCTGACAGATGTAAGGTGGTATCTCATTGTGGTTTTGATTTGTATTTCCCTGATGATGAGTGATGTTGAGCATTTTTTCATTTGTCATTGTCATCTATATGTCTTCTCTTGGTGTTGTGATTGAACTTTCAGGCCAATTGGAGTCTCTCTACCTCTGGACTATTGGTCAGGCATTCTGTTACATGCAGATAGAAGTATTCCTCATTAAAACATCAAGAATGAAACGTCTTATTTTCTTAACTTGTTTAGGAGCTCACAGCATGAAGATAGGAGGTATTCTTGGACTCCTAAGACCTGTGTTTAATATTTGTTTAATGTTTTCCCTGGACAATTATTGAGTAGTGATTGAGCCCACTTCCATCATCTTTGTCCTCCTTCCTTTTCTTCCTTTTTTGTACAGTTCTTTCTCCCCACGCCCCCAGCTTTATTGAAACATAATATATTGAGACATGGAACATACCTACAACAAGTTTAAGGTATCCAATGTGATGATTTGATACACACAGATATTATGAAATAATTACCACAACAAGACACATCCATCCCATCACCTAATCACCTAATGTGTGTGTGTGTGTGTGTGTGTGTGTGTGTGGTGAGAACATTAAAAATCTACTCTATTAGCAACTTTCAAGTACATAATACAGTGTTGTTCACTATAGTCACAGTAATGTGCATTAGGTCCCCAGAACTTATATCTGGAAGATTATACTCTCTAACCAACCTATTCTCATTTCTCCCATCTCTAAGCCCCAGGCAACCTTTATTATACTCTGTTTCTATGAGTTTGGCTTTTTTAGAATCCACATGTAAGTGAGATCATACAGTGTCTGTCTTTCTTTTTCTGACTTACTCTACTTAACATAACGCTCTAAAGGGCTTTTTCTTCTTAAATTCATAATGGGTTTGTACATATCTGAGTTAATTGAGTTGCTCACACACAATCAAGTTAAAAAAAATGATGGCAGAATCGAACTGGCTTATCATGTGCACATGGAGTTGTTCAGGGGGTCATGGAAGGCATATTCAGCAAGTAGTGGAGCATTGGTTCCTGCAGGTGTAACAGGGTCCAAAATCATTGCAGAAACTGGAGGCTGGTTGAGAATCACCAAGAATGTTGGAAAGCCTTGAGAGCTATGAGGACCCCCTAAGAAAAGTTAATATATTATCAATAACTACTTCAATATATGATCTACACAAAAAGTCTCTTTAATTCTTGAGTAAAGTACATTTTTGTTAAAGTTCCGTTCATTTTTTCAGCTTGTATTCATTGAACAAATATTTATTGATTTACTGCGTTACAGGCAGTTTTGGGCATTCATTAAATAGTTGTAAACTAGATGTAAAAAGGCTCTTGTTTCATAGGACTTACATCGTGGCAGAGTGGGTGGTGGACGAGGAAGACAATAAACCAATCCACATGGAGATCGTAGTAAACTTATAGCTATGGATTTAGTTGAGTGGAAAGAATAGGGGTGGAATGAGTTGGGGAAGGAATGGAACATTAGGAAGTGGTGACAACAGACAGCTCCTTGATAAATTTTGTTGCAGAGAAGAATGAAGAATAAGGCAGTACATGGAGGGCAACATGTTGTGCAAGGATTTGTGCATTTTTTTAGTTAACCAACTGAAATATTTAATTTCCTGTTTTCATCCATTATATTAAAATAGTATTTTATAAAGGCATTTTGCTATGCATATTCTTTATCATACCTAGCTCACATTTGTTGTGAGAATATGCATTTATAAAATAATGTATTCAGTTATTTTGCACTTACATTTGTGTTCCAACTTTAATTATAATGTATCTTTGTTAGTGTCGAGGTTACCCTATATATATAGCACCCATTTTAATGTATGCCTAGCAAATTTGTGACTGAATGCTACTCTGGAAATATCACATATTCCAACTTTAATACTTATTAAATGTTACTTATGTGCTACATGTTATGATAGAGATTTTTTGCATGTACATTTCATTTAAACTATACAGTAATCTGAAGGCTGGTCGTCTTTCTTGTATATATTAGGAAAATAAATTTCAGGGAAACGGTGATTAAGATTCTAGTCAGTGTTGCTGTCAGTGTGCTAATTATTGTGGGGACAAAAAAAAAAAATTCTGTTCTTGCTGCATGGCCTCATTGTTTAAAGGGGAAATTCATAGGCAACATGAAAGACACTATAAAATCCCAGCGGAGTGGGGCACCTGCTGGCTCAGTTGGTAGAGCACGTGACTCTTCATCTCAGGGTTGTGAGTTCAAGTTTCATGTTGGGCATGGAGCCTACTTAAACAAACAAACAAACAAACAAAAAAACCAAATCCCAGAGGAGCAGAATGTGATTAGTCTATAACATGGGAGACTCAGAAAAGGCTTTTCGATGGAAGTAATACCTCCACTGGGTTTTGAAGATGTGTTTTAAAGATGGGGTTTTAAAGATGTGTTGGGTTTTAAAGATGTGTTACAACTTTACCAAATAGAAAAAGGATATGCACTCTTTACAAAAAGAGGGACATTCACATGAGTGGCATACTCAGTGAATTGTTGGTGTGTCTATGTAATTGCAGCACTAACTCCAGAGAGGCAGGAGGGTGACACAGCAGTGACAAAGTACTACAAACTAAGTGGAATGGTATTTTGAGTTCCATTCTAAAAGATTTATATTTTACTATGTAAAAAAAAAATGTGGAACTGTTGAAAGTTTTAAAAATGAGGAATGGAAAAGGAACATGATGAAATTTGCATTTTAGGAAGATTAGTCTGGTAATTGTGTAAATACTGAATAGAATATGGAAATACTGAGAAATTTGAAGATTAGATAAGCTATTGCATTAGTTCAGAGAGATATTTGCAGAGGTACAGTCAATAGGACTTGTGATTGAATGCTTGAGGAAAATGAGAAATTCAAGATGACCTAAGGAATTCAGAAACAAAAGCGTATTTAGAATAAGTTTGACAAAAAATGGAACACCCAGATACCTACTACACAGGGAGAAATAAGTTCTAGATTGTGTATACAGTTTATTTTTTCTGAGACAAAACTTCACTTACTCATAATGGTATTTGAAAGTATTTCTTTTTAAAAATTCAGAAAATAACAAATATGAAGCACAATTATTCATAAAGAATAAGATATCTCATATGTATTGTGATCTCACAGGTTTTTACATTACATCTCATGCAAGGAATATCTAGACTTTTATGGAAAAATTTGTATAATCCATATCATGTTATGCTTTAAAAGTTTTGAGGGATAATATATGATCAAATGGAACAAGTGGGTATAACTAGATATTCTGACTAGCTCTTGCTGTTCTCACACAGAACATTTTTATTGCATATATTTAATGATGTTTTTTCAAGCTAAGAATTCAAATGTATGTTTCCATTCCACTGAAATTCACTAAAATTCCACTGGAATTCACTAAAACAAAATTGCCTGCCCTGAACACTACTGGGATTTTACATTTCTAAAATAATATATTCAATTACTTCATGCTTTTGTATTTCAACTTCATTCATAATTTATTTTTGTTAGAGTTTTGAGGAGGTTCTGTATACAGCACCCCTCTTTTCTACATGCTCTAACCCAGGTGAAAAATAAGACACATGCTTGTGATATCAGAAAAAAATATTACTTCATCATAAATACAAATTTAAAGAAGGCAACACAGTATCAAAATTGGCTTGCCAGGACTCTCCTCCAATTGAGACCTTGCAACAATCTTGTCTCTTCTCCATTTGAGACATTGCAACAATTTTCTAAGAGTAAAGTTTCTGCATGCAGAAGAAAAACTCAGCCAGGTTGCAGTGGCCTCTGGTCTTGCTACAAAAGAAGGAGGAAAAAGACCGAATCTTTTTATGCTCTGGGTTTCTGTTAGATGAATTCTGTTCACTAGAGAACTATGGACTAATCACTATATGCCAGTTAACTAGGAGATTAGACTCTCTTCTTGGGGAAGTAAAAGGAATAGGGTTGATTTGGAAAATTACTCTTCACAGTATGAAACAGGAGCGAGGCAGGAGCATTCCCTCCAAATGGTTGTCCTGTGGTACTTATCATTCGTGTTTAAAAATCTTGGCACTTATAGGTTAGCATTTAAATGAAAGCAGTGGTTCAGGAACCTGCTGGATAAGCAGGATTACCTGAGGAAGAAAATTCAGTTATCTTACTCCAGACTTAATGAATCAGAATTTTAAGTGGTACCTAGTGGATCTATCATTTTAAAAGCTCCTCATAAACCTATGTTTCCAATAACTATCAATTTCATATATCAATCTTCAGTCACACACAAAGAGTAAAAACCTTCGGTTACCTGTGCAATAATTTTCTGCCTGAAATTATCATCATCTCTATAGTTCTGTAATTCACCTTCTGCCTATTGATAAAAACTATTGAACTTTGCTTTCTCAGACTTCTCCCAAAAGTCATTAGAGGAAGCCTAAGTTCAGAGAAACAGTTTGAAGTTTGAATATTTGTATAATTGTTACTGGATATTCCTAGTTAGGGCTTTCGGTAGAAATGGGATTATTTTCGCAGAAATAAAAATAAGTACAATATTTAGCATTCTTAAAATTTGAGTTGCTTGGCCAGTTTTCCATACTATCTCAGCAATAAATGAGTTTAATTTTATGGATCAATTCTTAAATAAGAACTTAAACATCTCACATGAATTTCCCTATTTGTTAACGTAAACTATATTTCAGTGTAACATAAGTTGTATGGAATAGTTACTGATACATTATTAACCTAATACTGCGTTTAATCTTTGAACTTCAGGTTGAGATATTTAATACATCATTCAAATAATTTAAAGAAAAATTACTAAGGATGTTGAAAAGAGCATTAAAGACTCATATGGAATTCTTTAATTGCCTTTTTATTTTTTAATTAAATTTTATTTTACTTAAATTCAATTAATTAACATATAGTGTATCATTAGTTTCAGGGGTAGAGTTAAGTTATTCATCAGTTGCATGAAATTGCCTCTTTAAAAAATATAATGATATGAGTTGGCAGATCAAACAATGCAAAGACATAGTTTCTGCTATATTTTTCTACTATATGTCTGTACTATATTATAAAATGTCTAGGTTGTGAAGAGCAGTTTTATTTATAAGTTAATGCAAATTGATGAAAGCTTCCCTGTAGATCTTTGCTAAGAAGAGAAAAAAATAATCTAAAAATTATCAGGCTAAAATGCAGAATTCTAGGAAGAAATACACTGTCAAGAAATTAGGAATGGAATTTGAGTAGTTGTTCTGCTGAAGTTTAGGCAAGTGTCTGTTTTTAAAATTTAATTTGGGAATCAAATTATCTATTAGAAAGGTAATTCTTCCTTAATAATAAAAATTTTCAAATGCAAATAATCTCTTGACTATTAAAATAGTTCAAACTATAATAGATAGTAAATATTTACTAATGGAATCTTCAGTCTCACATTGGTGGTAAACCCATAGGATAAGATGACTTGTTCATCTGAACAAAAAAATATATATCTTTTCTAAACCTAGTAGGTTATGGAGAGAAGGTGGTGATATGAGTGAGAAGGAACGGGGAGGGAAACCAATAACAAACCATAAGAAATTAAAGTATAAGAAGAATTTAATATGCAACTGATTGAAATGATGATAAAACTTTTTAAAAGTCAACAAACTCAGAAGTTATGTATCATTTAAAATCCCTCTTTGTGGGAACCCTCCTACACTGTTGGTGGGAATGCAAGCTGGTGCAGCCACTCTGGAGAACAGTATGGAGGTTCCTCAAAAAGTTGAAAATAGAGCTACCCTACGACCCAGCAATTGCACTACTGGGTATTTACTCCAAAGATACAAATGTAGTGATCCGAAGGGGCACGTGCACCCCGATGTTTATAGCAGCAATATCCACAATAGCCAAATTATGGAAAGAGCCTAGATGTCCATCAACAGATGAATGGATAAAGAAGATGTGGGATATATATACAATGGAATATTACACAGCCATCAAAAATTTGAAATCTTGCCATTTGCAACGACGTGGATGGAACTGGAGGGTATTATGCTGAGCGAAATAAGTCAATCAGAGAAAGACAAGAATCATATGATCTCACTGATACGAGGAATTTGAGAAACAAGGCAGAGGATCATAGGGCAAGGGAGGGAAAAATGAAACAAGATGAAACCAGAGAGGGAGACAAACTGTAAGAGACTCTTAATCTCAGGAAACAAACTAAGGGTTGCTGGAGTGGAGGGGGGTGGGAGGGATGGGGTGACTGGGTGATGGACATTGGGGAGGGTATGTGCTATGACGAGCGCTGTGAATTGTGTAAGACTGACGAATCACAGACCTGTACCCCTGAAACAAATAATAATTATATGTTAATAAAAAAATAAATAAAATTCCTCTTTGCATTTGCTTAAGGGGTTGCAACTCAATGGAATTGAATTTTGATCATTTTTATTGGTTTTTGAATGCCACTGAGATTTTAAGGAAGGGTGCATCATAGAATTACGGCAGTAAAGACTTGTCATGATGAACTTTGTATACCCTCTAAATGCAGCTTTATTTGGCATGAAAGAGAACAGCATTTAACTGAATTTAATGATTGAGTCAAAGCATCCGGCACAAAGCCTTAGCAAATACTAGGAACTAAATAAAACTTATTTGTATTTTTATTCTGTTGAAAAGAATGGATAGCAATAGGCAGTACTAATATATTCTCAAGTGTCAATGATCAGGAAATAAATGTAACCTTCATATTGGAGATGAACAGGTTTTAAAATGGTTGCTTTCAAGCATGGTAAATAGTTTGATCTCTACCTAAAACTAGCTTTTTCTAGGATTAGAACATTTAGCAAACTGAGGTATGATGTGTGAAGTGCACTATCACTAAATGTTCATTTATTTAACAAAATCAGAAATCATGTATCTTGATTTATACCTGTCTTATTTTACAAGATGAGTTAAATATAACAAGTGAGATTGCATTCTATCGGAATTCAATTCTGATATGGCTGCTCATAATTCACAGGATTAGAAATAATTCACTAGAAAATTCATAAAACAGAATGTGGATGGTCACTTGCTCTTGCTTCCCCCCACACTACCCCTGCCAAAAAATAAAAAATAAAATAAAAAATAAAAAAAAAATTCGAGAGTAAGTAGGAATTCTAAAAGGGAGGGAATATTTTCTCTTTGTGGTCATGGACCCTGTGACCTAAAAAGTCTACTTAGTCACTGGGCCAGTGAATCCTTACCATCTTGATGAGTTGTCAGTGAGTTTCTCCAAGGTTAACTGCTAACAGAAAAAGTTGAAAGGTGCCCTATGATTCATTTATTCTCCAGTTGCTGGGTATGGGGTTTTGAGTGAGCGTGTGTTTCCAGAGAAAAGGAAAGAGGGCAGGTGGCTAGGTTTCTTCTTAGGAATATGATAGCTAGGCCACTGGGCAAGTAGACTAATAAATTTTGTAAGGATAGGAGTCCTTATCTATACAGTGATTGGACAGAATGTTCTAAGTTTAGGATTATTTGTGATTAACAAAAACCAATAATCTATGCACTTTTGAGACATGGCTTTCATACAATTCTCTAAGGTATAAAATGGTGACATTTTATGACATTTTATGACTTAAATGCTCACTGTTGTCTGAGTGATCTCAGGTACCTATCTTTTTTTCTTTTTTCTTTTTGGAGGGGGAAGAAATGGTGGGGGCAGAGAGAGAAGCAGAGAGAGAATCCTAAGCAGACTCCATGCCCCCAGCATGGCTCGATACAGGGCTTGATCCCACAACACTTAGATCATGACCTGAGCCAAAATCAAGAGTCCAATGCTTAACTGACTGAGCCATCCAGGCACCTTACTCAGGTATCTCTCTGAGAGAACATTTTTATTATTATTTTTCTGAGCCAAGGAGTGAATTCCTGATGTTGTAAAAAAAAGGATGTGGAATCAACACAGGAAGTCCCAGACCTCTTCTTGCTTCATCCAGACCTCTTGAATGCCTGTATGCTTTATTAGTAAATCTTGATACTGGGTAAGTTCTGTGATCTATGGGAATCTGATTTAACAAGCTGATCTTTGGTGTTAGCTATCAGCTGTCAAGAGTATGATGATTGGAAGCAATTCTTGGAGCATAATTTGTGTTGCTATTTTAACTGATGGAATACTAGGTCTGTTAATAAAAACAGAGCTTATTTGGGACCAATAAAGGAGCACAAGATTTGTTACTAATATAGCATAGCTGATATTTCTAGACCTAGAAATACAACATAGAGACAGCCTTGCAATATCTATATCCCTTTGCTAATTAAAATTTACTGAGAAGTATAATATGGTTGCAGGATGTATGGTCCTTCAAACTTAGCATTTTTAATTTTTTTTTTTAAGATTTTATTTATTTATTTATTTGAGAGAGAGAGAATGAGAGAGAACACATGAGAGGGGATAGGGTCAGAGGGCAAAGCAGACTCCCCGCCTAGCCGGGAGCCCGACGCGGACTCGATCCCGGGACTCCAGGATCATGACCTGAGCCGAAGGCAGTCGCTTAACCAACTGAGCCACCCAGGTGCCCCAAGACAGCTAAAAATTCTGTATAGAATGTCTATAAAGGATCTTTGAGTGAACCAGAGAACCCCTTCTCTTTATCTTACTGATAAGAACAAGATTTCTTTTTTTTTTTTTATTTGCGAGAGAGAGAATGAGA
>NC_138377.1:60726879-60745548 GCF_054177405.1 Leptonychotes weddellii
GAGTCTCTTGAAGACAGCATATCAATGGGTCTTGTTTTTTATTCAGTCTGATAGCCTGTGTCTTTTGATTGGGGCATTTAGCCCATTTACATTCAGGGTAACTATTGAAAGATAGGAATTTGGTGCCATTGTATTGCCTGTAAGGTGACTGTTACTGAATATTGTCTGTGTTCCTTTCTGGTGTATGTTGGTTTTAGGCTCTCTCTTTGCTTAGAGGGCCCCTTTCAAGATTTCTTGTAGGGCTGGTTTCGTGTTTGCAAATTCCTTTAGTTTTTGTTTGTCCTGGAAGCTTTTTATCTCTCCTTCTATTTTCAATGACAGCCTAGCTGGATATAGTATTCTTGGCTGCATATTTTTCTCATTTAGTGCTCTGAATATATCATGCCAGTCCTTTCTGGCCTGCCAGGTCTCTTTGGATAGGTCTGTTGCCAGTCTAATGAGTCTACCATTGTAGGTTACAGATCTCTTTTCCCGAGCTGATTTCAGGATTTTCTCTTTGTCTCTGAGACTTGTAAGTTTTACTTAGATGTCAGGGTTTTGACCTATTTTTATTGATTTTGAGGAGGGTTCTCTGTGCCTCCTGGATTTTGCTGCCTGTTTCCTTCCCCAAATTAGGGAAGTTCTCTGTATAATTTGCTACAATCTACCTTCTGCCCCTCTCTCTCTTTCTTCTTCTTCTGGGATCCCAATTATTCTAATATTGTTTCGTTTTATGGTATCACTTATCTCTCAAATTCTGCCCTCGAGATCCAGTAGTTGTTGATCTCTCTTTTTCTCAGCTTCTTGATTTTCCATCAGTTGGTCTTCTGTATCACTATTTCTCTTCTGCCTCATTTATCCCTGTAGTTAGAGCCTCCATTTTTTATTGCACCTCATTAGTAGCCTTTTTGATTTCGAATTGGTTAGATTTTAGTTCTTTTATTTCTCCAGAAAGAGTTTCTCTAATATCTTCCATGCTTTTTTCAAGCCCAGCTAGTATCTTTAAAATTATCATTCTGAACTCTAGTTCCAACATCTTACTAATGTCCGTATTGATTAGGTCCCTGGCAGTCAGTACTGTCTCTTGTTCTTTTTTTTGAGGTGATATTTTCCATCTTGTCATTTTGTCCAGAGGAGAATACACGAATGAGAGAACAAAATGCTGACAGGGTAACAATGTCCCCAGAAAATATACACTAAACAGATTAGAAGAGACCTGAAACCAGGAAAAAAGAAAGTGAAAGAAATAAAAAAGAAAAAGAAAAAAGAAAAACAAAAACAAAAAACCCAGAATATGATCAAATATGATCAGGCTGGTGCAGAGATCAGTGCCACACACTAGATTTTGGGAGTATTTTGGTCTATTAGAAGAAAGTGCCTCCAAAAATTTTAAAGAAAGAAAAACTTATGTATGTACAAAAATAAGGGTTAATATGATGAAGGGATGCAATTAGACTGTAAAGATGAAAAATATAAAAGATTTTATAAAAGGAATTGATAAGACAAGTTAGTTGAATAAAGAAAGAAGAGGATTTAAAAAAAAAAGGGAGAGAATGTGATCAGGCAGGAGACTAGAACAAAGTCATACACTAGAGATTTAGGGTATATTTTGGTCTGTTAGAAGAAACTGTATCCGAAACTTTTAAAGAGAGAACAACTTATATATATATACCAAAAATAAGGTTAACTACTATGAAGGGATAGAATATGACTCTAAAAATGAAAAATAAAAAAGATTTTTTAAAAAGGGATTGGTAAGATGTTGGTTGAAAATGGGAAAAAGAAAAATTCAAAAAAAAAAAAAAAGAAAAAGAAAGTTAAAAAAATTAACTTTGAAAGACTAAAGAATCATGGGAAAAAAGCCATGAATTCTATGTGCAGTATTCTCTTAGTGCTGGAGTTCTGCTGTTCTCATTGATCGGTAAACTTAGTCTTGGCTAGCTGTTCTTGCTCATCTTCTGGGGGAGGGGCCTGTTGCCGTGGTTCCTATTTTTTTCCCATCTCCATTGGTAAACTTTTTGCTTCAGTGTTTATGTATCTCCATACTTTCTTGGATAAATGGTAGCTTATTTTAACATACTAAACACATTTTCCTCCACTTTGATGTATTTCACTTACATATCCCAGAGGATCTATATAGCAGTAACTAGAAATGTTTCTTATTTCTTTTATAGGTGCAAAATATTCTATTTTATAGATGTTTCCTAGTTTACTTGATTCATCCCTTAATGATGAACTATTGGGTTGCTTTTAGTCTTTGTCTGTAATGATTAGTTACTCCGGCAAATTTTAGTCACTAGTTTCTTGACTCAAAATTCATTTAGTTGTTTGTAAAGGTGATGGATGAGGTCATCTCTAGTAGGTTTATCTAGATGGTTTATTTCATCTTTGACTGATGACTAATGAAATTCAGCAAAGAATGTTTCTATAATCCTTGATTGTTTTAACATTTATATATTCAATATATCTAGTGGGTGAATAATCTACAAGGTAAAAGCTTCAGAATTTGTTAGGTATTCTTCCTTTATCGTGATCACATCTGCATAGATGATTGCTAAAAGAACACTTCTCCACTTACTTAGTAAAGCAGAGGAAAACAAATATGAGGGAGAAAAATTATTTTTCCTTGATACCAACAATGTTTTTATTCTCTGAGGGAAGAGTGAGAGAATATCACAAAAATCAATGCTTTCCTCTCTTCCTGAAGAAAGTTTAAGTAAGGTGTTTCCTGCAACAATGGATAATCAAATACCAGGGAAGCTCTTCCTTCTTCAGATGAAGCATTAATGGGTTTGTAACCTGAATGGTGTGATAGCCAAATTCAGCCTACAAACACAGTATGTATAGCCAAATCCCACTGCTTTCTGGTAGGGACATCTTCTCCATCCCATCACAGCCCTTGAGCTTCCCTATTGCTTGTGTTCCTGCAGCCTCACAAAATTATTTTAAGTATCTGAACTGTAAAGGCATTTATATAGATAAAATAAGACTATAAGAATTCAGATTATACATCTAGATTCTACTTTTTAAAACTTGTTCCAACTTATTGCATAGAACTTAGTGGTGGAATTTAAGGTATAATTGACGTAGTCATTCACAGAATTAGAACCTAAAGGTGATTCTTGTTGAAGATGATATATGCACAGTTAGAAAGTTCTCTAGTTGTTTGGTTATTAGAATAATTTGGGAATTTACTTATTAAATGTTATTTGTGAAATTCATTTTTTTATAATAGCTGACATATAATAATTATTTGCCAGCCACCATTGTAAGAGCTTCACCTAAAATAGTATTCAATTCTTTCAACAACCCTATGAAGTATTATTAGTTATTTCATAGATGAGAATGAAATATAGACTTAACTAATTAGCTCTCAGCCGACACAGCTACATATTAGTAGGGTTTGAACTCAGGCATAGCAGACCCAGAGTCCATGATCTTAATATACTCTGCTGCCTCTTCATTTATTTCCATCTTGAGTTGAAAAAATTCTGGTCCATTTTCCAAACATGCCAGTTTTCTCTCTTCTGGCTTTGCTTGTGAAAACATTGCTATAGCAACTGCGAGGTATGTGATAGGAGAAACTTCACAAATCTGACCCTGTTAATCCCTTCCTTATGTTCGTGATGTTAACATTTAAAAAATATTTCCATTTAGAAAACATAAGTGTTAGCAAGATCAAAGAATAGTAATTAGTTGCTTTACTTACAGGAGTTTAGTTAGTTTACAAAAGCTTTTTGGAAGAAGCAAATTTTATAATGGCTCTCCTTAGAGTGCTATCAGGGCTCTCTAATCCAGGTTACTTACCCTCATTTCCTAACATGAGCCTTCTATCCCGAAGGCCTGACTCCTGAGTTCCCTTTGGACTCACCTTTCTCACTACGTCTTCAGGCCATCCACCAGACGCTATCTCAACCTGAAGGGTTCTTTCCCTTATATACATGCTTATTAATATCTAAACCATTTCTTGAAGTTCAGAAAAACTCTAAATTTTATTCTTCTCAAGCCTACATTATTTTTTCTCTACAAAATATTAGGATACATATTGTTTGTTTTGTTGAATTATCTTGTATCTTACAAGTGTGTTTCTTGCATTTTTATTTAACTGCCATATACATGAATGTCTCATCTCTTCAAATAGATTGTAGATGTTTTCAGATGATTAGATAAATTTTATGCTTATCTTTTATTTTCACCTTAGCCCATGACTAGTGTAGTTATTGTAATGAGAATGTGTTAACCAAGACATTAATTTTAATTGAAAGGAAGATTGTTTCTCAGTGAGTTGAATTAATTCCATTTCCATGGCATATGTTGGGCAGATAAAAAATCATGGCCACAAATAGGAGATGACTTGCTTTTCTAAAGGTATATGTGTGAATATGGAATTATTTGGTTATTATGTATGTTATATATATATATAGTGCATACATGACATGACAAACTCTGTCAGAAAAGGCATATATAAATATATCTACCATACACTATGTACACACACATACACACACATATTCAAAAGTAGTACAGCAGAATAGGGATTATGCCAGGACAAAGTCCTGGCAAATAAAAACAAACAAAGAAGAAAGAAAAAAGAGCTTTTATAACCTCTTGTGTTGGCTTTCTGAAAGTATCCATCTCTTTCCCACTCACAGCTGCATTCCTAATTAAATTGAATGGGTTCAATTTTAGCTGAACATTAATGGCATAATTGCATTGCTCTAAGTAATTAAAACCTTATCCTACTTATCCTGACAGATGGTTTGGTTGAAAATTTCAACTGCAAAGGATAAAATTTATATAAGTAGATTCTGAAGAATAGAATAATTCACTCATATTTTGATTCTCTGGGAAATAATTTCATAGACTTTTATTCCACTGAACTTTACTATGACAAGTTACTAGATTAAAACTCTTCAACCAGAAGCATTATATTTAAAAAAAATATGGACAATAATTTCTTTACATGAACTGATGTCACCTATTTTGATGGTTTTACTTATTGTAGTGTCTCAATAATGTATCATAGCACTAAACTTGAATCTTAGACCTTTGTCTAAGGGAAATGTTCTTATTTCAAGAAACAAGGATTTTATTTCACATTACAAACACCCCTCTGACTCAACTGTTCTTCCACACTTGTTTATCTTAAACATGTTAAATGGATTAAAGGAAAATTAGGCCTGTACTGTATTAATGAAATGTTCCAGTCCCTGTGGAATTTGATCAATTGTACATGAAAGCAACTTTGTAACATATTATTAAAGATGTTCTACTCCACAGTTATTTTACAAAGATCCTAGGTTAGTTTTGAATAGGAAACTTGTCTTTAACGGGAACAAATAATTATACTGACGTATATGAAACTTCAGAATTACTGTAATAATATCTAATTTAATGTACTTAGAGTTGTGCATAAAATAAACGAATAAAACTTTTTTGTTTTGTTTTTCTGACAAGTTGCCAAACAATCCCATGTAATCAAATGATAATTCTTTCTTGCATGAGAGATTTTGGTACTGGGGAATTATTCACATCTAATATTTTACTGAGGGCACAAAAAATGTATATATTGACACTGCTGTAGTGAAGCATCATAATTAACTCCCAAAACAGCAATTTAAGTATATTTTTATCATAAAATTATACCAGCATCTCAAAGATGCACCACCACCTATTTATTCTTACAATTATACATGAACTGTTAAAATAGTCTGACAGGCAAAAATAACATGCGTGTGTTCTTTTTCTGAAAATATCAATTTCTTGACTGCCTGTAATGACTCGTAGTCTTTCCATGAGTAGGTTTACTGGCTTAACCAAGTCTATTTACTAAAGTGTTAGGCCTTCAAAATGTTTACTCCCATACAAATATGCAGGTCTAAAATAACTGCATGTTATTGTTTGTTTTTTGCAAATTATTATACTATACTGATTATTATGTAAAAATAGGAAGTTCTCATTTGACTCTTTTATCCTGAGTCCAATTTTATATATAACAGCTACTAGTTTCTTCCAAACAAATCATGTAAGTCAGTTTAATGAAATATTATTTAGTCTCATGACTGTTTACTATCCATCATGAAGATAAGTCTTTTTTGAGTACCTACTATGAGAAAAATCCTCCTGGTATTATGCCTAGTAATGTGAAGGTCATGGCTTAGACTATTGCTTTTGGAAGAACTACACTCATCATTTGAAACCACTTGATCAAAATTCTATGTCCACATGAATTTCACATATACATAAATGACTACATGGTAATTTGTGTTTTAAAAACGTCTTAATTGAAATCTATGGTGCACCTAAGGATATATAAATTATAAGAGAGTAGCATTATATCATTACTGCCCACATTCACTACAGATTTAATCAATATTTACTGAACATATATATGCTGGGAACATAACCAGATGCCAAGAGTAAAATGAGGACAAGATAGGCAAGATCACTGCCATAATAAAACTTATCTTCTAGTGGAGAAGACATTTACCAAATGTATATAAATAAGTACTTAAGTTGGAAAATAATGGGGTAGGAGTTCCCTTAGATATCTGGATAATAATCCAAGGGTTCTTTTCATGAGTTTGGTAAGATGAGTGACAAAATGTAAATATATATGAGTACTAATAATGTGTGTGAACAACTATCCAGAGGAAGTTGGAAAGAGTTGCTTGCTCTGAGAAGGCAAAGGTGAAATGCAGTTCTAACTTAATTAGAAGATGCCTAATGGTGAACATATATTTTTTTACTCAAAATGCTGAAAGTGATGATTAGGAAATAAGGTGGATATAGGGGAAATTAATTTGATAGAGTGTAGAAAGAGTTTATAGGGAGTTTGAAAATTGTTTTCACAGAAAATATTGATTTGTTTCACAAAGGAAAAAAGAAAAACAAAATACACTCATGTTTGAGGAACAGACAAATCAAGAAAATGGTAGGAAATATGAGGGCATCCATTATCAGTGTACAGTTTTTCCTCAGTGATATAAAAACCTAATCTTTCCTTTTCAGAATTGACCAGATGGGTAATTTTGTTTATGATTCTCTCCCTCAAAGAGTGTTCCTCCAAATCATAGAAACAAACATCTTTAGAGAAATTTCAATGTCTACAATACCCTATTTTAAAGTTAAGATGAATTAACATAGATTAGTTTGCATATAATAAACCTGTTGTCATGAAAGTTGCCCTAAATATCTTGTTACAAAGATATTTATGTATGCTGACCAATAAATTATTTAAATTTGTTTAAGGAGGTTCCTGGGTGGCTCAGTCAGTTGGGCATCTGCCTTTGGCTCAGGTCATGATCCCAGGGTCCCGGGATGGAGCCCTGCATCGGGCTCCCTGCTCAACGGGAAGCCTGCTTCTCCCTCTCCCACTCCCCCTGTTTATGTTCCCTCTCTCACTGTGTCTCTCTCTGTCAAATAAATAAATAAATTAAAATCTTTAAAATAAATAAAATAAATTGTTTAAATGTGAGCATACTAATCAGAAATTAGGTGGGAGAATATCTTAACTGGGCAGCCAAACTGGGAGGGGTCTGCACATGGAAATCACCATATTTACTAGATATGGAAACACAATTCTCTTTTACAGGTAGAGTTTGTTATTTGAATTGCAGTAGGGTCAGTTAGGCATGTATTTATAATACAAGTGCATAATGTGACCAAGGGAGATCACAAGGGAAAAATAGAGCAATTATTACATGGGTCACCCAAATTAAAAATTGGCCTAAGTAGGCTCTTTTCATCAGGAAAGCCTGTCTATATGTAGTGGGGCTCCAAATATCACATCAAGGCTCAGAGACAAGATTTTCATCCCTCAGAAAGAAACTGTCAAGAAAATCTCATGGCCTCTGTTTCATAGCTGGCCCTCAGGAACAGGAGTCTAGGTGTAAATCTTGGAGCATAGTTAGAAGAACTATTAGCAGAACTAGACTAAGTGCTGCTGTGGGTCCTGAAAGTGGTAGTGGTCTTAGAGTAGCAAATAAAGTTAACAATTAAACCAAAAGTAGATAGCAAATTATTGAGATTGAATTCAAGTTTGGGATTAGGTTAATATTTGACACTAATTTCTAGAATGTATAGCTAAAGTATCTTAAATACCTGTACTTTCAGTTCAGGATTGGTCCTCAGAAATTGCTATAGAATATTCATTCCACATGTTCATACCCAGGAACTTTCATCTACTATGCAATATTCTTGATAATAAGGATGCAGAGATGAAATAACTTGGTCTCCCAGACTAACAGCCACAATGAAACATAGAAACATAGAAAAGTCTATTATCTTGTGTAATAACCATTTCTGTTTGTGTCCTCCCAGTTATTACATATCTTGGCTTGGGCTGCTATAACCAAATACTATAGGCTGGATGGGTAAAACAATAGACATTGACTTCTCTTAGTTCTGGAGGCTGGAAAGTCCAAGCTCAAGTTGTCCATAGATTCAATTCATGGTGAGGGCCTCTTTCTGGCTTGCAGGTGGTTGCCTTCTTGCTATAATCTCACATGAAGCTCTGGTGTCTCTTTTTCTTCTTATAAGGGTGCCTGTCCCTCCATGAGTACTCCAACCTCATGATCTCATCTACACCTAATTACCTCCCTAAGTCTCCACCTCCTAATGTCACATTAGGGGTTATAGGCTTTAACATATGAATTTTGGGAAGATGCAAACATTCAGTTCATAACATTACTGGAAACACACATGGTAGACAAAGATACTATATGTTACAAAAATTCAGTATGAAAAGACTAACTCAATGTACAGATAGGGAAAAAAGAATACTCCATTTATGGATTCTCAGCATAATTTGTTTAAAAAGCAAGAGAGTTCATTTGCTTTATTTTATCAGTTCTCCATTTTGAGGGAGATGGTTTCTACATCTTCTGTAATTTGACCTGGTTTCTAATACGGTGTGTTGCACTCAGTTGGAGCTCTGCAAAATGCCTGAATAAGTGAAGCTTTTATATCCTTTGATTTCCTAGCAGACTATGTGCGTAATAGTTCCTGGGTAATTTCCTAGCATTTATACAGCTTCAAATACTTAGGAAGAAAATCAAATATTCCCTAGGAGTTCCTCTAAAGAAAAAAAATTCTCTCCTGGAAATAAAAACACATTCTCTGTCTCATTATTTTGTGTATGAAAAACATGAATACTGGGATTAATGATTCTTTTTCTGCCAGTAAGATTTATAGAGTATAAGATGATGCTATCACTTTTTTTGAGATCCCTGATTCCTCATTATGTAAAATGCATTTTTTTAAAAGTTAATTCACATTAGGTGCAAGACCTAAACAATTACTGTTTTACAAATATGTCCCAGGAATGCACTATTACTTTGATATACAGTATAAGAGATGGACAAAGAAGTGAGTTTTTCTCCCCATCTGACATAGGATAATAGGGGAAAATGTTTTAAACACATCCTTTAGCTGTGATGAGGCTACCAACTGTCCAGATTTGCCTTGGACTAAGAGAGGAAGACTGTTTTTGTGAGAACCATGGCTGTATCAATTGCCTCTTGTTGTACAGATTGTTGTAGGAATTCTGCATAATAAACATCAACAAAATTTTAGTGGCATTCAACATTACGCACGTGTTCCTTAATCACAGGTCTGCTGTTTGTCAGCTGGAGTGACTGTCTCAAACTGTAGGTCTCTGAGTTTGGCACTCTCTGTTTTGCTCCAGAGTGTAGGCTAAGTAGGCAACAACTATCTGGGCCATATTATTTTCATAGTAAAGGTTGCGCTCCCAGAAGGATAAGCAAAAACACTCTCAACTTCTTAAGACCTAGGTTTGAAATTGGCACACTGTTATTACACACATGGGAAATCAACCAAAGCAAATTAATTGTTCAAGTCCACCTTCAAAGAAATGGAGATGTGAGTATTTGCTAAGCAATAACCTAATCTACAACAATGGCAAAATTGATATCCTAATTTGAAGGGCAACATCTTTGTTGTTTCCTGTCTTGTTAGATGAGTATACTAGAAAGTTTTGTGCTTCTTTGAGCAGTAAATTCACTTTTTAACTTAGAAGATTTTGTTATTCCTTACATGTATTATTTCTAACTTAAAGTTGAATTTAAATGATTTCTTGATGTAGTTATCTGAATTCAATTGCCTTGAAGCCATCAAACATTTTTCCTTCTCATTTAGCATTGTCAGATAAAATATAGGACACCTAGATATATTTGAATTTCAGATAAACAATGAATAAATATTTCATATAAGCATGTCCCAAATTTGTGTTGTGTATCTGAAATTCAAATTTACCTGGACGTCTGCATTTTATTTGTTATATCTGGCAGCATACTCTCATTTAACCAATGTACTGATCAACATCCTTTGGATTACTTAATAGATTCTTACTAGGAGTCAGACTTCCAAGGTACAAAGTATGAGTTCCTGACCCCAGGAAGCTTAGTCTAGATTGAGAAATCCATGATTACATTACTGTGACAAAGTTTGTGAATGGCTTAAGATATTATGCCATATATGCTATTGAAGCACATGTAGGGGCAATTGACCAAGAGTGGGAAGGTGAGGTAAGGGTTTTTTTTTTTTTTTTTTTTGATGTAAGTATTTGGTGAAAGTCCTAGGACAAATTAAAGATCAGCTTTAACATGTATACAACTCTAATAGGCAATTCACTTGTCCATGAAAATAAAACAGAACATAATTTCTGCTATAGAAAGTGCTGCTACACGTTTATATGGCAGGGTATTTTATTACTCAATTGTTATGGAGAATGTTGCTTTCTTAAATTGTCAAGTTTGAAGAATTTAACTGAGTTCCAGAAATCTCTATTTCTTTCTTCTCCTTCTTTGACATTGTCATTTTTTTTTGTATTACAGTTTATATTGCCATTACAACTGTCCACATTTTACTGAAGTCTAATATTTTAAAAATCATTTTCATTGACATTATTTAATATAACTTGTGAATTAACTCTGTGAAGAAACGGAGCAGATAAATGTTGTCATTGACATTTTGTGTTGAATGAATCAGAAGTCCAGAGAATCTAAAAAACATTTTTATTCATAAAACTAATGTCATAAGCCTTGATTTTAAATCATCTGACTCCACTGACCTTTTATGTTACATTATAATGTCTTGATTCTCCTTCATCTCATAGTATGATAGTCCTATAGATGTGAATCATATGAATTTGGGGATATTAGGCAGTATAGAGAATGGACCAAAATTTTTTTTTCCTGAATTTTGTTCCAGATACCAAACGTAGTATGCAGCACTCATCAAAATAATTGGACTTTTATTATTTTCAGCTGTCAGTCTCTAAGCAGCTAAGTTGGAACAAATGTAAGAAATGAGGAAAGGGTTTGTGATCTCATCAAATTTAATTCTTTACTGGGCCAGGATTATTACATTTTACCATCCCCATTGCATTTTTATTCCCCTCCTGGATTTTTGTCTAATGTATTTGATGACATTACTGTAGAATTGAGATCTAAAGAAATTATCAGAAGACTACCTATAAAAACCAATTTTGTGTGGACTGCGATACATTATCTTAAAACTTCATTTTAATTGTTACCTGCTTTTAAATGAAATTGAGTTCCTCAATTTACAGAAGTAAAATCTTGAAATATTATCTAATGTGTTTAATATTCAGAGTGCACAATCTGATTTAATCAGTTGTGAGTGCTAGACATTCAAATGAATGAATAAACTGCACATACATAACAGTATATTATTTCTAATTGAGTTAAATGCCTAAATGAGTTTAGCTTATTTTGCAATGTTGAAAATGTTTGTAATTCACTTGGAAATGAATTCTTCTTTATTGTGGACAGATTTTTTTTTTGACAGATTTATGAGAGACTAGATTTTGGTTAACTGTGTGGTACTTTTACCTTCTTCAGAGTTAATTACAAGAGCTTAAATTGTACAGAACACTGTGTGGTACTTCTATACATTAAATTATTTACCTTACCAATATCAGATACTGTAATCGAAAGTGTTTAGTCCTATTATGTTTATTTGGGCTTCACTTAATTTCTTTTTTTTCCCCTCCTCCTCATCTCTCTCTCTCTCCCCCTCTCTCCCCACACACACCATTTTCCTTGTCTCTCTCCTCCGTACCCCTCCCCTCCTTCTTTCCTTCCTCCCGCCTTCCCTCCTTCTCTCTTCCTTTCTCCTTTTTCTGTTTCTCTCCCACTCTCTTTTTTGTTTTCAAAGTGTAGGGTTTTAAAAAATGAAGTGACTGTCCATAAATTGTGAGTGGGTTAAAGATTATTACTTTGGTATTTGTTCTTTAACTTTATAGATTGTAACATGTCGCTATGCAACCAGAAAAATTAAATGATTGAATAGATCTCCCTCTTGAGAACATATCAATGTCTATTATTGTCTACCTTTAAATAATTTGTAGTCATTTCCCTTAAAACATTAAGGTGGGGCAAACTCATTTTTTATGCTGCTTGTAAAATAATTATTAACAGTGTATTATGAAGGCATGATTCATTCATGTATAAAATGCTATGAGCTTCTCTAATGTTGAAAGCACAGTGGGTACATTATTAGAAACTTAAAACCGAACAGGTCTAGTCCTCAATTCCTGAAATTCACATTGTGTTCTAATAAGGGCCTCTGCAATTTGAAAAAGGCAAACATGGAAAAAGATCAGATGTAATAATGGAGATAATTACTGAATTAGATAAAGGAGCTTATGGAAAGGAGGTAGTATATATGATGTAGCCTAGAGAGTAAAATGTGTAGCATTTAATATAACTGAGAATATTTCATGAAGTAATGCGTAATTTTCATTAGGAAAAAAATCACTTTCTGAATTTTGAGATATTAGATTCCGTTTTCAAGAAACACTGAAATTGGGCACCTGGGTGGCTCAGTTGGTTAGGCGACTGCCTTCGGCTCAGGTCATGGTCCTGGAGTCCCGGGATCGAGTCCCGCATCGGGCTTCCTGCTTGTCAGGGAGTCTGCTTCTCCCTCTGACCCTCCTCCCTCTCATACTCTCTGTCTCTCATTCTCTCTCTCTCAAATAAATAAATAAAATCTTTAAAAAAAAAAAAGAAACACTGAAATTTCCTTTCAAGAATTTTTAAAGGTTTATGGCTGATAATTATATCTAACATTTTTAAATTATGTAGTTTAAAAATATATTTTAGTGACACCAGTTAGCTACTTTGGGAAGTATAAAAGATGTATAAAAATGTTTTTTTAATGACCTTGCAGAGTTATGACATTTAAAAATAGGAAAAAATGAAGAAAAATACCGAGGAATTTACAATTGAGTTCTTTCTGATAGGTAAGGTGAAGCAAATGCTACAGGAGATCAGTGTATGGAAAAATTTGAAAACTGGTGTTCACAAAATCTTTATTAAGTATATGATACTTACAGTCATTGAGATGGATGATGGAAAGGACTTTTGAACTCTTCTATTGCACTGTCATGTTATAGATGATTGACTCAAAGATCTTTTTGACAGGTCCCCTATAACAAGAAGAGTAAAAACTTTTTTTAATATTAGTGGTAATACTCAGCCACATTTAGGTTCTCAAAATCCCCCACTGGACCTAAAATTCTTAAATCAATTATTCTGCCCCTCTTTCTTTCACGTGATGTGATCTGGTAAGAGGTGTCTGTAGAAGACACTTTTTGTCACAGACCAATTTTCCTTGGTACAACAAAGCCACTGAGAATGGACTTGTGATGTAGTCAAATTCCTGTCAGTAGTCTAACTTTGACCTTGTGACTTTGAGACATGGGCAGAAACAGATCTCTTTAGAAACTTTAAGGAAGTAAAACATCGACTATCAGAGCTCAAGATAAGTCATCTTCAGATTTCTAAAATTAAATTTGCTGTTTCTGTTGGAGACCCTGATTTTTCTCTGACCAGGTACTTGCATATACATTCACTTTCTCCATAGGGCCATTTTGAGGTTCTCAGTAGTTCTATTTGGTATGCTAGCCTGAGGAATACACCAAGCCAGGTGACCTGTTTTAACCTTGGCAGAGTGAAGTAGTGATGTAGATCCAACTGAAAGATAAACCAAATGTTACATCCTATTTGTTTTCCTTCTGAGTAATGTGGCATTATTCATTCTTTGAAAAAATGACACTTTAATGCTACCGTTATCATTTGACAGAATTAAAACTTTAAAATGTCCCCATAGTGACTTCATAAATGTAACAAAAATTCCCGAGTTTCTCTTATTTTTAGACAGTTTACCTAGGTATATTGGAGTTAATGGTCCACTGTTTGTTATGCTGAACTACCATTTTTATGCATTTTACTGAAACTTTGTTATATGACCACAATTAAACAGCACTCAAAACAATGTTCTGAGCTTGAACTTTAAAGGGAAGTTCCCTGAATAGAACACAGTAATGTCATTTACGGTGTTAGAAAGTCAGCAAGACTCAAAGATAAGTATAGTTGACTGACGTCAGAAGGGCTGGGTCCTAGCTCTTAATAAATTTATATTGCTATGCAGTTCTCTTAGGCTTCCATTTTCATCAAGAGTATTACCTATATAGCTCAAGGAATTCTAAGTATCAAATGATAGTGTGTGTTGACTTGAAAACTGAAAAGTATATCAATATACATTACTGTCATCCATATTTTTACAAAATATTGCATAGATCTTGAGGAAAGGTTTCAGTGTATTTTGAACTTGTCAAGAGAAATTTTTAAAATCTAAAATGTCTGAACACTTTATATTACAAATTCATTACCTATATCCTGAATGCTACCATTCACTTTATTTTTTTACATATTAGCTTCCTACCCATTTATACAGGAAGACTATAGTCTAGTTCTATAAAACAGGTGGGGTGGAGAGGAAACTTTCTTGGACTTTGCTTCTCTTAATTGTTTTTTAACACAATACAGCGTATTAAACAGTGATTCACCCACCATTACACAGCAATAATTAGCAATGTTAAAAAGACTCTAAACCAATTACATTTATCTTTCTCTTTTGTGATAAAATAGGAAGATTTCTTAGGCTGGAGCCATATCTAGGTTTGAACATAAGCTGCATTATCTTTACTTATAAAATAGGCACTTGGAGATTAAGTAGCTACACATACACACACACACACTCTCTCTCACATATCAAATATAAGTTAATATTTAAAATTTTAGGAAACAAACATACTCATATAGCATGTATAAAGTAACGCCCAGAGCATTAAACATTACCAAAATATCTGTTGGGTCAAAATTTTGGAGAGGTCTATAAATCCACACATGGTATTGAGTTTAATCTCCAAATTCTGTTTGTGGTAATTGAAATCCCCGACTTTGATGTTCAGATTTCTCTTTTTGCTCTTCCTTCCCATGTGTGTATCTGTCCTTTGATCATTCCTTACATGATCATGGTTGAAGAACTCAAAAGCACATTAAATGTGTCTAGAATGAATGAACTATTATCCTTCCTCTCCAAACTATTTTTGTATATTCATATTTTCATAGATTAATCCAGTGTAGTGTTATTTAGCTTGGAGTTTTAGATAGATTCATGGAACTCATGAAATAGTATGAGTTCCTATTAGTCACAGGACAGGAGTTAGATTCTTAAACAAGTCTGTGACCCCCAAAATGTTCAGTATATGGTGTTATAGAAATAAATCAGAAACAGAGAGCCATTCTATTCTACATTACTAAATCTCTATATTCTATCAGGTATCAACATGTACAGATTAATATTTGAATCTTCTACATTCCCCTCATCACAGGCTTAACGAAAACTATCAGTACTTCTCATTTGAATTATCACAAATGTATTCTGACCAATATTTCTACTGTCTGCTCCTCCAATCCTCTGTGTTGCTGTTGAAATACCTTTTCTAAATTTCATATTTGACTGTCATTTCCCTGCTCAAAATCCATCAATAGGCCCCATTTAGCTTTCTGAGAGGATTTTAACAGCCAGAAACTCTGCATTGTCTGAGATGTCCTCTGTTCATATTATCAATTTAGAATCATTGCTGTAATAGATTCAGGTACTAAGTGGAATACTTATTTTTCAAGTGAGGTATTTTGGGCAAAAAATAAAAGATGAAGTTACTTACATTTTTGGCCTCTGCCTACCTCTCAAACTTTATTTCTCACCATTCAGATTTATGCATTCTCTCATCCAGTTACATTGAAGTCAGGGAAGTTATTCAAATTGACCATATTTTTTCACTGCTTTTCAGTGTGTCGTTACCTCTGGGCATGTCCTTCCTAACATTATTTATCTACCTAACTTCTAATAGTTCTTTAAATTTCAGCTTATGTTTTACTGCCTTCTCTTGTCCTCAGTATTATTTAGGTGCCCACTTATGTGTTCCAAGAGTGTAATAGGCATACTTGTACCACAGCATTTATTACTGTGTTGTGATCATGAATTCATATTATTTGTCCCTCAGACTGTAAGCTGAACAGAACAGAGACCTTTTTATATGTGATAATGTGGGCACTGAATAAAATTTCTGCTGAATGAATGACTGGATTTTTGTTCTATTATTCATTGGCTATGTGACTTTGGGTAAAAAATAACTTAAAACCACTCAGTGTTGGGTACCTGGGTGGCTCAGTCGGTTAAGCATCTGCCTTTAACTCAAATCATGATCCTGAGGTTCTGGGATTAAGCCCCACATTGAGCTCTCTGCTCAGCAGGGAATCTGCTTCTCCCTTTGCCTGCCACTCCCCCTGCTTGTACTCTCTCTGTCAAATAAATAAATAAAATCTTAAAGAAACCACTCAGTGTTGTTTTATCTTTCTCAATGCTATTTTTCTTATCAAGTCATATGGAAATAATAATGTCTACTTTAAAGACCTATTTTAAAACAAATCAGATCATGGCAATCTATTCTGAGTTTTCACACCATTAGTTATTAATGTTCTAAAATTTACAAATGGTTTTTATACAAATGAGAGTAGATTCAAAATAATCGTTGGATATTACCACTTCTGCTTTATTCACATATCATTATTTGGAAGGTGGAGTAGTTAAATGCTAGAGGTCCCTGAAATGTACACCAAAATGAGCCACATAGAAACCTCATCCATCTCATGCATCATGGCAGGGGGAAATGGTAACTCCTTATCTGTCATGTGATTGTGCTCCTTAAACGTGAGTTATTTTCTCTGCTCCTTTACAGCTTTATTTCACTTTCCTGAAAAATGTGATTAGGACCAAAATATTTTAAATGATTATTTTCTTTCTTAACTCTTAAGTTACATACTTTAAATTCCAACAGTTTGGCCAGGTAAGGAGATCCAACAAACTATTCCACTTATTTCTGAATATTGAAATCTCCTTATAGTTTTGAAAATCAGCTTCAGGAACAGTGGATATGCTTTTTAAACTTAAGGACAGAAACAAAGAGGAGACAAAATAAAGGAGTTGGGTGAACTATAACATGAGATAAGAATAGGAGGGAAAATTTTGTGAGCCTTGTATAGCTTTTACCTAGACATAGGCCATGGTGGGAGTATGCCCATCATGAAGGTTAGCAAGTGCTGCAAATCAGGAACTCCTCTTCTGTCTTCAAGAGCCAGATGACCAGCACCACCACTGGCAATTAGGAGAAATTGAATGAACATTTGGAAGAGATAGCCATGGCTAAATCCTAAAGAATCTGAATTCTAGCAAACTATATAATGTCACATAGATATTCTTGACTCTTCCCACCTAGAAATTTGTTTATGGAGGCTATATGAGCTTCAGAGTTGGGAGTTATTTGCCAAATAAACATATCCTAACTCAAAACTAAATTATGCCTTTATGCATACACATGGAAAATAAAAGCTTTTCTTTTCTGAAGAGATACCTAAAAGGAAAAGAGTAGAAAACAAACTTGAATGATTTATCCTGACTTATGTTACTAGTAATTATTATTTATGCAATAAACTTTACTTTTAGAGTAAAGATTCACAATAATTTTGAGCAGGAAGTACAGAGTGCCTGTATACTCCCTGGCTCTCTACAGGCGTAGCCTCTCATATCATGAACAGCCTGCACCAGAGCAATAAATTGGCTACAATCAATAACCCTACATGTCACTATCATCCAAAGTTTATAGTTTATTCGGACTTACTCTTGGGAGTGTACATTCTATGGATTTTGAAACATGTATAATGACATATGCCCCATTCTAGTATCATACAGAGTGGTTTCACTGTCCCCCAAATCCTCTGAGTTCTGCTGACTCAGTACTTCCCTCCCAGCCCCTGGATATCAGTGATCTTTTTACTGTCTCTCTAGTTTGCCTTTTCCAGAATATCATAGTACTGGAATCATACAGTATGTATAGGCTTTCAGATTGGCTGCTTTCACTTATAATATGCACTTAAGTTTCTTCCATGTCTTTTCATGAACCAATAGCTCATTTCTTTTTCATGCTGAGTAACAGTCCATTGTTTAGATGTACCGTAGTTTATTATCCATTCATCTACTAAAGAACATCTTGGTTGTTTCTAAGTTTTGGAAATTATGAATAAGGCTGTTGTAAATATCCATGTGCAGGTTTTTGTGGAGGCTTAGTTTTCAACCCATTGGGATAAATATCAGGGAGCTCAATTGCTGGATTGCATGTTAAGACTATGTTTAGTTTTCTAAGGAATAACCACACTGTCTTTGAAAGTAACTGTACCATTTCGCATTCCCAGCATCAGTGAATGAGTGTTTCTCTTGCCCCACTTTGTTTTTTTTTTT
>NC_138377.1:60746048-60788692 GCF_054177405.1 Leptonychotes weddellii
TTTTTGCACCTCTTTAATAGCCTTTTTGATTTCGACTTGGTTAGATTTTAGTTCTTTTATTTCTCCAGAAAGGGTTTCTCTAATATCTTCCATGCTTTTTTCAAGCCCAGCTATTAAATTTGAAATTATCATTCTGAACTCTAGTTCCAATATCTTACTAATGTCCGAATTGATTAGGTCCCTGGCAATTGGTACTCCCTCTTGTCCTTTTTTTTTGAGGTGATTTTTTCCATCTTGTCATTTTGTCCAGAGGAGTATAGATGAATGAGAGAACAAAATGCTGACAGGGTAACAATGACCCCAGAATAATATACACTAAACAAATCAGAAGAGACCCAAAACTTGGGGAAAATAAAGGGAAAGAAAGAAAGAAAAAAGACAAACAGAAAAACAGAATATGATCAAATATGATCAGGCTGGTGCAGAGATCAGTGCCACACACTAGATTTTGGGAGTATTTTGGTCTGTTAGAAGAAAGTGCCTCCCAAAATTTTAAAGAAAAGCTTATATATTCACAAAAATAAGGGTAAACATGATGAAAGGATGGAATATGACTGTAAAGATGAAAATTATAAAAGATTTTATAAAAGAAATTGATAAGTTGGTTGAAAAAGAAAAGAGGATTTAAAAAAAAAGGAGAAAATGTGATCAGGCAGGAGACTAGAAAAAAGCCATACACTAGAGATTTAGGGTATATTTTGGTCTGTTAGGAGAAACTGTATCTCAAAATTTTAAAGTCAGAATAACTTATATATATATACCAAAAATAAGGTTAACTACTATGAAGAGAAAGAATATGTCTCTAAAAATGAAAAATAAAAAAAGATTTTTAAAAGAGGGATTGATTAAGAAGTTGGTTGAAAAAGGGAAAAAGAAAAATTCAAAAAAAAAAGAAAAAGGAAAAAAAGAAAATTAAAACAATTAACTTTGAAAGACTAAAGAATCAGGTGGAAAAAGCCATGAATTCTAGGTGCTGTATTCCCCTAGTGCTGGAGTTCTGCTGTTCTCATTGATCCGTAAAGTTGGTCTTGGCTGCCTGTTCTTGCTGATCTGGGAGAGGGGCCTGTTGTCGTCGTTCTCAGATGTCTTTGTGGGAGGCGGAATTGCCCTGCCCTTGCCAGGTTGTTCCCTGCAAGCTTTCTGCACAGCTTTGGAGGAGGAAAGTGAAAATGGCGGCCTCCCAATCTCCGCCCTGGAGGAGCTGAGAACTCGGGGCCCCACTCCCCAGTGGCCCCCCCAGAGAAAAGCAGTCAATCACTCCCATCTCCCCGGTCTCCGGCCGCACTCTGTGCTCACCTGGCCTGTGACCGAGCATTTCTATCTCTGGCACACGACCCCGTGTGGAGTCTCCAAACCCAGCAGATTCCTGCGGTGAGCTCCCGTGCCACTCTCCCAGGGGAGGAAGGGGAGTCTCCCTGGATCTGCCGCTTGTTGGGTCCCTGCTGGAGGAGCAGTGGCCTGACTGTGCCGCGGATCACGGTTTATGGCAACCCTGGGCTGAGAGCCCGCTCCTCTGCTTCAACTCTGCAGCCAGCATCCCAGCTCTGATACCTGGGAGCTCTGCCGCACTCAGGCACCCCCGGTCTCTCTGTGACCCCAAGGGTCCTGAGACCACACTGTCCCGCAAGTGTTCCACTCCCCGCTTAGCCACTGGAGCAACATCCCTCAGCAGAGCTGACTTCTAAAAGTTCCGATTTTGTGTTCTGCCTCTCTATCACTTGCCAGTAGCGGCTGATGGAGGCCCCCTCCCCCCACAGTCTGTCTTCCCGAATATCGCCTCTGATTCACTTCTCCACACATCCTACCTTCCAGAAAGTGGTCGCTTTTCTGTTCAGAGAGTTGCTGCTATTCTTTTCTTCAATCTCCTTTTGAATTCTTAGGTGTTCAGAATGGTTTGATCCCTATCTAGCTTAATTCTTGGGACCAGAGGAAATTTAAGTCTCCTACTCCTCTGCCATCTTGCTCCTCCCCTATTTTTCCATTTTAAAAATTTGAATTCATTTAATTAACATATAATGTATTATTCATTTCAGAGGTAGAGGTCAATGATTCATCAGTCTTAAATAATAAACAGTTCTCATTACATCACGTGCCCTCCTTACTGTCTATCACCCAGTTTTTTTCTCATCATGAAACATGCTTTAATTTGTCAAATATTTTTCTGCATTTATTGAAATGATCATATGATTTCAATCTTTCATTTTGTTAATGTGGTGTACCATGCTTACTGTGCATATATTGAGCCATCCTTGCCATCTTAGAAAAAAATGCCACTTGATTGTGGTGTATGAGCCTTTTCATGTCTTGCTAAATTTGGTTTGCTAGTATTTTCTTGAAGGTTTTTGCATTTATGTTCATCAGGAATATTGGCCTGTAATTTTTTTTCCCTTTTAGTGTCCTTATCAGGCTTTGGTATCAGTGTAATGCTGGCTTCTGTATAATGATTTTGGAAGTGTTCTTTCCTGTCTTATTTTTTTTTTTTTTGGAAGAATTTGATAAGAATTGATACTAATTCTTTGAATGGTTGGTAGAATTCATCTACATAGCCATCTGATCCTGGACTTTTTTTTGTTAAGAGGTTTTTGATAACTGATTAAGCATCCTTATTAGTATTTGGTCTGTTCAATTTCCTCTATGTTGGGCTCATGTATATAGCCTGGGCTAGTTCTCCTGTGCTCATTTAATAACCACTTCCTTGGGATGCCTGGTGGCTCAGATGGTTAAGCGTCTGCCTTCCACTCAGGAATGCAAACCTTATTGGTTATCAAAGCTAGATAATGTTGGAGCCTATCCCTGGGATGGAAGCCATAAATGATAAAGCTCTAGATGTGTGGATCTGCTCCTTCCAGGGGGGTACTGGCATCCTGTTTTTATTATTGAAGTGAACCATAGGGAGAAGGTAGGGAAAGTGACTTTTGACTCTTTTGGGCTCTTAGGAGGATCACAGTGAGCACCTGGATGCTTGCTAATTAGCAGCTGCACCCTCAGGCTGTAGCTTAAAAAATATGCAGCCAAACCCCTTCCAGGGAAAGATTGGGAGATAGGCACTGTTACCTTCTCCCTCTGTCCTCAGGGCTGGGTGGATAGCCTTGGTGAGTGCTCATGCTCCCATTAATAACTGCTTTTTTGTTGTAGTCCTGTGGACTCAATAACACAAACTCTGTTGGCTTTAACTCTGTTGGCTTTTAGATCGAGGTGTTTTGGGACTGATTTCTTTGCTGGGAGCCTTAAAAATTGGAGTGCCAAATGTATGGTCCGAACCTTCCACCTTTTATTTTATGGTGCTGTGCTGGGGGTGGGGCTTATAGTGAGTGTATCTCAGCCTTTCCTACCCATTTCAGTATGGATATTTTCTCATTCTCCCTATTTGTAGGAGTTACTCAGCTAGTTTCTGAATTTCAGGGGAAATTGCTCCAGGTATAGCTGTACATTTGGTGCATCTAGGGGAGGGGAAAAATTCAGGAGTTTACTTATATTGCCATCTTGGTGCAGAACCTAACAGTTTTGATAGTGAATGTTTGATTTTAAGAATGGACAATATTCCTTACCTGGCCTATTTTCTAATTAATATTTCTGTAGAAAACTTTCCATGAGTCTAAAGGAGAAAATCAATACAACTAAAATGAAATGAGAATTTATAACGTTTTTAAACCCCAACTCTATAAGAGTTTTTTCTTAACTTAATGGCAATCTAAATTCTTTATTTTCTATCCTACTATCTAACATATATAAGAAAAATCTGTGGCCTATTTTTTTCTCATGGATAGGAATCCTATACACTATAATGGTTATTTCAAAAAATATATAGAGAGAGATAGAGATAGATAGACATATGGATATAGATATAGATATGGATACAGGTGTGTGTGTGTGTACCTGTGTGTGTCTATACACACACATACTGAGACTTGGGAGTTTTAACTATTTGTTAAAACCATGTAATCTGCAAAATCTTCTAGAGATAATGATACTGCTTTGTGGTCATTACTTTCAGTCCAACTAGGCATTAATTTCCTTAAATTCCCTTTACCAAACACAAAAAGACAACGAGAGATAGGAGAATAATTTAAATGTTCCTGTGGTGCTTGTAGGATGGCAGCGCTGTGCATCCTTATTTCACTGCAGACAACAATTCTATATACCAAGAGGATAATTTTTCTTTCAGGCGACTCCAGCAGATAAATTTTTATTGGTGTAAATAATTCAGCAGCTTGTTATAATGAAACCACTTCCCATTAAGCATTTCCTTGCTCTGTCTTAAATGCACAGAGATATTCCACTGGATACTACTAATATCTGATGCAAACTGGAGATTTCCCAGTTTGTGATGAGTTGTAGGTCTTTAAGGAACTGAGTCCATTGCTAAGGGACTTGGTTAAACATTTGTCAGAAAAAGAAAAGCTAAGCAGAGTGTAAAGTAAAGGAACAAAGAAAATAATAGAGCTTGGCCGGTCATTATGTTGACTGGAGAGATTTCATAGTCATGGCACATCTGGAGGTTAGTTTTTAAGTTGGTCCTTCAGGGACTATGAAGGAGATTAAAATTTATATAGGGCAAGTATAATTCTCAATAAAAATTTAAGGGGCAGTAACAATTCTCCGTATTCAGTAGCTCTCTTCAAATGCAAAATAAGATTATTCAAAGTCTCAACTTTGTTCTTATTCAGGTATAAAGGAGAGGTCATTTATAAAATCTGGGGGAAAAAAGTTTTTTATGGTACTCTGTAGAGTTCTTGATCTGCCAGCTTAATTCTGTTGATCTTTTTCTAAGTTTTTCCTTGAGAAGGAAGCCCACTTGCCTTGTGACAAGTCCTTCTTGGCTTGAGTGCTCTGAGTCTTTCCTGGTAGCATTCACACACTGATCCTGGAGGGTCTTTTGCCATACTTTCCCCCTCAAACTTGTCCCCCTTCCCATGCTCACCACTAGTTTCAACTTCTAGCAGGCAACATAATGGTTCTTGGTGTACTGTATTTTCCATCTTGTTTAATATTTTTGTACTAGTCTAGTATCAAAGGGGGCTCTCAGGATGAATTCCAAGGGGGATATTTCAAATTCAAATGCATCTTGTAAATATTTTATTTGACTTGTGATTTAATGTGATAACTGGCTTTGCAGCTCTGATGCTGGCTTCCTCAGCCAAATACAACATGACAACATGATTCTGAGAAAGGCTGGAAGTTTTCATACCTAAAATAATATTTAATGCAATTAATATTAGGGACCACTGTTGGCTATACCATGATAGAGTTAATCTCATTTGTATAAGAGGGCAAGTAGTATTGTTTGAATCATTTTATGTTTTTAAATGACAATATAAAGTATGTGATGAAGACAATGTATAAGAAGAACTATACTAATTGTGTGGTGGTGAGAAGAAAATAGAATTTTTAAATATACCTTATATATAAAAGTAATCTGTATCTTAAATAAGTATTCTCAAAAGAACCAATTTCCTTTTTGGCTCTGATAGCTAGAACAGAGGTTCTCAAAGGTTAGAGTTCTCAAATATATCAGTTACCTTAGAGTAAAGGACGCAGAGAGGAGGCTCATTGAAATAGGATGGAGACTGGATCTATGCATTTTCACCAAGTTTGACAGGTGATCCCAATAGTCACCAAGGTTTAAAAACCACTGAACTAAGGAAATATAGTTCTTAAAAATTATTTGAAACTTAATGTGGCCTGGACTCTTGTGCTCTAAAGTTCCCACCCATATTATTTAACCCATGAAGCTTACACAGAGATGAATATTCTACACACATTTGGGGATATTTGGGTTTCTGTAAAAATAGAAAGATTTGTGTAAGCCATCCCCTTGCCTAGTAAATCACATACTTAAGAAAAAAAGCTTTTGGCTAGATGTCCACCTTGTGTCTTTCGGGAAAAACACTCTTCCCATTTATTATGTGAATGCTGTAGTAAACTGACATTATAGGGTGCTAAAACACAGCATCAGTTAAAATAGTGAATGTTGTAGATTAGAGACTTTTAAATATTGGTTTGCATAAGAATCACTGGGGAGACAGTTAAAAATGCAAAACTGCAAACTTCAAGATTCCATTGCTGTAATTCTCATTTGGTAATCTAGATGGAGCTCTCCAGAAACTGCATGTAAAAAAAAACAACCAAAAACCTACATTTGATGTTCTATGGAAGCTCCTATGAATCAGGAGCTTCAAAAGCCAGAGTTTCAGAAACCCTGTAATAGCAATTCATCAGTAAAGTTGTGTACCCAAAGATAACAGTAAAAAAAGTAATGTCAGTGACTTGCTATAAAAGTACTTTTGAACACTGAATTAGGAATTCCAAACACCAATTCAAGGAAGACTTTGCTTTTTGTTTGTTCTGTTTTTTAATATACGTAACAAAATACCAATAAGGAAAAGAAAATATTAGAATTTAGAAATATTATTTCTATATTTAGAAAACATTAGAATAGAATTTAGAATATCAAATACCTTTTTTAATAGAAGCTCTAGATACACACTGCCCAATATGGTATTCAGTAGCTATATGTGACTTTTTCAATTTACATTAGATTACACTGAATGAACTTAAAAATTAACTAGTAGCAGTAGTCACATTTTAAGTACCCAATGCCACATGTGACCAGAAGCCATTTTATTGGAGTGCTTCCACTATCACACAAACCTCTGTTGGACAGAACTGCAGAAATAGGATAAATCTGAATTAGTAATAAAATATTTCTAAATGAAAGAAAGCTGGGGTGTTTCAAATTAAAGGACTCTTAGTGCTAGGTCTGATTACTTTAGCAAGATCCGTGAAAAACAGGAGGGTAATTTTTTAAATTAGCATTGTTTCTTTTGAAAAGTGAATATTAAGAACATAAAAGGATTCATTTATCATTAATAAGTATAGGAGATTAACTTTCTAACTATAGTATTATTCATCTTATAATTGTGAAGTAATGAAACCGAAGGCAACAAGCCACAATGGAATTTGTCCCATTGCATCATTTTATAGTTGTCTGTCTATCATAAACATGCTTTCCCCATCACAGAAGACTATGATCAGTTTTTAAGAAAACTTTTATTAAGTATATGCCATAGAGAAAAGTGCATAACTCAAAGTATAAAAATCTAAGAATTTTAACAAAAATAATATATCTATGCATTAGCACCTGGATCAAGAAATCTAAGCATCCACACAAAGATTTTTCTCATGCTATCTCTTTATACCCACATCCACCTCATCACCTCATCTGTTTTCCATCATTGTAATTTTATTTCAAGAATATTATATAAATGCAATATATAATTATGGAGCATATAATCTTTTGGGATTGGCTTTTATCACCGAGCATTATTCTCTGGATCCATCCAAGTTGTAGCATGTATTAATAGCTCACTTTTTTTCATTGCTGAGTAAGATCCCTGATATGGATGTACCACCATTGACCATTTCCCTGGAAAGGGACACTGTAGTTGTTTTGCAGTTTGGGCTATTACAAATAAACAGTTTTGGCTGTTACCATGGGGAAAAAAGAAGAAAAAGAAATGAGCTTATCAGTAACCTGGAAATTACTCTCACCTAGGTTTTTAGTTACTACCACCTGAGAAAGTGTCACGACTAATGTCATTTCTAACACTATCAGCTTATGATTTACTTTAAATGTAGTAATAGTTTTCTTTTGTTTAATATTGAACTGTTTTACCATTTTATTTTTTTTCATCGTGATAAGTGTACTCTTTAATCCCCATCTGTCCTGCCCCCCACCCCCTCTGGAAACCATACTTTGTTCTAAGAGTCTGTTTCTTGGTTTGTGTCTCTGTTTTTTTTTCCTGTGCTTGTTTGTTTTGTTCCTTATATTCCACATAGGAGTGAGATCATATGGTATTTGTCTTTCTCTGACAGACTTATTTCACTTAGCATTATACTCTAGCTCTATCCCTGGTGTAGCAAATGGAAAGATTTCATTCTTTTTATGGCTGAATAATATTCTGTTGTATGTATGTGATAACCTCCAGCTTTCTTTTCTTCTTTTTTTCAAGATTGCTTTGGCTCTTTGAGGTCTTTTGTGGATCCATACAAATTTTAGGATTGTTTGTTCTAGTTCTGTGAAAAATGTTGGCATTTTAGTACGGATTGCATTAAATTTGTAGATTGCTTTAGGTAACATAGACATTTTAACAATATTCTTCCAACCCATGAGTGTGGAATGTCTTTCCATTTCTTTGTGTCATCTTGAATTTCTTTCCTTGGAGTACACATCTTTCACCTCTTTGGTTACGTTTATTCCTAGATAATTTATTGTTTTTGGTGCAATTGTAAATGGGATTGTTTTATTAATATCACTTTTTTCTGCTTCATTATTAAGTGTATAGGAATGCAACAGATTTTGATGCACTGATTTTTTAATAAAGATTTTATTTATTTGCCAGAGAGAGAGCAAGAGAGAGCACAAGGAGGGAGAGCAGTAAGCAGAGTGAGAAGCAGGCTCCCCGCTGAGCAAGGAGCCTGATGTGGGACTCGATCCCAGGACCCTGGGATCATGACCTGAGCCAAAGGCAGATGCTTAACCCACTGAGCCATCCAGGTGTCCCAGTGTACATTGATTTTTGTATTATGTCAAGATATGTTCCCTCTAGACATATTTTGCAGAGGGTTTTTATCATAGATGTACTTTTAATACTTTTTTTTGCATCTATTGAAATGATCGTATATTTGTTATCCTTTCTCTTATCGATGTGACTTATCATGTCGAATGCTTTGCATACATTAAACTACACTTTCATCCAGGAACAAATCCCACTTCATCATAGTATATGACTTTTTTAAAATATATTTTTGGATTTGGTTTGCTAATATTTTGTTGAGGATTTTTGCATCTATATTCATAAGAGATATGGCCTATAGTTCTCTTTTTTTTTGTGGTGCCTTTATCTAGTTTTGGTATCAGAATGATACCAGTCTCATAGAATGAATTTGGAAGTTTTCCTTCCTCTTGTATTTTTTGAAATAGTTTGAGAAGAACAGTTATTAACTCTTGTTTCAAGGTTTGAAAGAATTTGCCTGTGAAGCTGTCTGGTCTTGGACTTTTGTTTTGGGGAGTATTTTGATAACTGATTTAATTTTATTGCTGGTGATTGGTCTGTTCAGATTTTCTGTTTCTTCCTGCTTTAGTTTTGGTAAGTTATATATTTCTAGGAATTCATCCATTTCTTCTAAGTTGTACAATTTGTCAGCATAAAGGTTTTCATAATACTCTGTTAAAATTGTATGTATTTCTGTGGTGTTGGTAGTTATCTCTCTTCTTTGGTTAGTAATTTTGTATATTTGGGTCCCCCCTCTCTTTTTTTTTTTTTAAAAGATTTTATTTATTTGACAGAGAGAGACATAGCGAGAGAGGGAACACAAGCAGGGGGAGTGGGAGAGGGAGAAGCAGGCTTCCCCGTAGAGCAGGGAGCCCGATGCGGGGCTCGATCCCAGGACCCCGGGATCATGACCTGAGCTGAAGGCAGACGCTTAACGACTGAGCCACCCAGGCGCCCCCCCCTCTCTTTTTTAATGAGTCTTCCTAGAGGTTTATCAATTATACTGATCTTTTCAGAGACCCAGCTCCTGGTTTCATTGATCTGTTTTATTGTTTTTTTTAAGTTCATTTTAGATCATTTATTTCTGCTCTAATCTTTATTATTCCTTTTGCTGGGTTTGGGTTTTGTTTGTTCTTCTTTTTCTAGCTCCTTCAGGTGTAAGGTTGGGTTGTTTGAGATTTTTCTTCTCGAGGTAGGCCTATGTTGCTATAAACTTTCCTCTTAGAACCACTTTTGCTGCATTCCAAAGATTTTGGACCATTGTGGTTTCATTTTCATTTGTTTCATGTCATTGTTGATTTCTTCTTTGATTTCTTGGTTGACCCAGAATATTGTACTTTCAAGATTCCTTCCTGACAATGCTTATAGTAGTAGTTAATATAGTCTCATAAATTTATAATATTCTATTGTATGAATATATCATAATTTATCCATTCTACTCTTAGTGGACATGAGTGTTTGGGCATTTTTTCATTTTTAACTATTATGGATGGTCCTGCTGTGAACATTCTGGGTCATGTCTTACAGCTGAGTGTGAAATATCTGGGTCATAGGGCATGCATAAGTTTAATTTTAGATAATTATTATCAGTTTTACAGTGTTTACCTTCCCACAAGCAGATAGTTGGAATTGTTCCACATTCTTCCCAGCATTTGATATTATCTTTGCTAGTCTTGATCAGTCTTGCTAGAGGATAAAATTATATTAATTAATTGTATTAATTGTATTAATATTTTCAAAGAACAAATTTTTGTTAATTTCTCTATTTTTATTTTCTATTTTATTAATCTCTAGTTTTATTTATTTTTAATAAAATCATTTTAAATTATAAATTTATGTCTAAATTCTTTTCTAAAGCCTACAACATTATTTTTAAGTTTTTCTTTAAGTTCCGGTTAGTTAACATACAGTGTAATATTAGTTTCAAGTGTAGAATTTAGTGATTCATCACTTATATACAACACCCAGTACTCATCACAAGTGCAGTCCTTAATCCCGATCACCTATTTCATCCATCCCCCTACCCGTGTCTCTTCTGGTAACCATCAGTTTGTTCTCCATAGGTAAAAGTCTGTTTCTTGGTTCGTCTCTCTCTCTTTTTTCCCCTGTGATCATCTGTTTTGTTTCTTAAATTCCACATATGAGTGAAATCATATGATATTTGTCTTTCTCTAGCTTATTTTGTAAACCACACAACTTTTGATATGATGTCTGTTTTTCCATCAATTGATACATTTTCTAATTGCCCAAAGGTATTCTTTTATCCATGGATTGATTAGAAGACTACTGTTTTATTTTTAAACATTTTGGGATTTCTTTAATATCTTGCTATTATTGATCACTTAACTCTTTTTGTGATCAGAAATCTCTGTATGATAGCAATGTTTTTAATACATTGAGAGATGTTGGCCAACCATTTGCAATGTTTTGATGAAAATCCTATGTGCACTTGAAAAGTATTTTGCAGATGTTGGTTTTAGTGTACTAAATTTAGTGTACTAAAAAATACCAGTTAAGTCTAGTTGGTAAATAGTGTTCAAATTTTTATGTCCTCTAATTATGTATATTCCATCTATTACAGAGAAAGTACTGCCAAAATCTCCAACTATGATTGTGGATTTTCTATTCCTTCTTTTGTTTCTCTCAGTTTTTGCTTCATGCTTTTTGAAGGTTTTTTTTTTTTTTTAGGTGCATACATATTTAGATCTATATCTTTATGATAAACTGGCTTTTTATCATTAGATATGTTTTAAATTAAAATGGAAACATTCAGTCCATTATATTAATATGATTATTTATGATTCAGAATAAGACTACCATCCTGCTATTGCTTTCTATTTTTTCCATATTTTTTTTTCTGATCTTAATTTCCTGAATTGTTTCTATTAACATTATCTGTTATTCTGTTTTATTTCATCTATTGTCTTTTCAGCAATACTCAAAATATCTTACCTGTTTGTCTTATGGCTTGCATTTTTTTTTCTAAAAATAATTTAATTATTATATCTAGAGTGGTTCCCTATACATCATATGATTTTTCTCTGATGGTTTTACAATTTTCCTTTATCTTTGGGTTTCCAATGGTTGAACAGTCTGTATGTGTGATTCTTCATTCTTGGGGTTTACTTCTTGGATCTGCAGGTTGTTTTTCCCAACTTTGGGAACTTTTTGGCAAATACCGTTTTATCAAATATTTATTTTGCCTAGTTCTCTCTCCTCCTTCTGAAACTCTGAGTAGCATTTGTTAAAACTTTTTTACTCTATTGCTCATGTCTTGTATACATTTTCTGAATATTCTAACTTTGTTTCTTTGTTTCAGTTTGGATATTTTCTATTGATCTATCTTCTCATTGTAAAATCCACTCTTACACATATCCAGTCATTTTCTAATTTCATGTATTTGTTTTCTCATTATATAATATCCATATTGTGCTCCTGTCTCCAATATTTTTATTGAGTATAATTTATGTACAGTGAAATGCACAGATCTTAATATATAGTTAAGTCAATTTTGAAAAATCCACACATCCATATAAACCATGCCTCATCAAGATATAGAATATTATTATCTTTTATACCCTTTCCTGTGCATCTGTGTTGACATGGGTTGATAGGTAATTTCTGTATATTGTTTTAGATGTAGCTCCCTTGTGAAATTTTGTCCATTTTGCTTTAATGGAGTTTATTAAAATTCTTGTCTGCTCAGGGCACCTGGGTAGCTCAGTTGATTAAGTGTCTGCCTTCGGCTCAGGTCATAATCCCAGAGTCCTGGGATCAAGCCCTGCATCTGACTCTCGGCTCAGAGGGGAGCCTGCTTCTCTCTCTCCCTTTGTCTGCCGCTCTGCTTACTTGTGCTCCTTCTATCTCTGTCAAATAAATAAATATAAATCTTAAAAAAAATTCTTGTCTGCTCATATCTATATATGCATTTATTTTAGAGAGAGAGAGAGCACAAGTGGAGGGAGGGCTAGAGGGAGAGAGAGAGAATCTCATGAGATTCTGCAATAAGCACAGAGCTGATGCAGAGCTTGATCTCAGGACCATGAGATCCGGACCTGAGCCGAGACCAAGAGTCAGATGCTTAACAGACTGCACCACCCAGGCACCCCATCCTGTGGTCTGTTTTTATGCTTATTTATTTGTCTTTGTTTGGTCCTGTCTCTTGACAGCCAACTAATTTTTGATTGATGACAGATACATGTTGTATATAAGAAAAAGTTGCAGAGGTTTCAGATGATTTAAAAAAAAATATCTTGCTAGAGAGTATCTGTCCTTTTCTCTGCTAAGGAGATAAAGACTGATTACCTTAATCCGGCTAGAGGTAGAACTGATTTGAGACTGGCTTGCAGTTTTGGTAAGTCTCAAATTATTTCTGGTTTAAAATTGTTTGAAGCACATAGCTCCATAAGCCTTTCAACTAAAATTCTGGTGTGTTCATGAAAAATCCTTGTTTTTTGGCATTACAAGATTGCCAAAAGCTCAATATTTTTTCTTAGTATGTCCTCCTAGTTTTCAGCCTTCCTACACAACTCCGCAAATACCTTCAGGAGGAAAAATGTCCATGAGTTGAGACCCTCATAGCTCCAATTTTATCTTTATTCTCATTAGAATGCCAGTATCAATTTGGTCTTTGTCTTCCAAAAGTTACCCACTGCTGAAATTTTAATATGCATACATAAAAACTATTTTAACTATTGTAAGTTATAATATTGTAAGTTATTAGGCAAAAAAAATTACACAGATGAATGGCAGACTAGCAATAGAGTTTCAATCTCAGCAGCATAAATTCTTGAAAACTAGCTTTCTGAGAGATACGAATTATGAGTATAGAATTATATATACACTTAATTTTTCTTTGAAGATACATGAAAAATATTAATATGGAAAAGTTCAGAAAAATATATGTAAATGTGTACTATCTCTGAGAATAAAATTGAGGACATACTCCAGCTGAATGAATAAAAGGAAAGAATGAAATGCTAAGACAACAGTATTCTGAAAAGATGAATGAGCAATAAAACTATCAGGACATATAATTGTACACAGTGTTTTAATAATAGATGTGTAAAGGTAAAAGTGATGATTAACAGATCAAATTTTTTAAATTTTTTAACTTTTAATTTAAATTTTAGTTAACATACAGTGTAATATTAGTTTTACGTATACAATTTAGTGATTCAACACTTATATACAACACCCAGTGCTCATCACAAGTGCACTCCTTAATCCCCATCATCTATTTCACCCACCCCCACCAACCTGGTAACCACCAGTTTGTTAAGTGATCAATTTTTAAATCAAAGGCATATTACAGGAAAATGTTTCATAATATCAAAACACAATTACATAATATAAAGGATATGGAAGTCAAGGAGAGGGTGTAAATTGTGCTTAAAATACTGTTTCCTGAAGGGAGAACAAAAGGCTTAAAATGTATTTAATATCCACATTGATAACAAATAAAGGCAGTTATTGCCATTAAAATTAAAAACAAGACAAATATGCTGCCAGTGTTGCCACTGTTGCTGCTGCTGCTCTTTATTGTCATTAAGGTTTCTTTTGGAAATCTTTGTTTATCCTAATAAGGAAAAAAAAAACAAAATTGCCTCTAATTATTGGAAAAAATAAAGTATTAAATTATTTTGTCAACATATTATTTTTTAAATGAGAATCAACTGAAAAGTTATTAGAAATGATAAAATCAGTACAAACAGATAAAAGATTTTTTAAATATATGGAAACATACAAATTAATAGCTTTGCTGCATACCAGAAATAAACTGACACTATTAATTGGAGGAAAATGCTAAGCATTACAGAAAGAAAAAAGTAAAACAGTTAGGAGTAAACTTTATAATAAATGTAATAGAACCACTTGATAAATATATATATTTATTAAAGGATCTTACAGAAAATATAGATAAATGGAGAGACCTACCATTATACTGAAAAAATTGTATGATGCCAATATTGTGAAAATAAATCAGTTTGTGATTGATGATTCCATATGGTCAATTCAATTTAAGGATTTGTTGTATAGCTTGACAAATTGATTTAAAGTTCATCTATAATTTATCAAAACTATCCAATTGAAAGTAAAGACTAATTAAAGAAATCAATAAAGTATCAATAAAGCTATGGTTTAAAATAAACTCCACACAAAATAAAACACAAAAAACAGAAGATTTTAGTATAAGAATACAACGTGAAAATGAAAAAATATCAAAAACAGCATGCATAGCTGAAAATCTGGTGACTAGGAAAGACAGCATTTTGAATCCTTTGGGAAATGTTAACATTCCCCCAGGAGTGATTTATGTAAAAACAAAAGTAAACAAGATTATTTTATGTGGTTTGGAGAATAATATAAATTTTTTTTAGAATAATATAAATTTTAAAAACCATTTGTTCTAACTGATAGAAGAAATTTATATAACAAGTGCCTCAATTCACCTCTTGCCCCCCAAAATCATAAGCATTATAATTTAACACATGGATATATTAAGGAAATTAAGTTAAAGCTGATTTAAACAAATTACTGTATAAATGACATACAGATATATTAAAATGGTGAAAATGTCTACAATGATGTTTTAAGATACTTGTAATATTTATTAAAGATGCTATAATGTCCATTTGAAGAAATTTTTAGTTAGGTACATGATTCAGAGTGTATAAAATAAGTTCCAGAAGCAATAAACTTCAAAATATTAATAATATACAACAAACTAATAAAAAATATAGGAGGGTCTTTTTACAGTCTTGGGAAAACATAATGTTTTTAGACAGATTTGAAACTCATTAGCTATATAGAAAAAAATATTGTCAAATTTTACTCCAAAAACATTTAAATATATCATCTGAAAAAAAAATATCATGAGCCTGATCAAAAGATAAATACAAAAATTGGGATAAAATGAAGCTATAGTTATTATTATTAATTCACATATATAAATGAAGACATAGATAATTAACCAAATGGAAATATGGACAAAGGCGATGAAAAAGTTATTCACAAAAAAAATGCAAATAATAATATACATACAGAAAGTATCATTTGTAAGACTGTTGAATCACAGACCTGTACCTCTGAAACAAATAATACATTATATGTTAAAAAAAAGAAAAGAAGAAGACAGCAGGAAGGGAAAAATGAGGGGGGGGAAATCGGAGGGGGAGATGAACCATGAGAGACTATGGACTCTGAGAAACAAACCGAGGGTTCTAGGGGGGGTGGTGGGGGGATGGGTTAGCCTGGTGATGGGTATTGAAGAGGGCACGTACTGAATGGAGCACTGGGTGTTATACGCAACCAATGAATCATGGAACACTACATCAAAAACTAATGATGTAATGTATGGTGATTAACACAACATAATAAAAAAAAGTATCATGCCACACAAATGACAAAAATGCAAATCAAAATAATAAGATACCGTTTCACTAATAATATTAGAAAACATTACATTCTTAAAGTGTTAGGAATAATGTGGAAACATGTTTTAATACAATGTTAATAGGTTAGATTATTATATACAAAACAAAATATCTTAAATTCATATATAAAATTGTTTTTGGAAGCTAGAGTAGTTGTACAAACTCATTAACTTTTTACTTCATACATCAGGGTACTTCTGAAAATGAGTAATTTTTTTTAACTAAAATGTTAAAGCAACAACAACAGATATCATGTTTAAAGGTTTCTCATCTTGGGGAAATTTTTCTATCATTTATCATTAAGTGTGATGTTACTTCTACGTTTTTATAGACGCTGTTTATCAGATTGGGGAAGTTCCCTTCTGTTCCTAACTTGAGTGTTTTTATAATGGAATGGTGTATTTTTTCAAGCACTCTTCTATATCTATTGATATGACTGTTTTTACTTCTTTTATTCTATTAATATGGTGTATTACATTGACTGTTCTTCATATGTTGAGTTAACCTTGAAAACTGGACTAAATCCCAGAAGGTCATAGTGTCTAATCCTTTTAATATGCTGTGGGATTCAGTTTACTATTGTTTTAAGGATTTTTATATCAGTATTGATAAGGGATATTCATCTGTCATAGTTGTTATTTTTCCTAATTTCTTCTGAGATTTGTTCTTTGACCCATTCATTACTCTGGAGTGTGTTATTGGAATGAATAATATCCCCCCAAAAAGATACATTGAAATCCTAACCCCCACTATCACAGAATATGACCTTATTAGGAAATAGAGTTGTTGCAGAGGTAATTAGTTAAAATAAGATCATAGAGGAATAAGGGTGGGCCCCTAATCTAAGTTGACCAATGTCCTTATGAGAAGACAGTCATGTGAAAACAGATTCATAAGGGGGCACTTGGGTGGCTCAGTCGGTTAAGCATCCTTGATTTCAGCTCAGGTTATGACCTTGGGGTCATCAGTTGGAGCCCCAGTCAGGCTCTGCACTCAGGGAGTCAGCTTGGAATTCTCTCTCCCTCTCCCTTTGCCCCCTTTCACCCCTCTCTCTCTTGAATAAATCAGTAAGTCTTAAAACAACAACAACAACAACAAAACTAGGGGCACCTGGGTGGCTCATTCTGTTAAGCATCTGCATTCAGCTCAGGTCAGGATTCTGGGGTCCTGGGATAGAGCTCCGTGTAGGGCTCCCTGCTCAGTGGGAGACCTGCTTCTCTCTCTCCCTCTGTTGCTCCCCACTGCTTGTGCTCTCTCTCTCTAAACACAAAATCTTTAAACAACAAAAAAACAAAACAAAACAAAAAGACTCATAAGGACAATGCCTTGTAACAATAAAGCATCAATCAGAGATATGTAGTTACAGTTCAAGGAACATCAAGGATTGCCAGAAAACCATCATTAGTTAGGGAGAGGCAAGGAATGATTCCACTGCTGGTTTCACAGGGAGTATGGATACTGTATTAGCTGTAATCGTTATTCTGTACATTAGATCATTAGGACTTATTCTTATAACTGAAAGTTTGTACGCTTCACCTACATTTCCCCATTTCCTCCTCCCGTCAGCTCCTGCAACCATCATCCTATTTTCTGATTCTATGAAATTAGCTATTATTATTATTGTTGTTATTTATTATTATTTCACATATATTTCACATACAATATTTGTCTTTGGCTTAATTTACTGAGCATAACATCCTCCAGGTTCACCCATGTCCTCTCAAATTTTTTCTTTTCTTATAGCTAATATTCCATTTTATATAGAGACCACATTTTCTTTCTTCATTCATTGAAGGACAGTTCAGTTATTTCCATATCTTGGCTATAATTCACCTACTCTAATGAACATGGTAGTGCAAATATCTATTAGAGATTCTGATTTCATTTACTTTGGATACACATCCAGCAGTGGGATTGTTGGATCATAATTCCCACATTTGTGAATTTTTCAAATTCTCTTCTTACTAATTTTTAATTTAATTTCATTTGTTCATAGAATATGCTTTTAGTTATTTCAGTCTTTTAAAATTACTGAGATTAGTTTTGTGACCTATCATAGGTCTGTTCTGGAGAGTGTTCCATGCATAGTTGATCAGAATGTGTATTTTGCTGTTGTTGGGTGGAGTGTTACATAGATATCTTTTTTCTTTTTTTGATCTACCTTACATTTTATTTATTTTTTTAATTTTATTATGTTATGTTAATCACCATACATTACATCATTAGTTTTTTGTTTTTTTGTCCCATCAGTATTATCTTTTTATTATGTTGTGTTAATCACCATACATTACATCATTAGTTTTTGATGTAGTGTTCCATGATTCATTATTTGCGTATGTGCTCCATGCAGAACGTGCCCTTTTTAATACCCATCAGCAGACTAACCCATCCTCCCACACCCCTTCCCTCTAGAACCCTCAGTTTGTTTTTCAGAGTCCATTGTCTCTCATGGTTCATCTCCCCTTCCTATTTCCCCCCCTTCATTCTTCCCCTCCTGCTATCTTCTTCTTCTTCTTTTTTTTTTTTTTAACATATAATGTATTATTTGTTTCAGAGGTACAGATCTGTGATTCAGCAGTCTTGCACAATTCACAGTGCTCACTATAGCACATATCCTCTCCAATGTCTATCACCCAGCCGCCCCATCCCTTCCACCCCCTACTGCTCCAGCAACCCTCAGTTTGTTTCCTGAGATTAAGAATTCCTCATATCAGTGAGATCATATGATACATGTCAACATAGTACTAGAAGTCCTAGCCACAGCCATCAGACAACAAAAAGAAATAAAAGGCATCTGAATTGGCAAAGAAGAAGTCAAACTCTCACTCTTTGCCGATGATATGATACTTTATGTGGAAAACCCAAAAGACTCCATCCCAAAACTGCTAGAACTCATACAGGAATTCAGTAAAGTGGCAGGATATAAAATCAATGCACAGTGGCATTCCTATACACCATAGATATATATCTTGTAGTTCCACTTGGTTTGTATTGTTATTAGTTTCTTCTAATTCCTGTCTGATCTTTTACCTACTTTTTCTATCCACTGTTGAAAGTGGGGTAGTGATGTCTTCAACTAGTATTGGTAAACTTGCTATTTTTCCTCTCAAATCTGTCCATTGTTTAATGTATTTTGGGGCTCTCTTATTAGGTGCATATGTTTATAATTGTTCTCCATTTTCAGTGTATTCATTTTTATCATTATATAATGTCTTTCTTTGCTTCTCAAAACAGTTTCTGTCCTGAAGTCTCTTTTGTTTGATATCGGTATAGCAACACCAGCTCTCTTTTAGTTACTGTTCGTATAGCATAATTCTTTTCCATCCTTGTACTTTCAGCCTATTTGTGCCATTGAAATTAAAGTGAATCTTTTGTAGATAGCATGTAGTATATTCATCATATGGTTGCAGCCAATAAAACTTATTCAAGAACATTTTATATTCAATTTTATAAATGTCTGCATTATTTGAAAGTTTTAATCAGCATTGATTACATTCATAGCAGGAAAATTAAAGATACTATTACTAAAATAAATAGCTTCTAAAACGCATGAAAAGATGAAAGCAAGGCAACATAATATAGATAGCAAATGTTTGGAAACAAAGAGAAAAAGCATGGATGCAGGGTGAGAGCCACAAAGAAAATGACAGATGTTGAGACCAAGTGTTCACATTAAAGCAGGCATCCTCTGCTGTTGACTAATGCCAAGGGGAGCCCTTTGTGGGGGTCTTCAAAAGTAAATTTTTGGAATGTAAACAGATCTGCCACCTGGCCAGTGACAATGAGAACTTACTAGCTACAGTGATTAAAATCATGGGCATATGTGTTCTGTATCTATAAGATACTATTACTGGAGTCAAAAAAGTTTGCTATGCATCTGTTTGTTTTTTTTTTTTCCCATTCCATTTCATAACTGTTAAAGATCTTAAGGACATAGGTAAACTTTAAAACCTGTGAAAAATTTGGTATTCCACATAGGAAAAATTAAGCAGATAGGCGTTTCTAGCCTTCTTTCTATGTGTTTATAATAGCAAAATAACCCTGTGTTATCATAGGATCCTTAATGAAGAAGATCTCAAAGTACATATCTATTGTCTATCTGTCTAAAAGACCAGATATTTTGTTCTTTTTGCAATTAGGCTGCATACTTAAATCTTATCACTGTCATTTACCATCTTGATAAAAAGGTTGTCTCAGCTTAGTCTTTAAGAAAATGTAATCTTTAATTTTATTTCCTCTATCTCTTAATTAATGACATTTTTAACTTTGGAAAATAAAAGATAGTGGACAAAAGATAGAAATATGATATTTTCTTTTATCTGATAGTAAAAATTCCTGGAAGTTGTCTTGTAATAAAACATGTTATTGACCATTAAGAAAACAACAATGGTAAATTTTACTTTTATTTTATTTTTTAAAAATTTTCCCCAAGTTTTTATTTAAATTCCAGTTAGTTAACATACAATGTAATACTAGTTTCAGGTGTAGGTAAATTTTACTTTTAAAATTATGGAAAACTTAAAACACATAAAAAGTCATAAGCTATAACATAGCAAATATCCATATACTCACTATTCTAATTGAAATATAATTTTTTAACTCAGGAGTTTTTAAACAAAGAAACAGGACATTGCAGTAAACATTGAAGTTCTTTCTGTTCCTCTACTCAGGCATCTCCCTCACCATTCTTAGAGGAAAATGTTCTGATTGTACTTGTATATACTCATCCAGTCCTAATAAATAAATAAATAAATACACACACACACACACACACACACACAATTGAATATATATATCACTTGAATTAATATATATATTGAATTGACACACATATCAATTGAACTGAACATATATATCAATTGAATATATATTTATATATATATTTTACATAAATGGTAGTGTAATGTGCATTTTGGGAACTTGATTTTTTTCACTCAACAACTTCATTTTCAAAATCTGTCCATGTTGTATGCTTCTAGTTAAATAAGACAGATTAAACACACATATATAGCTTTGTTTCCTCCTTAAACTCCAGAAAAATTTTAGTAAAGAAATATACTCCAAGAAAAAAAAAAAAGAGGGAATGTAACTTGGGGTAATAGCAAAGAGCATGAGGCAAAATAACATGGGTTTAAGTACAGCAAACTGCAGAAAGCTAAAACTTAAGGTTGCAGGATGATGGAAGAAGGGAAGGCCAATGATTCATTAGAATCATTGAACAGTGTATCAAAAACTAATGTACCATACATTGGTTAACTGGATTTAAATTTATATATATATTTTAAAAAATATACTTATATATTTAAAAAGATACATATAAATATATATAAAAAAGATATATATAAATACATATATTTAAAAAGATATATATAAACATATATATTTAAAAAGATATATATATTTAAAAAGAAAAGGGAAGTCCAAAAGAAGGAGTTCATTTTATGAAGCAAAATCCTAGTACTCTGTACCTCAGTAAGTAGGGACTTAGGCTGAAATGAGATGACAGGATGAAGACCCCTGTAAACAGCCGATTAATTGCCTCATCTCATGTTCCATCCAAGGCCCCCGAGAGATTAATATCCTTCACCACTACAGGTACTGGAGGACAGATAAGGGATTGATTACAAAGAGGCTTCAAAAAGGAATTTTTAGAGTGATAGAAGACTTCTACACAATACTAGGTTGGTAGACACATGATTCCATCCTTTTTTAAAAAACCCATACACTTGTACACCACAAATGGGGAAAACAGCAACAATAATAACATAATTACAGTCTGATTTTAGGGTACACAGGATGGAATGCAGACTGTGCCAAATGAATGTTACAAATACAAACTATAATCTTAAGAGGGCAGAAAAAAAAGCTGATGAAAGTAAAGAGCAGTATTTTAACTGGCTATTTTAACACTGGATGCAAAAGATTAAACATAAATACCACACTCTCATTTTTTCTCACAGCATTTCCAAAATTACTTTACATGTATACTAGGATTGAACAAATAAGTAAATAAATCATAGTTAATGGAAATCAGGTTTTTCATCTTCAGAGAAAGGAAGAAAAGGTAGAATGAACTCTGTGGTTCTGGAGGAATTAATGTTGGAGATACCAATATGAGCTTATGTTCACTCTAATATTTATACAGATAGACAAATACAGAAATAAATCTAGATGTGTGTGGATGTATATTCATGGGTTAGTAGATACCATATATTTCTTAGATCTCTCAACTGAGAAAGCCTAGAATCAGCAATTTCTTGCAGAAATTGTTGAGTTTAGTACTGTGGAAGCAAAAATACAAAATGAGACTGAAGTATCTTGCATTGTCAAAAAGTTAGGAACTGCTAAAACAAAACAAAACAAAACAAAAAAACACACAAACCACCAAAAAGCCACAAAAAACAAAGACACAGAGCCAACCTTAAAGACCTTCCACTGGCAAAATCTAGAACAATTTGATCAACAAAACAAAGGCAGTATTCTATATCAAGTAATAAAATATCAATAAATGCATACTGATTAAATGATAAATGATTAAATGGATAAGTGAGGAAGAAGAAATAAACATTCCTGTTAGAGGAAATCCAAGTAATATACATAGACATCTTTCACCTCTTCTTACCAAAAAAATAAAAAAACTCCATAACCTCAGTCTAAATTGTGAGAAAACTTTAGCCAAATCAAATTGAGGGATAGTTTACAAGGTACCTGATTAGTATTCCTCAAGGGTGTCAAGGTCCTGACAAACATGGAAAAACTGAGGAATGACCACAGATTAGAGGACATCAGTGAGATTAATGCATGACCACATGATGTCTAAATGCACTGTGGTGTCCTGAATTAGATTCTGAAACAGTAAAAAACATTAGTAGTTGAAAAACTGGCAATATCTAAATGACTATAGTTTATTTAATAGTACTCTTTCAATGTTATTGAGCTAGTAGTACAGTACCAATATTAGTTTTTTTTCTAGTTTTGGGAAATATACTATGGTTATGTATATTGTTAACATTAGAGGAATCTGGGTGAAGGATATATAAAAATCTCTGTATACCTATGCAACTTTTTTGTAATTCTGAAATTATCTCAAAGTAACACGAATGAAAATATTTAAAGTATTGGTGGGAGAAAAGCAGTGCTGGGAGCTGTAGTATTAAACAGGGAAATTAGGGAAGTACTTACTATGAAGGTGGCATTTGCACAAGGACCTGTTTGTGGAAAGGAATAAGTCCTGTGGAGATCTGGGAAGAGATAAATGTCAGAAAAGCAGTGAGGAGATCTTTCTGTCTGGAGTGAAGTTAGAAGGGGGAGAACAATATTAAATTGCACCCATGAAAAGAGTGTGGAACAGATCATATAAAACCTTACAGGAAATGGTTTGGGTTTTTTTGGATGGGGGGAGGGGAGGATTTTATCTTGAAAAATAGCAGGCCAGTAGAGGGTTTTGAGCAGAAAAGCAATATAATCAGACTTTATGTATTTTTGGTTTTTTAAAAAAGATTTATTTATTTTTAGAGAGAGAGACTGAGAACTCCTTTGGGAGAAGGAGCAGAGGGAAAGGGAGAGAGAACATCTCATGCAGGCTTCCTGTTGAGCGTGGAGCCCGAGATGGGGCTCGATCTCATGACCCTGAGATCATGACCTGAGCCAAAATCAAGAGTCAGATGCCTGACTGAGCCACCCAGGAACCCCTTAAGTTTTTATTTAAATTCAGTTAGTTAACATACAGTGTAGTATTAGTTTCAGGTGTACAATATAGTGATTCAACCCTTCCATACAACACCTAGTGCTCACCACAACAAGTGCACTCCTTAATCCCCATCACCTATTTAACCCATCCATTGGATAAAGAAGATGTGATAGATATATATACACAATGGAATATTACACATCCATGAAGAGGAATGAAATCTTGCTATTTGCAATGATGTGAATGGAGATAAAGACTATTATGCTAAAAGAAATAAGTCAGTCAAAGGAAGACAAACATCATATGATTTCACTCACATGTGGGATTTAAAAAACAGAGCAAATGAGCAAAGGGATAACCAGACCTCATATTTTTAAAGTATTCTTCTGACTATTCTGGTTAGAACAAAGTATAAAGAGGCAAGAGGAGATGAGGAAACCAGTTAGGAGACTATTACAGTAATCCAGATGACAGATGATATTTTGGAAGTGGTGGTACTGATGTAGGTCATGAGAAGCAGCCAGATTTTGTATATATATTGAACATAGAGCCCAACAGAAGTAGTTTTTGGACAGAAGGTAGATTGTAAATGAAAACAAGAAGCTAAGGATAATGTCAATATTTTTGGCTGAAGCAATAAAAAGTAAAGAATTGGCATTCACCAAGACAGATAAATCTATGTGAGTGAACAAGATTTTGAAGGAATATTTTAAAATTAATTTTGAACATGTTACATCTGAAATGATCATTATACTTCTGGTTGAAGGTGTATAAATTGTATAGTAGCCTATAATTTATATTTCAGGGGAGAGTTCCAGATTTGAGATCTATATTCTCAGGTTTTTAAAAATACATAAATGTCATTAAAAAGTTGGTGATGAATATGTTGACCAAGAGAATTAGCAAGAGTAAGACAAGATGTTCTAATGCTTAGTCCCTGGGTACACTGAAGTTAAGATTTATGGGATTTGAAGAAGAACAAGGAGAGGAGACTAAGACGAAACAAGTCTAATAAGAGGGAATGCAGAGGGAATAGAATGCTTGAATCCAAGTGAAGAATGCACATCCAGGAAGGAAAGACTGCTCTGTTCAGTTACTGGTAGGGGTTGTGTACAATGATAACCACTAGAGTGTGGGGGTCACTGCTGACCTAGATTAAGAGCCATTTCTGTGGATTAGTGTGGGCCAAACTCCTGAGAAAATAGGATTTAAAAGAAAATAGGAAAAGAGTTAGACTGTGAGTACAGAAATGTCTACATTTACTATTTACATATTTGTTACCTAGAATGTCACATTAACATGATTATTTCTCTCAGAAACAGTAAAAAAAAAAAAAAAATCTCCAAGTATTTTAAGAGCTTTCTAAAAATAATGCTCCTGGAATTGGATTGCAGATAAATTATCCTTCATATTTAATGAAAACACTAATCTAAATAGTGATTCCAAATTCACTAAAGCAAGAAGATTTGACAAACTCTTACGTTTAAGTTTCAGGTTGACGCTTAACTTGAAGCCCTATTGAGAGAGAGAGAGAGAGCATGAGGAAGGGGAGATGCAGAGGGAGAAGCAGACTCCCCACTGAGCAGGGAGCCCTATGTGGGACTTGATCCCAGGACGCTGGGATCATGACCCGAGCCAAAGGCAGATGCTTAATCCACTGAGCCATCCAGGTGTCCCAGTGTACATTGATTTTTGTATTATGTCAAGATATGTTCCCTCTAGACATACTTAACCGACTGAGCCACCCAGGTGCCCCTGAAAAAGTATTTTTACTGAAATAGATTATAACAAATATGAGGTCTATCTTGGTCCAATTCATAATTTATATATAACTTTGATAGGTTGACCATTGTAGTAGTGGAAGGAGAAGAATAAAGTGAAAATAGGTAAATTCCAAACAATTAATAATTGAATTTTACAAATATAGCCAGTGGCATATGTGACACATATCATATGTGACAATGACATTTAATTTCAATGACATATCCATTTTATATATCCTAAATCTTTGTTTAAAAATAGTGACTCAAGAGGGCGCCTGGTGGCTCTGTCAGTTAAGCATCTGCCTTCAACTCAGGTCATGATCCCAGGATTCTGGGATCCAGCACCAAGTCGTTGGGCTCCCTGCTCAGCGGGGAGTCTGCTTCTCCCTCTGCCTCAACAACCCCCCCGCCAACTTGTGCTCTCATTCTCTGTTTCTCTCTCTCTCTCAAATAAATAAAATCTTTTTAAAAAAACAGTGACTCAAAAACAATTAGATGGATATTTCAAAAGCATTTCAAATGCTAAGCTTCATTTCATTTTTTAAAACTTTCCATTGGTTGCTAAAGAGCTGAAATCAGAGTTCTAATATAATCCTTATGATATTGGTCAAATCAAGGGTATCTCCTTTTCAGATGCAAAATTTGATATTGCTCCCAGTGTCATGGTGCTGATGCATTCTATAGAAGCAAAATTGAAAGTTAAAACATTTTGTGAAATATTAAAAGTAATAATATAACAATTTTGAGGCATTAATAGTATGGAATCTCTAACTTTCACACTGAAAATATATGTAAGTGAAATATATTAATAATATATCAATAATATATGTTAGTGAACACCACATATCACTAAAGCATCATATTTGGTCAAGATCAAGTAAAGCTGGGTCAAAGATTTAGAAATGACTAAGGTACTTCACTGGTTAAATCTAATAGTTGTTTGTATGTATTTTAACTTCTGTTTTTATCTTAATGATTCATTTACTTAACTAGTGTTGATTTAAAAATGAGTCAGGGAAATTTTTTTTCATTCCTTGGCTGTACTGAGAGGATTAACTTCAATCACATGAACTCACTTATGAGCTAATCCTCATACCAAATATACTAACACCACCATTCTCAAAAAGACTGAATGCTGGACAGCTCCAGTGAGCCATGTGTGTCAGGATGTGATTGCTATGTGTTAGGAAATAAAGCAGATCAGGAGAAGGAATGCTTTAATAGCATATTGACACACACATGAAAACAATACAGTACTTTAATAACTATATAGAGATTCTTAATATTGTATATGCCTTGTTACAGATGCCTTTATAAATCCAGATGCTGCATATAATGATTACCATGGACCTGTTAACACTAAGCTGCATTTTAAAATGGTTTTGAAAAAGCAGATTTTATGGGTTATTGAAAACCACCATTATGAACAGAAAAATGCACAGCTTTACAATGATGTGTGTGTGTGTGCATGTGCATTTTTCCCCAGAAAATTCAAGAAATGATGGAATAACAAAAGCCGATTTCATGAAACACACATTACTTTGGCATCAGTGCTTCGGTAATTCCTGATGTTTCTCCTGACAGTAACTCAGATTGTTGCAATGAAGACTGTATGTTTGATTATTTGGATACCTGTCATGCATAACTGGAGGGCGGCTGTAAAAAACAGGATTAATCAAAGTAGGATTATAATTTTCTGCAACACCTGTTTCGACCAGCTGCCTCTGATTGTAGATTCTTTTCCTCTAGTCCTCCCAAATTACACAATAAAGCAATTTAGAAATCAGTGGAGAGTCCAGTGTCACTGTGCCAGAATGGAAGTCAAACATTAGAGCAGAGAAACCTTTGAGCTACCTGATTTAATTTGTTTAGATTATTCCAGAAAGAGAAGAGCAAGCAGATGATACAGTATATTCAAATAACCCCCCCAAAGTTTTTGTTTTAAAATTTTTATGCCATTTGCTTCTTTCTTATTGTTAAATACAATTTGAGTTAAGAAGCAACTTTGATTACTTGTGAAGTACTATGAATATATAAGCAAAGCGTGCAACACATCTTAGTTCTGAAGAAGGTGTTGCTGGGGAAACAGTTTAACAGATATATAAAATATTCAACTTATGTGAACCTAGACATGTCAGAAGAGAACAATGAGTGAAGAAGTTAAGTAAGATTTCTTATGTAAAGAGCATATTGCTTGTGGATGGGCCACACTGAAATGTATGCAGTGCCACAAGGAGCATATCTTTGGCTTTTGACATATGGCATAATTGAATCTTCACTGTCACAAATAAAGTATATTTAAATATATTGGAGATTGCTGCCATATGTATGTGGAATTGGTATTGTATTATATATATATATATTATTCATGTTTCTGTTTACATGTGTATGTAAAAAGAGAAGCACATGTATATCAGACTGGCAGAAGTAATATTCATCTATTTTAATATATGAATTTAATTTAATGTGCTTTTAAGTGCCATGATGTTAAAATGTCAACCTTCAATTTATCTTGTTTACTAGTTTCTTTGAGTTTCACATCTTAATTTAATTTGGAAGTAAAATATTCTCAAGTGTACAAACCTATTCTTCAATTCTGAAATGAACCATATTCATATTCTTCTGTATACTTTAAAATGTGGACTAATATAATTAAGCTCTTTTAATATAAAAATGCTAATTATCTAGTTAACAAAAACAATGATTGGCAAAGAGATAGATACATTCAGCCACTGAGCTAAGAAGATTTTACTTTAGCTCATTAGATTAATATTCAGTATGGCTTCTATTACAAAACTATCCTTCCTTTTTGTTTGTTAGCCTCAAAGGATGAAAATGAAGAACTGTCCTCAACATAAATGCTTTTAGGATTCTTACTTGCTCCCTGTAGTCACAAGTACTGTGAACTATGAATTCAGTTAGTTGTGAATTGAAAACAGAGTTGCAGTTGTAAATATAACTTAGAACAAAATTCAGAGAACAGTTTTTAGCTTTTTTTAAATTAAATTGATATAACTTTAGTTGTATAAATTTTCTAGTTCATTTTTAAGATGAACAATTTGAACTCCATTATATACTCTTAATTTATGGAAATTTTTGTAAATAAATTTTAAATATTGGTATAAGTAACAGAGTATAACTGAAACTAACTTTTTTTTCCAATGGGGAATTAGTATCATAATATGTTTGGACCTGTTTAGATAGCATATAGTTAGCCTAGTTGTTAATTATAGAATTGCTTTAGGGAAAATCATGGGGTGTAATGGAAAGAGAACTGCACCCAAAGTTGTAAGATCTCATTTCTTGGTTTCCTCTTTTACCTTGGTATTCATTCAGCATATATCCCACAACATTTGGTGAGTGCCTTTCATGTGCGATGCACTTACTCGAGGCAATTTGCACAGATGCATACATGTGTATACATGTGTGGGTGTACATACGTGTGTGTTATTGACTTAATTCACAATAATATATCTAGATACAACTCTTAAGAACCTTTATGCTCTATTCAGGGACCCCTGGAAAGAGAAACTATGTTAAATGAGTTTCCAGAGTAATATATAAAGGAAATGAAATGCAGAATATTGTGGGTGTGTATGAAAGAGAACACATGTAGGATGCATACCATCATTTCATTGATTGTATTTTCTTTCATTCATGTATTTGTCATCTTTGCATATGTGGTGTTTGGTACTGCTAAATAAAAATGATAGCACACAGTAGATTAGTGCTAATAGCGCTCATTAAAGCTCAAGCAGGAGGATCTAAATTGGGATAGACACATCTGTCGGTTAGCTCATTTCTACATTCTTCAAATAGAGTAACCAAAACTTCTCTACTTTCAAGTTTATTACCAAAATATGCCATTACTTCCTCTTAGCACTCTCAGAAAATCACATTTTTTCCAGTTTAAGAAAATTAAGATCTGCAAGGCAGTTCCTCAAATTCTTATAATTATCATGCTTTGTTCATGTAATTACGTTTCTATAATTTCCAGTTTTTAAACTTAATCTAGTATAGAACCCCACTTTTTAAAGGTACCTCTGATAATGGAAAAGATGAATTTTTCTTATTCCTCAAAAATTCTAGATCCTGCTCATGCTTTCTCCAATACTTAATTTTTGGTTGTTGAGTGTATGTGTGTTTAATTTATTTTGGTAATATATATAACATAAAATTTACCATTTTAATTATTTTAAAGTGTACTGTTCAGGGACATGAAATACATTCACATTGTCGTGGAACCATCCCCACCATCCAATCTGGCTTTAGAATGATTTCATCTTCCCAAACTGAATTTCTGTACCCATTAACAATAACTCCCGACTCTCTTCTCCTCTCAGCCCCTGGCAACCACCACTCCGCTTTCTTCCTCTATAAATTTTACTACCCTAGGTACCTCATATAAGTGGCCTCCTACAATATTTGTACTCTTCTATCTGGATTATTTCACTTGGCATAATGTCTTCAAGGTTCATCTATGTTGTAGCAAGTGCCAAAATTTCTTTCCTTTTTAAGACTGAATAATATTCCATTGTATGTGTACACCACATTTTGTTTATTCATCCATTGCTGGACAATTGGGATGATTCTACCTTTTGGTCATTGTGAATAATGCTGCTATGAACATGGATATACAAATATTGCTCAAATCCCTGATTTCATTTTTTGGGGTATATACCTAGAAGTGGAATTGCTGGATCATACAGTAATTCTATCTTTAATTTTTTGAGGAATCTCTGTATCAAATCTACAGTGACAGCACAACTTCATATTCCCACCAGCAATGCACAAAGCATTCCAATTTTTCCACATCCTTGATAACACTTGTTATTTTCCACTATTTTATTTTTAATAATAACCAACCAAATGGGTGTGAAGTGGTCTGCAATACTTCTTAACACAAATTTTGTTCATTTCAGTGTCCATTTAGGTGATCTTTTAAAATAGCTTTCTTTTTAGAAAGATCCAAAGATCATTTTTACCCTCCTTCCTTAGCTGCCCACTTTGATGCTCCTGGTCATCATCAGTGACTACAACCTGTGATCTGAATCTAAACATCCTAGTCTCTGGCCTCCACCTCTGGCCTTTTTGTTCACTCCTAGTATTTCAGCTTCTAAACTTCTGTGACCATACTGGACCTGTAATTTATTGATGCTATCATCTTTGCTCTGTTCCTAATCCCCCTCCACCCCCCAGAGCCTCACTCTTTTCCTTCTCTATCTTCAATTTCACTGATAATTATGTTATTTACAGTATACATACTTTACTAACTTGACCATTTGCTTTGTAGTTTTCTCTTAGCAAAGTCAAAACACTGAAAATCAGACACTATGCCTTCTACTTTGTGACTGCATCTGAAAAGTTAAACATGACTGTGTTAAAACATGTGATCATATTTTCTGATCTGACTTTAAATTTGCAAATTTTAGTTTCAAGTGGACCATTAAAGTTACCTTTTAAACTATTTGTTCCCTTTGTTCATTTGTTCTTTTTTTTTCACCTAGGTGAGTATCTCATAACTTATCCTCTCTTTCCTCAAATTTCCAATATTGGCCTGTCTTTACTCACACTCGATGACTTTAATTCTTATTTTACCAAAATCTAATAGATTAGTTCCTACCACCACGCCTGTGTGCATCTCTACCCATATATTCTATGTTTCCCTATGGTTAAATTTCCATTCCTCCTTGTCCAGGTAAACAACCTCCCTAGTGCACTAAATCTCATCCCCCTCCTGATTATTTTTCTACTAAATATTCCTTCTCTTTCTTCAGTTGTTATTTTCCTCCACAGTAATCAGTCATTCCCTATAAAACACATTATTTTCTCTCATATTTAAAAGCAACAACAAACATTCCTCCAGTAACCCAGTACTCCAACTACAATCCTATTACATCTCTTCTTCCCTTATAACAGAAAACTGAAAAAAAAAAATCCCATAAATTATGTTTCCATTTCACCTCCCATTTACTTCCTAAACAAGTCCAGTCAGGCTTTTGCCTCACAACTGTTTTTTTTTTTTTTTTTTTTTAGAGGAAGGGGGAGAAAACATGAGAGAGAGAATGAGGTGGGGTAGGGTCAGAGGGAGAGGGAGAGAGAAAATCCCAAGTGGGCTCCATAACCAGGGTGGAGCCTGATACAGGGCTCAATCTCATGACCCTGAGATCATGACCTGAGCCAAAATCAAGAGTTGGACATTTAACTGACTGAGCTACCCAGGCACCCCTTGCCTCACAATTATTCTTATTGAGGTCACCAGGAACTTTTGCATTGCTAAATGGAATGTTTTTCAGGCCTTATCTTGCTTAATCTAACAGAATGTTTGATAAAGTTGATCCTTCTCTCCTTGAAATCAACATTTTCACTTGGATTCCAGTAGACTTGCCAAGATTAGGAACTCCCCCTTTGGATGCTCCTTATCAGTCTCCACTGATTTTTCTTACTAATCTTTATGACTTCTAAACATTGGTATGACCCATACATCAATTTTTGAATCTCTTCTTTTGATGTATTCTTACTTTTTTTAAATAATCTCATTCAATGGTTTTAAATACCACCCATATTCTGATGCATGCTATATTTTTATCTACATTTTGACCTCTTCCCTAAATTCCAAACTTACATATTTAACTGTTGACTTGATATCTCTAGAAGTAAAATAAGTATTAAAACTTTATAGGCCCCTGGGTGCCTGGATGGCTCATTTGGTTAAACGTCCGACTCTTGATTTCAGCTCAGGTCATAATCTCAGGATTGTGAGATCCAGCCCTGCATTGGGCTCCATGCTGGGTGTGGAGCCCACTTGGGATTCTTTCCCTCTCCCTCTGCTCCTACCCTCCCTCCCTCTCCAAAAAAACTTCATAGACTCCAAACTGACGTGCTGACAGTCATAAATACCCGCCCCTCCCCGCCAAGTTTACCCCTCTTGCAGATTCTTCCATTATAGTAAATGAAAACTCCATTCTTAATGTGTGGGCATAAGTCTTAGAGTTATCCTTTGAGTCTTTCTCTGTTACTGCATAGCCATCCATCAGCAAACTCTTTAAAGATACCAGAGTGTGACCACATCTCACAATATTCACTACTGTTACCTTTGTGTAAATCAGCAACACTTGTTGTTTGGATTACTGTAATAGGTTTGTCTTTCTTTTTTTTTCTTTCTTTCTTTCTTTTTTTCTTCTTTTCTTTCTTTCTTTCTTTCTCTCTCTCTCTCTCTCTCTTCCTTTCATCTTTTTCACTTAAGATAAATGCATTCAGGGGCGCCTGGGTGGATCAGTCATTGGGCATGTGCCTTCAGCTCAGGTCATGATCCCAGGGTCTGGGGATCAAGCCCTGCGTCCGGCTCTCTGCTCCGCGGGGGGCCTGCTTCTCCCTCTCCCACTCCCCTTGCTTGTGTTCCCTCTCTTGCTGTGTCTCTCTCTGTCAAATAAATAAATAAAATCTTTAAAAAAAAAAGATAAATGTATTCATAGTAATTATTTAAAACACAGGCCAGTCATGCCATCCTCTAGTCAAAACCCTTTATTGGGAGGTAGGATTCTAGTATGGTGTAGTGAGAAGCTTGGAAAATACTCTCCACAGATAACTAAAAAGCTGGACAAAATTGTCAAAAAAAAAGTCATTTTGGGTCTCTGGAGATTGACCAAAGTCAACAAGAAATTCAGAAGCATTTATTTATGCAAAACTCATCTCCAAGTAAGAGCAATGAGTATCTGTGAGTTTCTGTGGCAAACTCTGCCACAGACAATGGCACAGTGGCCACAGTTTGCCACAGACATGAAAACTGTGGCAAAAAAATCTGTGAAAAAGCCATGCCTGGTGGCTTTGTCAGAAAAGGTAGAAATCTTAGTGGCAAGCAAATAAGGAAGACCAGAGGTTATGCTGGCCTGAGGTTGCATTATCATTTGAGACAAGCAGTAAACCATCAGATTAACCAGGTATTTAATAGGGATATCCTGGGTATATGACAGCTTTATAGACCATGATAAACTTTCTACATATACATGACTACCTTCTGTATGCATGTGCAGGGAAGAAAGGAGAGGACCAAAGGTGTCCACATATCTTTAACTGACCAAGGGGCTGCACACACAGGCACAGGAGCTGCACACAATCTAAACAGAGATCCATCAGCAAATAGTAGAAACTCTGTTGGCTTGAGATATTTAAGAACAACAACTCACCAGTCATTTGCTGTCTCTGAAGCTTTATATGCACAGGGACAAATTCTAGGAATCCAGACTTAAAATAGAGACATCAGTGGCCAATCACTGCAGAGGAGATGGACTCAGCAGAATCAATCCTGACACATTTCTAAAGCAGCAAACAAAAAACAGCAAAAACTATCCTTGAGGTATTGAAAAGAATGCAGAGCTGTTAAAGTATATTAACTAAAATGTCCACCTTAAAAAAATTATAAGACATAAAAATAAATATGAAAGGATGATTCATACTCAGAAAAAAAAGTCAGCCCAGACTTCTTTGAATTGGCCCAGACTTCCAAAGAAGCTATTATGTATTCAGTGATGTAAAGGAAACTACATTTATATGAAAGCATGATGACACTGACTAAACACAAAGAGAATTTCAATGAAGAGATTGAAAGCATTGAAAAAAATGACAATTTTTATGTGAAAATAGAACAAATTAAATAAAATGTGTTTTACCAGATGTGTTTAAACAGCACATTTGAGGCAGAATATGAAATAAATTAACTTGAAGACAAATCAGTAATAATTATCTAATCTAAATAGTGAAAAGATAAAGAAAAATCAACAAGCCTCAGAGACCATGAAACACGGCCAACATATATGCATTAGGAATCCAATGAAAGAGAGAGAAGGGAGGAAAAAAAGTATTAGGTACATAATGGTTGCAAATGTCCCAATTTTGATTAAAAAACAGTCTACAGATGCAAAAAGTAAAACAAAAAGGAGAATAAAAATAAAGAGATCCACATATAGGACATCATACTCAACTGTTAGAGGAAAGAGAAAATCTTGAAAGCTGCAAAAGCAAAACAACTTTTCAGAAATAATGAAGGCCTAAGGTCAGTGGGGCAATACATTCAAATTGCTGAAAATATACCATTCTAGAATTCTATATATAGTAAAGCTGTCCTTCAGAAATGAAGATAAAATATATTTTCAGTTGAACAAAGAGAATTTGTTACACACAAATTTGCCTTACAAGAAATACTAAAGAAAGTCTATACTCTTGAAGATTGTATTTATTTATTTGACAGAGAGAGACACAGTGAGAGAGGGAACACAAGCAGGGGGAGTGGGAGAGGGAGAAGCAGACCTCCCACTGAGCAGGGAGCCCAATGCAGGACTCGATCCCAGTACCCTGGGATCATGACCCGAGCTGAAGGCAGATGCCCAACTGACTGAGCCACCCAGGTGCCCCTTATTCCAGATATCTGCACAACTTCCTTTAAGTATTTTCTCAACTGCCAAGTTCTCAGCGAGGCTATTCCTGGACAACCCATCTAACATCACCATATCCAACCTCTGATATTTCCTATGCCCCTTACTTATATATCTCCTGTGTACTGTCACCATCCTGCATACTATGAGTTTGATGATTGTTTCCTCAGTCAGAATGTGAATTCTGTGAGGACAGGCATTCCATGGTTCTTTTTTTTTTCCATGTCTGATGCATGCTATATTTTTATCTACATTTTGACCTCTTCCCTAAATTCCAAACTTACATATTTAACTGTTGACTTGATATCTCTAGAAGTAAAATAAGTATTAAAACTTTATAGGCCCCTGGGTGCCTGGATGGCTCATTTGGTTAAACGTCCGACTCTTGATTTCAGCTCAGGTCATAATCTCATAATCTAGGAAATTGTGCTACAAAAGAATTATATATCTAATAGAAATAATATATATAAATATGTATATTTTGTATATTCATACATATGTGTCATGCACTAGAAACAGATGATACACTCAGAAAGGTTGAACTGAAGAGGATCTATAGTGGCTGAAACACATTAAGAGAACCAGTAAGGGATGGTGAGACATCCAGAAGTTAGCAACAGTGGAAGGCAATTTCCACCCATGGGTTGAAGGGACAAAGGGAGGGAATGATACAACTGAAGCAGTGTGGCAGTTAGAGGTATGGAGGATCTGCTCAACTGGAGCCTTAGATACTTCCAGAGATCTGATGGGGCAGAGCAGGAATATGCAGAAAAATATGCCAACCACTGTCTTCTTCCTAGTCTGGTTTTCAGCTGGTGACTTGCATTCACAGAACCTAATGAAAAACTTAATATGGGTGATACAATCCTCCTGGTCATGAAGGAGACAGAGAAAGGTAGAGAATGAATCTGGGGGAACAAATCAAGAATAACCAGACTATTACTAGGTCTTTCCAAGGGGTCAGTATTGAGCTTATTAGACAATTATGGCATTAAAAAATTGATAGTAAATATCTTGAATGTCTGATTTATGACTATATTAAAATAAAAGTACTATATTTTAAAAAGTAAATATCAGAAATGACACATCTGTATATTGATGGTTTCAAAGCAGTTGCCTTCCAAAACTATATAGTGCATTTAATAACAGTCATCTGTCTTCTCACTATTTTTGAAAATTTCCTTTTTTGAGTTAAAAAAAATATTTCTTTCATTTGAATATTTTGAAAGTGTTGATTTTGAGGATAAATTCCATATTTTGTAAACAGTCAAAGTTGTCATAACAGCATTAATAAAGTGAGTGATCATTTAAGGAAATTGTTTTTTTGTGTGTGGTGAAAATCAGGGAAACTGTGACAATAAGACTGATTCTCTAAGCCCCATGTAGAAGATGTGGTTCTATTTATAATTAAAACACTTTATATTATATAGTAATACCCCATGAGGCAGTAGAGTATCAAAAACCTAAATTTTTAATTCACTGTATTATTGACATGGCAGAGAACTCTAAAGGTTTAAAGTATATTTATATTAATGTACATTTCAAGTTTTCATATTCATTAAATTGTGATCAGTATTCTGATATGAGGTGTCTCTTGGTGGTAGCACCTTACTGACCTTTTGGAACTCATTAATGAGATAACATAATTAAGCTATGTTTTCATAATTAAATATGCATTCTCTTGGTAGTTTAACAATACCTTTTTAAAAGGTGAAATGTTATATCTCTATTACAAAAATACATTATTCCTTTGTACCACTCTTCCTGAGGTAAGAAATAGTGTTGAGCATATGGAAAGAATTTAAAAAGGAAGTGGATTTGGGTTTGACAGTTGTTTCTTCTGTTTTAGCTATATGGTTTTGGTATGTGACTTAACCTTCTCTAAAATTCAGTTTCCTTATCTGTAAAATGAAGATAAATTCTGTGCCTTAAAGTAGTATGGAGATTAAAGTATATATAAAGTTCTTAAGAGTATTGCCTGATTTTAATTTTGTCTTTATTTTGTGAAAAGAGCAGAATGGTAAATACTTTGAGATTCCAGAGATTTTGGACTATACAGTCCAATCATGGAAATGCTGATATTTATCTTCCAAATGTCCTCCTTTTCATAGTTTCAATTGGATTAAATATAAATGACAATTTTTCCCAGTAGCACAAATGTAATTTGGGAGAATGAATAAATTTGAGAGTAACGAATTTACTTTTTTTACTTTCGACTAAGGGGAAAATGAGATTTTAATTAGTCTACTCAATTTCTAAATAATGTTTCTTTAATTTATTTTTCTAGATAAAATCTTTTTTTTTTTTAAAGATTTTATTTATTTATTTGACAGAGAGAGAAACACAGGGAGAGAGGGAACACAAGGGACAGAGGGAGAGGGAGAAGCAGGCTTCCTGCAGAGCAGGGAGCCCAATGCGGGGCTCAATCCCAGCATACTGGGATCATGACCTGAGCGGAAGGCAGACGCTTAACAACTGAGCCACCCAGGTGGCCCTAGATAAAAATATCTTGATGACAAAATGTGCTCAAAATAAATCATTATATAAGAAATTTTCACTATTAACATGCACAGTCAGTAGGAACACAGGTTTTGGACTAAGAGATGCCAAGATATTCTAGACCTGTTGTTAATTTAATTAATTTCAAACAAGTGACTTAACATACCTGTTTAAGCTCCAGGTTCTTTATTTGTGAAATGTGGTAAATAATATTTCCCATTGCAAGATTTTGAGGGTTAAAAGGGATAATGCATATGAAGCATTTAAAAAAATGGTTCATGAAACTTAAAAAAGTGTTTCAAAATATACATTGTGATAATTACAATACACTAATTCCATCAGCCATGACTTTTGCCATCATTTTTTCTGTCCATAGTATAAGATGAATAAAAACAGAAATATTCTTTCAGATAGCCTTGAGGTAAATGAAGTTGGCAAGTTATCTATAGGGTACAGTAGTTTGGACAGCTATAATATTTTTAGTAAATGGGGTATTAGTGATCCTCAAATCCTGATTTGTGGATGGTAATGTTGACTGGATATATTTTAGTTGATAACTGACCAGATTTTAATTTCTTATTTCCAATGATCATATTTTTAGAATTATTTAGTTTTTTAAATTTAATTTAATTTAATTATGTTAGTCATCCTAAATTACATCATTAGTTTTTGATGTAGTGTTCCATGATTCATTGTTTCCATATAACACCCAGTGCTCAATGCAATACATGCCCTCCTTAATACCCATCACCAAATTATTTAGTTTTAACAAAATTATTTCATAAATATATGAGGAAAGCAGTGGTAATAATAGCCACTCTTCGTGAGGCTGCATATTTAGGGAAACATTTAGGTTCCTTCACACTGACTGCAGAATTAGTAGTAGAGGTAGTAGTAGTAGGTGATTCTGTTGAATGTATATTCTAGTATTCCTCATTCTGTTTATGGACAGCAAAGAAATTAAACATAAGTAACACAAGAAAAAATAACTTCCATGAAATACATGATAATGTCACTCTAAATTCTCTAGAAATTTTATTATGCCTTTTCATTCCAACTACATTAATTATTTTTGTAAGCCTATAGCTACATTATGACCATGTGGCTTTGTTTAAAACATGTATGTCACTTTCATTCATTATTCACATCCCTAAGAAACATGTATAGCAATAAGTTAGTTTAGAAATTTATCATGGTTGGGCGCCTGGGTGGCTCAGTTGGTTAAGCGACTGCCTTCGGCTCAGGTCATGATCCTGGAGGCCCGGGATCGAGTCCTGCATTGGGCTCCCTGCTTGGCAGGGAGTCTGCTTCTCCCTCTGACCCTCCTCCTTCTCGTGCTCTCTGTCTCTCATTCTCTCTCTCGCAAATAAATAAATAAAATCTTTAAAAAAAAAAAAAAAAGAAATTTATCATGGTCCTAGAGACATGGTGTATATATTTTGACATATATATTTAGGTATAAACTTATACCTATGCACACATACATGTATTTTTCTCCCACTATATCTACTATTATTATATCAAACAATCTGTTCAACTTCTACAGGAGAAATTTATAAGATTCACTATTCTGTGTAAAAAAAAAATCCCATTTTAGAAGTTTGATTATAAGAAACTATAAGGTTTCATTTTGTTGTACAGTATATGAGCATCACTTTTATTATGGTTCCTATTTATTTTGTGCATTGTTCAATGTAACTTCTGGGAATCAGACTTTCTCTATTTTTTATCCTCACTTTGCAAATTAATATAAGGTTAATAAAGATGTTCACAAAATCCCAATTCTAATTATTTAGTTATCAGTACCACTGATTTCCTTGGAGGCTACCAAGCTATTTCCTTTTATATTTTCATTAAATGTCATTTATAGTTTTTTGAAACTCTAAATTGTATTTTTAACAATATCAAGCACTTCATTTATTCTTTCAAAGGATTTGTAAGTTATATATATAGTTTAATGATTTATTCTTTTAATATAGCTGGAATATTTTAGTTAGAAACATAATACATGAATCTAAAAATAATTTATAACCTATGAATATGTTTAACATTTTAACATAAATATTGTGCACTGTATTTTTTTATAATGTAAGTTTTCATGTTGAGGAAGTACTATTCTAATTTGTAAACCCCATTATTGAGTTGCTACCTCTCCAAAATAATATAAATGATTGTTATCTAAGAATATATCATCTTCATGCTTCTTGATTATTGATAATTTGAGCTAAAGCTTGAGGGTAAATTCTTTCTTCTGATATATAACAAGATATAGCCCTTCATTATTTTACTTTAAAAAACTCATATTGTAAAAAGAAACCAATCCTCATAATGATAAATCTCTTCATTTCAAAAGGTATTATATTTAAAAGTTGCAGATATCTCTTGAAAACTTTAAAAAATAACTTTTATCATAAGATATAGGCATTAAAAAATAGAAGTTTGAAAATGGCGTTTTTAGTTCCTATACCTAGACTATATACCAAACTCCTACCAAAACTTTACAAATTTTGGTCAACATGGTGGTTAGAAATAAATATATGAGAAGGGGCATCTGGGTGACTCAGTCGTTAAGCGTCTGCCATGGGCTCAGGTCATGATCCCAGGGTCCTGGGATCCAGCCGCACATTGGGCTCCCTGCTCCGCGGGAAGCTTGCTTCTCCCTCTCCCACTCCCCCTGCTTGTGTTCCTGCTCTTGCTATCTCTAAAAGTGATAATGCATATGAAGCATTTAAAAACATGTCAAATGTGACATTTAAATAAATAAATAAAATCTTTAAAAAACATAAATAAATAAAATCTTTAAAAAAATAAATAAAATCTTAAAAAAATAAAAATAAATAAAATCTTTTAAAAATAAAATAAATAAATAAAATCTTAAAAAAAATATTTAAATAAATAAATAAATAAAATCTTTAAAAAATAAAAAAATATGAGAATTTTGAAGTTTCATTTTAAATACAGATATAATTTGATATTTAAAAAATAATCCTTCTAGGGATCATCTAAGCAGAAAATCAACAAGGAAATAATAGCTTTGAATGACACACTTACACTGTGCAGAAGCATTTTCAGTTGATGTAGTTTTGTTTATTTTTGCTTTTGTGTGTGCTTTTGATGTCACAATCAAAAAATTAAGACCAATGTCAAGGAGCTTCTCCTCTGTTTTCTTCTAGGAGTTTTATATCAGGTGTTATGTTTGGGATTTTAATTCATTTTGAGCTAATTTTTGTGAGTGGTGTCAGATAGTGATTCAATCTGATTTTTCCTTGTGTACTTCTCTAGGATTTTAGCACTCTGTTGAAGAGACAATTCTTTCCCCATTGAGTGTTATTGGCTTCTTTGTCAATTATTAGTTGACCATATATGTATTTTATATTAGTTATATTAGTTATGTCCTATACCTACTCTTATAAAGTGACTTATGTATAGTCCATATATAGTAAACATTTTTCCTCCATCATTTTCTCCTTCCCACCATTTCTCCCTGCCTTCCTTTCTTCAAGTGTATACCATATAATAAAAATGTGTTTCCCAGTTTATCATCTTGGCTAACTTAGGTGATCTGAGTAGAAAGAGAAGTGCTGTTTGTTCATTTGTTTGTCCATCATTGTAGTCTCTCCAACATCTTCATTCTCTCAACTTCTGTGTATATTGCTAAACACAAAGAAAAAAACATTACTACTTTTTCTGTGTAGAGTGACCAATCTTTGGCCAAAAGTAGAATATAAAAGATTTGATGGCCAAATATGCTTGATTTTGGTTGTAACACTGAGAAATCCTCTATTATAAAAATTGTTTACCCCTAAAATGTCTGCTTTATATTTTGCTGAGCTATTCTTAAAGATAAATTTCACAGAATATAATTTGCTATCACTTTATAAAATTTCAGTGAACCATACTTATGTGTGACCTTCAATAATATGGTAATTTATTTAAATGTGCTTTACTAATTAAGAATATTTAAAATAGGAGTGTATTTAAATTACTCTTACCAATTATCTATATAAGAAATTATTGAAATGATCAATTACCATAATCAACAATCATTACTGAAATAAGATAATAAGCATCTTCAAAATACCGGCTGCCTGAATTTTTTGAATGTTTTTCTTTGGGGATTTAAATTTGTTTCCTAGGTATTTCCCTCTAGAAGACTTTTGGACTACAATATCTGTACCATAACAGGAACCAAATATCTTACTGACGTCACTAATGTTTTTCAGGTAAGAATGACAAATATGTCAGAAAAGGAGTACATGCATTTTCTATATCAAGTATAAATTCTATCCTCCTTATGCTTGGACAACAGACATTGAAAAAATTTCAGGGATCCTAATCCATACCCTCCCTTCAGGCTATTCTAATAATTAAAGGCAGATTGTTGGGAATTTTTTATTCTTGAAGTTCTTTAGGGACCCAAATTTTATACCTATATCATTAGCCACTCAGGTTTTCTATCCCTTAGTCAGTAACTTGAGATTTAAAAAAAAAAAATCTCATGGAATCCCTCTCACTTTCAGTGCATGATGTTCTTTTACTCAGTGACCATCATTACTATTGTCATTATAAGCATTTGGTAATGAGTTCCAAAGCTGTGATTACATTGCCAACTAACTTTTTCTGTTCTGAGCTAACAGATGTATCATTTATTTTCCTATTTGTGGACTTTACCCATTTACCCAAGATTTTTGTTATTATTGTTGTTTGTTTTTTGTTGTTGCTTTCCCATATGCTTTGATGAGTAAAGTGACTCATAATGAGTAGTAAATAGTTCTTGGACAGTGCAGCAAACAGGTATCATTCTAGATATTTGAGACAATACAACTATAATAATATAAGACATTTGGTGCTTCCAAAATTGTTGGAAAGAATTGGAAACCATGAAATACCACTGGAGAATATAATCTCTGTAGTTGCAAACTAGACTCAAAGTTTGCAGAGCGCTGATACTATCACCGTCTCTCAGGAGTCTTGATGCTGAGTCTGGACAGGGATTTTGAGTGTGGCTGTCCAAGTCTCACAAGTGTACATCCTTGACCATGGGCTTCCAGAAAGAGGATAGGGCGCCTGGGTGGCTCAGTCGGTTAAGTGTCTGCCTTCAGCTCAGGTCATGATCCCAGGTCTTGGGATTGAGTCCTGCATTGGGCTCTCGGCTCAGCAGGGAGCCTGCTTCTCCCTCTCCCTCTGCCTGCAGCTCCCCCTGCTCGTGCTCTCTCTCTCTCTGTCAAATAAATAAGTAAGGGAATTTTTAATCTCAGGAAACAAACTGA
>NC_138377.1:60788792-60820268 GCF_054177405.1 Leptonychotes weddellii
CTCTGAGAAACAAACTGAGGGCTTTAGAGGGGAGGGGGTGGGGGGATGGGTTAGCCTGGTGATGGGTATTAAAGAGGGCATGTATTGAATGGAGCACTGGGTGTTATACGCAAACAATGAATCATGGAACACTACATCAAAAACTAATGATGTAAAAAAAAAAAGATGTAATGTATGGTGATGAACATAACATAATAAAAAAAAATGAGGATCAGGCCTCCATATGATGTCCTCCTTCTAACTCTCACATAAGTATTTCTAATAGATAAAAATGAATTTGTATGTAAGAGTTGAGTCTGCTAATTTGTGAAGGTAAGAAAAAAATATAAAACAATTGGAATGAACTATACTAGCAAGGCAGAACAATGGCCAAATTGAGACAGAATGAAGGACACAGGGTCAATAACTAATGTTAATGGTCATTCCTCTGTAACATAACATATTAAGCTGTATTATGTTCAGCTGCTATTATTTGATACCATAGAACATTAATGGGTTGAAAAATTCATATAATGCATGAACCAATGAGTTTCCTATATTATACTGATATCACTCTCCCATTTGCCAATGGCATTTGCTAACTGATTTATCATAGAAAAACAGTATACAATTAGGATTTTAGGGCAAATTAGTAGAAAATTAATGGCTTATTCACTGGTGTTGGAGAAAAATAAAACCTCTTAGGATAAATTAAGTTAAAACAATTTTAAGTCACAAATCAAAATTAATGCCAGAAAGATAAAATGAAATAATAAAGTATTAGAATAAAACATAAGCAAATATTTATGTACTCATAGAAATAGGCCTTTCTAAACATTTCATTAAAACTACAGAGCATGGAGGCTAACACTGAAATTGACTGCATTATAAATTTCACTTTAATATTGAAAGTGTATCAAATTTTGATTGTTATTAAAAGACAGGGTGCCTGGGTGGCATAATTGGTTAAGTGTCCAACTCTTGGTTTTGGCTCAGGTCGTGATCTCAGGGTCATGAGATTGAGCCCCACATGGGGCTCTAAGTTCAGTGCGGAGACTATTTAGGATTCTCTCTCCCTCTCCCTCTGTCCCTCCACTCTGCTCTCTATCTGTCTGTCTGTCTCTCTCAAATAAATAAATCTTAAAAAATAAAAAATAAAAAAGAGACAGTCAACAAATTGTAAATGAGTCTTTGAAATAGAGTTGGAAAATATTGACTGCCCTTCATATATAAATCACTTTTTCATATTAGTTAAAAAGAGAATATTGCTTTTAAAAAAATAAAGTAAAAAAAATAAAAGCTTAAATGTTTTGTGTAAAAAAGGTTCAATTCTCAATAGTAAATCTCATTATTAGCAAGTTAAAAATATAAATACTATTTCTTTTCTCATTTTGAAAAACCCACATGGATATTAAAATTGGTAGAAGACAATTCTGTACTTATATAAAAATAGTTTATAGATGAATTTTTTATTGAGGTTTAATTGAATATGACAATATATTAGTTCCAGGCATATAACATAATCATTTGATATTTGAATATATTTCAAAATGGTCATGATAAGTCTAGTTAACATCCATCACCATACATAATTACACATTTTTTTCTTGTAATGAAAACTTTTTGATCTACTCTCTTAGCAACTTTGAAATATGCAGTAAAGTATTATTAACTATAGTCACCATGCTAGACATTATATCCCCATGACTTATTTATTTTGTAATTGGAAGTTTGTATCTGTTAACCCCATCCACCTACTTCAGTCACTTACGCCTTGACTCTGGAAACCACCAATCTGTTCTCTGTATGTATGAGCCTGGTATTTTAATTTTTTTTTTTTTTTTAGATTTCACATATAAGTGAGATCATATGGTACTTGTCTTTTCCTGACTACTTATCTTGCTTAATGCCCTCAAGATCCATCCATTTTTTGTGCAAATGGCAAGATTTCATTCTTTTGGTGGCTGAATAATACTCATATGATTATTTCATATTTCCTTTATTCATTTACCAGTGAACAACTAGATTGCTTTCATATCTTGGCTGTTGTAAATAATGCTACAATGAATGTAAGGGTAGATTTATTTTTTTGAGTTAGTGTTTTTATTTTCCTTAGATGAATTCCCAGAAGTGGATTCCTGGATCATATAGTAATTCCATTTTTAATTTTTTGAGACCCTCCAAACTGTTTTCCATAGCAATTGTACCAATTCACATTCCCACCAACAGTGCACCAGGATTCCCTTTTCTCCACATCCTCAGGAACACTTGTAAACTTCTTGCCTTTTATAATAGCCATTCTAACAGATGTGAGGTGACATTTCATTGTGGTTTTGACTTGCACTTCCCTGATGATCAGTGACATTGAGCATCTTTTCATCCTGTGGCTATATGTCTTCTTTGAAAACATGTCTATTCAGATTCTCTGCCCATTTCTTAATTGGATTGTTTTTTTGTTACTCATTGAATGAGGTATTTATATATTTGGGATATTAACTCCTTATCAGATAAATGGTTTGCAAATGCTTTCTCCTATTCAGTAGGTTGCCTTTTCATTTTGTTATTGGTTCCCTTTGCTGTGCAGAAGCTTTTTAGTTTGACTTGTTTATATTTTGTTGCCTCTGTTTTTGTTGTCAGATTCAAAAAATGATCACCAAGAATGATGCCAACTAGCTTGCCACCTATGTTTTCTTTGAAGTATTATATTGTTTCAGGTCTTCGGTTCACATTTTTAATCCATTTTAGTTAATGGACTTGTGATGGTTTAGATAGTAGTCCAATTTCCTTCTTTTGCATGTGGCTATCCAGTTTTCCCAACATCAGTTATAGAACAGACTGTCTTTACCCCATTGTATATTTTTGCCTCCTTTGTTATAAATTAATTGACTGTATATAAATGAGTTTATTTCTGGGCTCTGTATTCTGTTCTTTTGGTCTGTGTCTGTTTTTTATGCACATATCATACTCTGTTGCTTACTATATTTTTGTAATATGGTTTGAAATCAGGGAATGTGAGGTCTCCAACTGTGTTCTTCTTTTTCAAGATTAGTTTGTCTATTCAGGGGATTTTGTGGTTCCATACAAATTTTAGGATTGTTTGTTTTATTTCTGTAAAAAAAATGTCATTGGAACTTATAAAGATTGCATTGAATCTTTATATTGCTTTGAGCAGTACTGACATTTTAACAGTATTCTACCAACCCAAGATGATACAGTATCTTTCTATTTGTGACTTCTTCAATTTCTTCCATTAATGTCTTAATTTTCAGTGTACAGGCCTTTCACCATAGTAGTTAAATTTATTCCTATCCTAGGTATTTTATTCTTTATCATGCAATTGAATATGGGATTGTTTTCTTAATTTCTTTTTCTGATAGTTCATTATTAGTTTACAGAAACACAGATTCTGTAATGTTGATTTTGTATCCTGTAATTTTACTGAGTTTGTTTATTAGTTATAACATTTTTAGTGGAATCTTTAAGGTTTTCTATATGTAGTATCGGGTCATCTACAAATAGTGACAGTTTTGGTTTTTCCTTTCCAATTTGAATGCTTTTTTCCCCTATTTCTGTCCTAACTGCTCGGACTAGGACTTCCAATACTTTGTTAAATACAAGCGATGAGAGTGGGCATCCTTGTCTTGTTCCTGATCTTGGAGGAAAAGCTTTCAGCTTTTTACCATAGAGTATGATGTTAACTATGGGCTTGTCTTATATAGTTTTTATTGTGTTGAGGTATGTTCCCTCCATCCTCACTCTGTTGAGAGTTTTTATAATGGATGTTGAATTTTGCCAAATGCTTTTTCTGCTTCTATTGAGATGATTGATTATGGGATTTTTATCCTTCATTTTGTTAATGTGCTATATCACATTGATTTGTAGACACTGAAACATTCTTGCATTTCTGGAATAAATCCCAGTTGATTATAGTGTATATTTTTTTAGTGCATTGTTGAATTTGGTTTGCTAATAATTACTGAGGATATTTGCATTTATGTTCGTTAGGGATGTTGACCTGTAATTTTTTAGTTGTTGTGGCATCCTTGTTTTGGTGTTGGATTAATGCTAGACTCGTAACGTGAGTTTGGAAGTGTTCATTCCCCTTTTATTTTATTTTATTTTATTTTTTTAAAGATTTTATTTATTTATTCATTAGAGACAGAGAGAGAGAGAGGCAGAGGGAGAAGCAGGCTCCCAAGGAGCCGGAAGCCCGATGCGGGACTCGATCCCAGGACCCTGAGATCATGACCTGAGCCGAAGGCAGATGCTTAACGACTGAGCCACCCAGGCGCCCTCCCCTTTTATTTTTTTGGAAGAGGTTGAGAAGGAATGGAATTAATTCTTTGAATGTTTTATAGAATTCACCAGTGAAGCCATCTGCTCTTGGATTTTTATTTATTGGGACTTTTTGATTACTGGTTCAATCTCCTTACTAGTAATTCCTCTGTTCAGATTTTTTATTTCCTCATGATTCAGTCCTCTTAGGTTTTATGTGTCTAGGAATTGATCTTCTTCTAGAAATTCAAATTTATTGACATGATGTCCATAGTAGTGTCATGATCCTTTGTTGTTCCATGGCATCTGTTGTAATTTCTCCTCTTTCATTTCTGATTTGAGTTCTTTATCTTTTTGGTGAGTCTGCTTAAGTGTTAATCAATTTTGTTGATCTTTTCAAAGAACCAGTTCTTATTTTCACTGATATTTTCTATTGTCTTTGTAGTCTTTATTTCATTTATATCCACTCTGTTATTTTCTCCCTTGTACTAACTTTGGGCTTTGTTTGTTATTTGTATCTTAGTTCCTTGTAGTGCAAAGTTACATTGTTTATTTGAGATTTTATTTCTCAAGGTAGTCACTTATCACTGTCAAGTTCCCTGTTGGAACTGCTTTTGCTGTATTCCCTAAATTTTGGTTTGTTGTGTTTCCTTTTTTTTTTTTTTTTGTCTAAAGGTAATTTTTTATTTTACTTTTGATTTCTTCTTTGACCCCTTGATTGTTCAGTAGCTAGATGGCATTTTACTTCTAAGAGTTTATCCTAAATATATATTTACCAGTGTGTGCAAACATGTATCTATCAACATTAATTTTAATGTAATACTAATTACGGAAGAAACTTATAAATAACTGAAATGTCAAAAAAACAAGGTTAAATAATAGGGTTGAATTCTTATAATATAGTTATGATTGTTTTTTTATGAGGTAAGATATGTAGGATTTTTTTTTTTAAAGATTTTATTTATTTTTTAGAGAGCGAGCGAGAGAGAAACAGCATGAGAGGGGAGAGGGTCAGAGGGAGAAGTAGGCTCCCCGCTGAGGCGGGAGCCCGATGTGGGACTCGATCCCAGGACCCTGGGATCATGACCTGAGCCGAAGGCAGACGCTTAACCATCTGAGCCACCCAGGCGCCCGATATGTAGGATTTTTAAATATATCCTTTTTTATGGATTTTTAAATATATCCTTAATATACTGTTAAGTCAAAATAAAATAATAAGTCAAAAAAAGATTGTTTTTTTATGAGGTAAGATATGTAGGTATATATATGGATTTTTAACTATATCCTTACTATATTGTTAAGTCAAAATAAAAGTCAAAATAAAAGGTTGTAGAGTAGGTTCTTCACTTTGTAAAACAAGTAATATTTTTTCTCTTTCTGTTTGTGGCGCTCTTCATCTCTTGTTCTCTCAGCATATATACAAATGCACACTCAGAAATAAATAAATATATTCTCAAAACAAAGATGGGAAGACCATACACCAATGCATTAGTCCTGGTTATTTCTGGGAGTTTGAGCCATTTCCTACTTTTTTTTCCAATTTATCATTTAACTTTTATTAATTTATTGTGTACTCCATTGTCAGAAAAAAGTAACTTTCATTTTAATGAAAATATATATTGGATTATTGAGCAGAAAAAACTTAGTGAATAAATCTACAAGCCTGTTGAAGAAACTAATAAACAACATCAACAAATTCAATTAATGAAAAAAAGCAAAAAAAAAAAAAAAGAAGAAAGGAAATATATAGGACAAAGCTTACAAAAATATAAAAGAATAACACCTTTTTATGGTAATAAAGTAGAAAATACCTGTACATTATTTTCCCTTAAATTGGTTCAATATCACATAAAAACCTGAGCAATAACTATAAATATTAATACATTCAATTAGATACAAAATGGTACCTTACATTTAGAGAAAATTATTTAAGGAACAGATTACATTTCTTTTTTTGTATATTTTTATGCAAATTCCGGTTAATATACAGTGTAATATTAGTTTCAGGTGTACAATATAGCCCTTCCATACAACACCCAGTGCTCATCACAGGTGTCTTCCTTAATCCTCATCACCTATATAACCCATCATCCCACCCACCTTTTCAGTAGTATAAAAAAGACTAGCACCATGCAAACAGTTGTATGAACACTATTATAACCTGATTGTTGAGCTTGACAAAGTTAGCACACACACACACACACGCACAGAAATAACATGGTTAATATCATGTTGGAAATAGTATTTAAAAAAAAAATGGATAGGTGGTTCAGTCTGTTAAGCGTCTGCCTTTGGCTCAGGTCAGGATTCCAGGGTTCTGAGATTGAGCCCCATGTCAGGCTCCCTGCTCAGTGGGGAGCCTGCTTCTCCCTCTCCTCCCCACCTGTGCTCTCTGTCACTCTCTCTGTCTCTCTCAAATAAATAATTAAAAACTTAAAAAAAAAAAGGATTTGGTTGAGAGATGTGAAAATACATTTTATGTGGGATAAGGTAAATTAAGAGACCAGGGGCACCTAGGTGGCACAGTCAGTTAAGCGTCTGATTTCTTGGTTTTGGCTCAGGTCATGATCTCAGGGTCATGAGATGGAGCCCCATGTTGGGCTCCACACTCAGCACAGAGTCTGCTTGAGATTGTCTCTCCCTCTCCCTCTGCAACTCCTGCTCATGACTTTGCTCTCTTTCTAAAATAAATTTTAAAAAGAGAGACCAACTAAGAGTCTCTGGATTAAACTGAGTTAAATGAAAAGAGGAATGAAAACAGGAAAATTTCTCCAAAATGTTCACATTTGAGGGAAAAATATAGAACTGGGTAATAGGACATTGGACTAAATTCTGCTCAATAAATTTGTATAAATCATATATATTATCCATGCTCGGTTTAATACAAATCCTGAACTGCTTTAGGTTGTCAGTTTTACTTCTGCATTCTCAATGTTCCAATATCTATGGTTCCAGACTAGTATAATAACTGCCTTGAAATGTGGCGGGGGGGGGGGTGAGGTGAGGTTGATGGGGGAGAGAGAAATTGAGGGTTTTATTCCCACTTAAGCAAAAACAAGTCAACTTTTACTCATTTATATAGGATCTTATTTTTGTACACATAAGTTTGTTTTGTCTTTCCTTTCCTGCCATAGTGGTCAAAAATGCATACTGGAGATACTAGCTAGAGTTTTCACACAAGAAAAATTTTTATTCCCTCTTGAAAGACATTATACTCCCATATCACCCCCACTCTGTCTAATAACTTACCCAGAGTTTTCTGACTCTGCTGATATAGGGGCATTTATACTTAAAATATTCTTCCTTTTTAGTTTCTTGAGCTCTCTACCTCTTGTTTCTTTCCCCTCCTCTCTTTCTCTTATCACAGGTTAAGATAATTGGACTTAGTGGAGTCCTTTTTTATTTCCTGCTGTAAGATTTGGAATTCATATATAACCCCTTTTTAAATCTATTTTATTACGTTTTCATCTTCTATTCATCTTCTGTCTCCTTTTAAGCATCTAGTGTTATATATTAATTTTATATTTTATTTTTCCATTGATATTTGTAATTATTTTATTACATAAGCATGATTTTAAGAAAAAATGATACTCTGTGACTAACAGGATAGTTACATCTTAACTCTGTGTTCTCTTTGATCTTCAATTGTTTGTTCTGATATCTACTTACCTATTTGTAAACTATATTCTTCAAATACTCCTTTAACAATTTTAGACATTTTTTATTTATTTGAGAGAGAGAGAGAATGAGAGACAGAGAGCATGAGAGGGAGGAGGGTCAGAGGGAGAAGCAGACTCCCTGCCAAGCAGGGAGCCCGATGCGGGACTCGATCCCGGGACTCCAGGATCATGACCTGAGCCGAAGACAGTCGCTTAACCAACTGAGCCACCCAGGCGCCCTAGACATTTTTTATTGATTTCCTACCATGATAAGAATTTATCTTGCTTAACTACCACCCTGAAGTTCTTACTTAACTTCCCTTACTCCTCCCAATAACATATATTGCAATTTTGATTAAACACAGTATGTAATGTTTGCTTTATATTGATGATGACTATCGTAAGACACTGATGTAGTAAGGTATGCTTTCCTTTGTTGTTCCCAAAGTTTACAATCTCTTGCTTTCTTTTTGCTTAATTTTCTATGTAATTTCTTCCCAAATTTAGAAAAGAATTATAAAACCTCTCTGAATATGTTACCTTACACATGGTTAAACACATGAGGAATTCTACAGGTTTTGTTTTTTATTTAAATTTTCCTGAAGACCTTCTTCTTGTCCTCTCCTTTTAGTCCTATGATCTGGACCACTGATTTCATACTACGTCTTCTCTTTCTTGGTTTATATCCTATGTTTTATTGAAAAGAACTTCAGAACTTCTGAGGGTAAATGTTTGATAATTTGCTTATCAGAAAGCATCTTTGTTGTATTCATACAATTCATTGATTATTTTTCCCTTTTCAGATATCTAAGTATTTTCCCCTATATAAGAAGGCATTATCTATTGTCTTCTAGCTTCCAATGCTGCTATTCTGACTTTTTATCCTTGTATGTGACCTGTTCTATTCTCTCTGGCAGCTTTCATCTCTCCACTTCCCTCCTATCCTGAAATTTCATGATGAAATTCCATCAGTGTAGGACTTCAGTGGCACTTGACAAACCGTATTAGTCTGAAAACTAATGTTCTTAAATTCTAGAAAATTTATTTAAAGTCTTCATAATTTCCTCTCCTTTGTTTTTTTTAGATTTCCTATTATACAGCTTTTGATATTCCTGAGATGAGGTTATAATTTCTTTAATTTTTCTCTCATCTTTCATTGATTTATAATCTTATAATTGCTTATACTTCTGTGGTATTGATTATTTATCCTCTCTCATTATTAATTTTATTTGGGTCCTTTTTCTTTTTGATAAGTCTGGCTGTGGGTTTATCAATTTTATTAATTTTTTCAAAGACTCATCTCCTGATTTCATTGATCCATTCTATTTTTTTTTTAAATTTCTATATCCTTTATTTCTGCTCTAATCTTTATTACTTCCTTCTTTCTGCTGGCTTTAGGATTTGTTTAATGTTCTTTTCCTAGTTCCTGTAAGTGTAAGGTTAGGTTATTTGACATCTTTCTTGCTTCTCAAGGTAGGCTTGTATTGGTATATGCTTCCCTCTTAGGACCACTTTTGGTACAGCCCAAAGGTCTTAGACCACTGTGTTTTCATTTTCATTTGTTTCCATGTATTTTTTTTATGTCGTCTTTGATTTCCTGGTTGACCTGTTCACTGTTTAGTAGCATGTTGTTTAGCCTCCACGTATTTGTGGACTTTCCGAAGTTTTTCTTGTGGTTGACTTCTAGTGTCATAGTGTCTTGGTCAGAAAAGGTGCATGGTATGATCTCAATCTTTCTGTATTTGTTGAGGCCTGTTTTGTGACCTAATACATGATCTATTCTGGAGAATGTTCCATGTGCACTTAAAAAGAATGTGTATTCCGCTGCTTTAGTATGGAATGTTCTGAATATATGTTAAGTCCATCTGATCCAGTGTGTAATTCAAAGTCATTGTTTCCTTGTTTGTTTTCTGCTTGGATGATCTGTTGATTGATATAAGTGGAATGTTAGGGTCCCCTGCTATTATTGTATTATTATCAATTAGTTCCTTTATGTTTGTTATTAGTTGTTTTATATATTTGGGTACTCCCAAGTTGGGGCCATAAATAAAATTGTTAGATCTTCTTGTTGGATAGTCCGCCTTCTGATGATACATTGCCCATCTTCATCTCTTCATAGAGTCTTTGGTTTAAATCTAGTTTGTTAGATAAAAGTATTGCTGTTCCAGGTTTCCTTTGACATCAATTCATGTGATAAATGTTTCTCCACCCCCTCACTTTCAATCTGCAGGTGACTTTAGGTCCAAAATGAGTCTCTTGTAGGCAGCATATGGGTGGGTCTTGTTGTTTTATCCATTCTGAAACCCTATGTCTTTGTATTGGAGCATTTAGTCTGTTTACATTCGAAGTAATTACTGAGAGATATGTATTTATTGCCATTTTTTTGCTTGCTTTGTCATTGTTTCTAGAGATTTTCTCTAATCCTTTTTTGTCTTTGTCACTTTTCATCTCTCCTTTGCACTTAAAGCGTCCCCTTTAATATTTCTTGCAGGGCTGGTTTAGTGGTCACAATTTCCTTTAGTTTTTCAGTTTCTGGGAAACTCTCTCTCTTTCTATTCTGAATGACAACCTTACTGGATAGAGTATTATTGACAGCAGGTTTTTGCCATTCAGCATGTTCAATGTATCATGCCATTCCCTCTGGCTTGCCCAATTTCTTTTCTTTCTTTCTTTTTTTTTTTTTTTTAGATTTTATTTATTTATTTGACAGGAAGAGAGAGCACAAGCAGGGAGAGCAGAAGAAGGTGAAGCAGGCTCCCTGTTGAGCAGGGAGCCCAATGTGAGGCTCAATCTCAGGACCCTGTGATCATGACCTAAGCCCAAGGCAGTCGCTTAACCAACTGAGCCACCCAGGCACCCCTGGCTTGCCCAATTTCTCTTGAGAAATCTCCAGCAAGCTTTGTGGGTTTCCCCCTGTAAGATAAGGGCTTACATTGTCTTGCTGCTTTAAGATTTTTTCTTTATCACTGTATTTTGCAAATTTAATTACAATATATCTTAGTGTTGGCCTGCTTTTGTTGATTTTGATGGGCCTTTTCTTTGCCTCCCATTTCCTTCCCCAACAGATTAGAGAAGTTCTCAGCTCTTACTTGAAATAAATTTTATGTCCCCTTTTCTCTCTCTTCCTCTTCTGGGACTCCTAAACTATGAATGTTATTAGATTTGAGGGAGTCACTGAGTTTCCTAAGTCTATTCTAGTGTTCCATAATTCTTTTTTCTTTTGTTCAGCTTCATTATTTTCATTATTTTGTCTTCTTGGTAATTAATTCAGTCTTCTGCTTTTTCTACCCTGCTGTTCATTGCATCAAGCCTGTTTCCAATCTCAGTTATTGCATTCTTCATCTCTGATTGTTTTTTTTTTTTTAACTCATTTATCTCTGTGGTAGGGGTCTCCTTGATGTCTTCTATTCTTTTCTCAAGCCCAGTGAGTATCCTTATAATTACTGCTTTAAATTCTCCATCAGGCATGTTACTTATATCTGTTTTGCTTAGATCTCTGCCCATGGCCTTATCTTGTTCCCTTATTTGGGAAAAATTCCTCCATCTTGACATTTTAGCTAAGTCTCTGCCTTTTTCTTTGTGTTAGAAAAGCTAGTTATGTCTTCTCCTGAAAGTAATGGCTTGATGAAGAAGAGGTCATGTAGTTCCCAGGGCCTTATACTTCAGGGAGTGTCTCCAGTGTGTGCTGTGCATGCTTTACTATTATGATTTGGCTGTTCTGTCCTTCAGGCAGGTTGTCTGCAGAGGCTCTCTTTCCCTCCTATGGGTAGTGTATGGTCCCTGGCCTGAATGTGGTGACTGTTAACTAGATGTGCTCTTGTTGTGAAGTGGGACTTGACGCTCGACTAAGGCCCTTCAGAACTCTGGTTGGGTGACATTGTGTGGGCAGGGAATTGTAGTGGTCTTCTGGGAGAGGGGTCCACCATGCTGGGACCAAGACAAGCTTGACTGAGAAGGGTAGTCCCACCAGAGAACAGGGGGTGGGGCTTGGTATAAGCAAGTCAGGCAGCCTGTGTCAGGACTGAGCTGCTTCCTTCACCTGGCTCTGTGTTTATGCTGAGGAGTGGGGGAGGAAAGTGTCACTGGTCCACTCCTTTGTTCTCAGGGAATGTTGCTGCTCAGGATGCACTCTGAGAAGAGGGAATAATTTCCCCCAGTGTGCTCCAAGTATTTTTCAGATTGCTGTTTCCATGCTGTGTACCCCCAGGTTGTTGCCTGCCTTCTCTTCAGGAGCAGTGCAATGCCCTCCCAGCTCTATCCCAGGCAAGCTGCTGACCTTTAAAACTCCAGGCTTTAAGCCCTACTGGTTGCAAGAACTCTGGAAATTCAGCCCCTCTCCTTGTCCAAGCCAATGGCTTTGGAAAAATGCTCTCCTTGTGCATTCCCCCATGTATTCCCCTTTCCCTCACCCTTCTCTGTCATCTCAGTTCCCTCCCCTCTGCAGCACCAGGATCCATTTCTCCCCTAAACCATGTCTCCACACTTCCTGCCCTCTTTGATGTGGCCTCTTCTCTCCCTTTAGTTGTGGAGTTTATTCTGTAGTTTTTAGGATGATTTCTTGGGTATTTAGGATAATTTGATAATTATCTAGTTGTGTTCATGAGACAAGACAATCCTAGGGTCTTCCTATTCTGTTGTCATCTTCCTCTCTTCTATTTAAATTTTATTCTAATTTTAAATATTTTCTCTCAACTGTATCTTCTATTCTTCAGTGTGCATAATAGGGTTTACGAATGGTAGTTTTTACTACAGAAAATTTTCTCTGACTCATTTGATTATGAGTTTGGAGATTTCAGTATCTATAGGTATTTCTCTTGGGCTAGTCTGCTTTTTCAGAAAGAATGTCTTCATTTCCCACTTGGAGGATATAAATTTGGCTTCCAGGAATCTTGGAACATGATAGGATAAGTGGCTAAAGTGTTAATTGGGGGTGGGGGGAAGAGTCTAGATGAGCTTTAAATTCCAGCATTTTTTGTCTCCAAATATTATAGGTAGGCAAATGATGGAATAAAACTACCCATAACAGATAAATGAAAATTAGGGATTAAAGCTACTTTGAGAGCAAGAAGAATGCTTTTGCTGTTAAATTAGAAGTGATGTTGAGAAGTCAAGTAAGGATATCAGTCAACTGAGGGGTGCCTCGGTGGCTTAATCAGTTAAGCTGCTGACTCTTGCTTTCAGCTCATGTCATGATCTCAGGGTTGTGAGATCAAGTCCTTAGTCGGGCTCATGCTCAGCACGGAGTCTGCTTGTCCCGCTCCCTACTGCCCCCCCGCCCCACTTTCTCTCTCAAATAAATAAAACCTTTTTTTAAAAAAATAGGAATATAACTTGAGATAGGAATAGGAATATACTTGAGATAAGTATGTGCATATGGGTATTACTTAAGTAGGACTAAATTTGGAGTTAAAGAGATGTTGTGCTTATCATCAATTACTTACAGTTATCTTAAGCTATGTGTGACTATTTTAATAGTGACGGTACTGTTTTTCAGTACCCACTAATGTCTTAAAACAAAATAGGCATGCCTACTTCTCCACTTAAATACATACGTAATATTCTCATGGTCATTAGGAGTAGATATTATCACAGAGTATTATCTTTATCTAATTATAACAAAACAATGAAAATAAGAGAAACAAGGTTTAAGATAAAAAATGCACTGGAAAATTAGTATAAAGACTGATCCACTTAAGCTATTAATATAGACTATGGAGCCTTATTTTCATATGAAATGTTTAGTAGAATCAGAACATCAGGGCGCCATGCACAGAGGGCATTCTTCCTCAGCAATGAGGATTATCCTCTGCATTTGGCCACTGCTACAGTTTAGATGTTCGCTGTGATGCCATCTGTTAAGGTTGATTGTGCAGTGACCTTAGGCAGTCTAAAACCTGTTCAATTGAGCCCATATATAGAGTTCTGGGTGGGAACCAGGAGGACAGATGGTAGGGTTGGAGATGAGGAACTTGTTTGTTACAGCTGATGAAAATCATTCTTCTTGCCAAAGCCATTAAATGTGATATCCTTGGCACAGCATTTCTCAACAAATAGGGTGTCCCACTTGGTGGATTAGCTGCAGGTGAATTGAAGCATTCAACAGTCTCTATTTCAGTTTGCCTAGTTCTTTACTTTTCCATCCCTGATATCCTAAGATTAAGTCAATGTTCAGCAGCAGGACACTCTGTGTTAAGTACAGTATTTCACAAATGTAGTTTTTAAAATATACATGTGCATTGGATAGTACAAACTGGATTATAATTCAGCAAATTAAAAGAGTTTATAAATATCTCCAATTGAATGAAACCAAATAAAAAAGAAAAATTCCTCTAAGGAAACTGAATAAAAAATTCAAGTAAATCAACTCACTTTTCATATACATACACACGTATCATGAAGACTTCTCAATGCCAATTATTTAAGAAAATGTATTAAATCATTTTATAGGAAATAAATATATGTATGATCAGACAAGATAATTATTGCAAAGTAGTTTTTACAACTTGGGAAGCAGAAAATTTGCCCACTATATAGATGTTTATTCTTCATATTTGACAGCCATAAAATGCTACTTATTGTAGAATTCATATCTAAACAATGTAAGCTGAAAAGTAATTTTAAAACATTTTCTTAGGCAAAGGATATTTAAAAGGACAAAATTCAACATGAAAAGAAGTGAACAATATAGATTATATTGACTTTTAGTATTGAAAAGTCTGCAAGTGCCTTTCACTAATCAAATCTCCTGTTTCTTTAGACGTTTCACCTAAAGTATATTAGACATACATCTTATTCTAAATATATTTAGGGCAGTAAGATGATGGCAGTGTATGGATAATATGTTTCAGGAGTCTGTATTTAAAAGCATTCATATACTACCAAAGTAATACATACTTCATTTTATTGTTTACATAAATACCTTTATATTTTTCTGTGATTTTTTTTTTTTTCCTTTTTGGTTAATACATCTTGAAGACCTTCCTCAATACATTGAGTTCTTCAGTCTTTCGAACTGCTGCATAGACAGCATCCATGGATGAATGTTATATAACTTATTTAGCCAGGTCCATGTGTATAGATGTTAGTTGTCTTTAGAAATAGTTCCTCTTCCTTGGGTTATTATTGACCATGTTGTAGGGATATTCTCTATATGCATATTGTGCCCATATTTGAATATTTTCTAGAGGTGATACATATAAATGTGATTTTGATATGAAAGAATAGATGAACATTTAATATTAATATTTCCACATCTCCCACCAAAGAGCCTCTACCAATTCAAACTCCCAGCAGCTGTGTATGAAATGACTATTTTCATGCAAATTTCAAAACAACTAATCTTTAAAATGTGATTTTGCTAATTAAATGTATGAAATATGTATAATCATTGTTTTCATTTGTGTTTCTCTATCAATAGGAATATGTTGCTTTTTCCTCTTTAATCAATTTGTAAGGGAATTCTCATTTATGCACTGATATATGTACATATACAATAGTATCAATTGACTACCTATTTTGTATAATAGTGAGCAAAGTCAAGGCAGTGCCTGAATTCCCAGAACTTATGCAATCAGAGTATTAAAAATAAATCATTTTGATTTATAATTAGTTTATAATTGTTTAGTTTTGGGTTATTTTTAATTTTTACTATTTTTTGCCCTTGATTTTATTTAATATATAATTTTATAATTTTATGGTTCTACTCAAAGAACAAGCTCTCTATTTTATGTTTTATAAATGCATTAATTATAGGTATTTCTTGCCATTTTAATATTCATTATTTTCCTTTTTTAAGTTTCTGTATTTTGTTCTGTCAATTCCCTAATTGAATATTTTTGCCTTATATTTTTATTTTTACTCCAAGCTTATTGTTAAAAATTATTTTTTTACTATGAAATTTCCATTGAAAACATGGTTATTTAGTCCTCTAGATTTTTATTAAATTCTCTGCTCAGGGTCTCTCTAGAGGTTGTATTCATTATATATGTTGAGGCTGCAGTCTGAAGGGGCTGGGGGATCAACTCCAAGAGAAAGTAAGAGACCGTCACACCACACTGACACTTGTGACCCAGTCTTCATGACATATACTATAACTCTGTCTTATTCGGGTCCATAGAAGCAAATAGCCAAGTCTAGTCAATGAAGTACCAGGAAGCAGGGATCATGAGAACCCCTTTTGGAGGCCACCTTTCAAGGTATACATGGAAATTTTGTTTCTCTAAATCTGGGAGACACTGTGTTTATTTACCTCTAAATATTGCAGCATATAATTCTAAAGAACAAGGTTATTCTTAGTATTGTACTCTTGTCAAATCAGAAAATTTGATATTGATACAGTAGTATTAGTTTACCCACAACTCTACCCAATATTCAGATTGCATCATTTGTTTCAGTGATTTCCTTTACAGCTTAAAAAACAAAACTAAGATGCAATAAAGAGTAAAGAATGCAAGAATCAAAGATGAAAAATTCACTGTAGTCATGTTTCTAGCCTCTTTTTATCTAGAATATCCCTCAATTTTTCTTTGTATTTCTTGACCTTGACATTTTTTGAAAGATTTATTTATTTATTTTAGAGAGAGGAAGTTTGTGAGTGGGGGGAAGGGCAAAGGGAGAGGGAGAATCCTGAAGCAGACTCCCTGCTGAGCATGGAGCCCGATCTGGGGCTCCATCCCAGGACCCTGAGATCATGGCCTGAGCCCAAATCAAGCATCTGCCACTTAACCATCTGAGCCACCCAGATGTCCTGACCTTGATATTTTGATGAATACAGGCCAATTATTTTGTCAACCGTTCCTCAATTTGGTTTAGCTCACATTTCTTTAGTACTCATTTCAGGTTACATATTTTGGCAGGAATACCACAGAAATGATGTTTCCATTTGGAAACATGTGACATCAGTTTGTCCCAATAAAAAAATTGTTAATTTTAATCATTTTCTTAAAGTGGATATTGTTAAGTTTTTGCTGTAATTTTGTTTCTCTGATAGTGGGCAGATATTTTGAAACTATGTAAATATAGTGTTCTTCATTCATTAAGCTATCACACACTAGTTTTATCATCTTTTGATGGTTCTCAACTGCAGTTAGCTAGTATTCTACAGTCAGAGTATGTTTTTTCTCCCACATTTACTTGATATTTCATGCATTTGTTTATATTAAGGATATCCAAATCATGGATTCCTAGTTCTTAGAGTGGGTTATCATTCATTAGCAAAATTATTTACTTTAATGATCAAATTTCCCCAAATTTAGCCAGTGGAAGCCCCTTCAAGGTAACTTTTATGTCCTTTTTATATTTCTAAGTAATTTTAGGAGCATTTTCCAACTTCTACATGCAAAAATTATTCCATGCTCTTCTCGTACTTACCCTCCTCCAGCCATGAAATAATCTGTTTTTCTGAGTCCTAGTTCCTTTTAGCAAAATGTGGTATTTAGTAAGCAAGTGCTAGATAAATTCAATGACACATGTGTTATTATCTCTAGCCTCTCCCAGCAAACAGAGCTAGAATATACTGAAAACCATGATTTTATACTAATATAGCACCTCTGATTCCAAACACTACAGAGTATACACTAATATTCTGTTTTTTCATATTTGTTTTTTTTTTTAAAGATTTTTATTTATTCATTTGACAGAGAGAGACACAGCGAGAGAGGGAACACAAGCAGGGGGAGGGGGAGAGGGAGAAGCAGGCCTCCCACAGAGCAGGGAGCCTGATGCGGGGCTCGATCCCAGGACTCTGGGATCATGACCTGAGCCGAAGGCAGACGCTTAATGACTGAGTCACCCAGGCGCCGCTGTTTTTTCATATTTGTAATACTTGTTTCCAACTATGAGAAATCTGGCTTCCATAATCCTTAATACATAATTGCTCAATAGATAATACATAAAAAATAGTTTCAGAATTTTTAAGCGTACTACAGTGAAAAGGAAATCAACTCAAAGGAGTTCAGTTTTTTTTTCAGTATATTTTTTTGGTTTGTGCATTTTGCCTTACATAAATTTAACCAATATTAACCATATGCTTATTATAAAAACATTTTTATCATTCTAAAAGTTTCCTTCCTGCCCCTTCTGACAGGGCAACAGCCATGTACATGTTTTAGAACTTCATATAAATGGAATCATACAGTATGTACTCTTTTGTATCCAGGTTTTTCTTTTTTTTCTTCCTAGTATGTATTTGAAATCTTCCATTTTGTTTTGCCCGTTCTCCTGTTGAGTAGTATTGAACAAGTACACTAAAGTATGTTTATTGTAGGATATTTGGGTTGTTCTGGTTTTCCTATTGTGAATAAATTCCTGTGAACACGCTTTTACAATTCTTTCTTGCAGGGATATATTTTTTTATTTCTCTTTGAAATGTAAGTAGGAATAGAAGGGGGTGGGAGGGATGGGGTGGCTGGGTGATAGACATTGGGGAGGGTATGTGCTATGGTGAGCGCTGTGAATTGTGTAAGTCTGTTGAATCATAGACCTGTACCTCTGAAACAGATAATACATATGTTTAAAATAAAGAAGAAGGGGCACCTGGGTGGCTCAGTCGTTAAGCATCTGCCTTCAGCTCAGGTCATGATCCCAGGATTCTGCGATTGAGCCCCGCATCCTGCTCCCCGCTCAGCGGGAAGCCTGCTTCTCCCTCTCCCACTCCCCCTGCTTGTGTTCCTGCTCTTGCTATCTCTGTCTCTGTCAAATAAATAAATAAAATCTTTAAAAAAAAAAAAGAAGAAGAAGATAGTAGGAAGGGAAAAATGAAGTGGGGGTATCAGAGGGGGAGATGAACCATGAGAGACTATGGACTCTGAGAAACAAACTGAGGGTTCTAGAGGGAAAGGGGGGTGGGGGAATGTGTTAGCCTGGTGATGGGTATTAAAGAGGGGATGTACTGAATGGAGCGCTGGGTGTTATATGCAAACAATGAATCATAGAACACTACATCAAAAACTAATGATGTAATATATGGTGATTAACATAATAAAATTTAAAGAAATGTATGGTCATAGAGTAAATGCATGTTTAATTTTGCAAGAAATTGCAAAAATTTTTTCTAAAGTCAATTTCATCTTTTACCCTCCTATCAATAATATAAACCATTTCCTTTCTTCATTAAAAATTGTTGCTGGCAGTCCTTTTAATTTAGCCATTCTTGAGAACATGCAGTTTTATGTCTTTGTGGTCCTAATTTGCATTTATCTGACAGCTAATGGTATTCAGTGCCTTCCTATGAGCTTATTGGCCATTCATACATCTTTATTTGTGAACTCTTTGTAAAAGTCTTTTTGCTTTTTTTTTCTAAAGTTAAATTTATTTACACAGAACGAAATATACAGATTGGTGCACAAATCAATGACTTCTGATGAATGCAACAACTTATGTAACCCACACTTCATCAATTCAGGAAGTTCCCGTATGCTTGTTTTATCTTTTTCCTTATTTTTTTTTTAAAGATTTTATTTATTTAACGACTGAGCCACCCAGGTGCCCCTTATCTTTTTCCTTATTTTTAATGAATTGTTTTTCATTATTGACTTGTGGGTGTTCTTCATATGTTTTGAATCTAAGTCCTTTGTCAGACTTATATATACTTTTGTATACATACTTACACGTGTTGTAAATACTTTCTCCTTGTCTGAAGCTTGAGGCAGTGGTTGACATTCTTCTTAATAATAGTGATAATAATTATAACAAAATAATTTATTTGGTAATGCTTTACTATGTACCAAGTGTTCAAATAAGTACATTAGATGAACTATATCATGTAATTTTTACAGTGATCAGAAAAATTCTGGGAATTTAGTTGATAATAGTACTTTCCACTTTTAATACAAATTAAATCTTATTTTACTTATTGCTTCTATTTTTTCTATAGTACTTTAAGATTTTTTAAGTTTATTTGAAAGGATAGAATCATTTTTCTGAGAATTTTTCTCTTTAGAAAATGGTAAACAGGGGGAATTTTCATGCTCATAGTTCTTTATCTTCTCTACATTCTGAAATAATTTATCATGCCAGTCTTTCACTACTTCTATTAAGTACTGTTGTCATAACTTCATTGAATTCAGTAATATTTTTCATCTCTATGATTATTTCTGTTTTCTTTTTTCCCTGTAGCTTTTTAAAAAAATATGCATGCAACCCCCCCCTTTTTTGTGCACTATTCTTTTATTTTTTTTAACCACTTAGCATACACTGAAATATTAGTTTCAGGTGTATAATATCATGCTTCAACACTTCCATACAACACCTGGTGCTGATCACAAGTGCACTCCTTTTTGCCCATCACCTATTTCATCCATCCTCCCAACGCTTCCCTTCTGGTAACCATCAGTCTGTTTTCTATAGTTAAGAGTCTGTTTCTTGGTCTATCTCTCTCTCTCTTTTTCCTTTTCCTATTTTTGTTTCTTAAATTCCACATATAAGTGACATCATATGGTATTTGTCTTTCTCTGACTGACTTATTTTGCTTAGTATAATACTCTCTAGCTCCATCCATGTTGCTGTAAATGGCCTTTTGAATCACATTAAAAATGTAAATTTTAAGACTTTTTTTTACTTCTTTTTGTAAGTTATTTTTAACAAAAGACATTTGTTAGAATCTCATATATTAGGCCCTCTCTTTAAACTCCTGAATCAGCCTACTTTCTCTGTTAGCAAAGGGTCTGTGAATGCATAGAATTTGGAATTGCTGTGGATTTTGTCAAAGGATCTTATTCTTGCATAGGCAAAAGGAAAAGGAGGCAATTCTCTAATGATTTTCCATCTGTTTATGGATTTTAGAGTCGTTACTAAGAAAGGATGGACATACAGGCATGGAGAATACTCTCAAAGTATTCTGTCTTCCAAAATGATCATTGAAGCCTAAACTAAATAATGTGATATTCTAACTGCCCTTAACAGGTGACATCCATAGGAAGGCCAAATGTTTACAAAAATGTTTTTTATAGTATGTAAAAGATGTATATAGTATGTTGGGTAGGATTCCAGACTACTGTATATAGAACAATTGTTTAGTTGCAACAGATTATTATATCTGTTATTTGTTATCTATTGTTTTTAACAGGTTAATTATTCAATTACAACAGATTCCATCAGATCCAATATTTGCATCCCATTTCTTGCCTTACCTTACTTACTGCAGCTCCTCACACCCTGATATCTAGGTCATGGGTTCTGTCATTATCTTAGGGAATAGCAGAAAAATAAACTTTAGCAGAGTTATAAAAAGATGCTCTGGGCAAATATCCCTCTAGTATAAGGCCTTCTCCCTAAGACACACATGTTCACAATACAAGCTGGATTTCAAAAATTCAGATTTCAGTACCCACTCTGAGTCAGCACTTTTATCTAAGTTATATTTTAAAAAATTATTAGGTGGGGTCCTTGCATTTTACCCTTAATCCCAATGCTCATTTTCAGTCAGCTTCCTGATTCTCCTTGGTCAATTGTTCTATCTTTTATTCTGCTTTAATTTATATCCAATTCCTTGAAATGTAATATTTGATAATATTCTCTGGCTTCTTGCTGGAATGTCTAATTTGTCCTATTAAGTTTATTTGATCATTTAAGTAGTTTTAATTTTTTTAAATTTTTTAAGTAGTTTTTAAATACATGAGCTCAAACTTATTCTGGACAGAAAATACTTGAAGAATTATGCATAGGGCATTTTATAAAATGTTACCTTTTTTTCTTGCAAAAACTATACTTAGAAAGATGTTTTTGACTCACAGTTTGCCTTTATAAACTGTCATATTTTCTCATTAAATGAATGGTTTCTCACCATTAGTGACTCCTTGGATAAAGAAGGTTGCACTTGCCTTATATTTAAATAGGAGACTTGTATAGCTTGAATACTTCAAATTTAAATGAAAAATAATTTTTGCAGTCATTTATTTATTATTACTAGTGAGATCTAGAAAGCTGAGAGAAGTGAGGAGGCTGTTGGAACCACGGAAGTGTCTTAGTCTCTGTGTTCTGGGCTTGGTGTGAGTATTCACTAACAGAGCAAGGTTTAACAGAATTTGCTCTCTGCTCAGGATGACCCTCAGTGGGAGAACATCTGAGATCACACAGACCCTTGTTGGGATCTAAATTATACCAATTTCCAGAGACAGGAGAATTTTTGTCTCCAAAGGACCCTGAAGCCTAAACTTAACTCTTTGGGTTATGGGATGTCAGTTAATTGCTATCAGTGTCTTTGTCCTTGACTTTACACCCATTAAGTTTCCTTTTCACAGAAGGATAGTTGCACATTAACCCGTTATCTCTTGTTTGAGGGTAATCTCAGCTGTACCAATTGTGCCAAATATTCCTCAGATGTTCTGACCTGTGGATAGCACTCAGCCACAGCTTCTACTTATGGTCTAGAGCTAGAAACTACTTGTGTATTCGGTTGCATAGGCAATACAATGGAGTGATCAAATAGTACAAATTCTAAAATTTAACTGCCTACATTTGAATTCAGACTCTGCCAGTTATTTAGCTTTGTGGACTTAGGCAAATTGTTAAACCTCTTCAGGCTTTATTTTTTATGTTTGTGAAATGCAGATAATAGCTACCAATAGAATTATTGTAAGGATTAAATCAATCTATTTACATATATGTATATACTATATGTGTCAGTGCCTAGCATATAATAGCACATAGTAAATGTTTTTCATTTATTATTTTTATTATTCCCATTGGAATTTGAGTTAACAGAACATGTGGATCTTCACTTTCAGCTCTAACATGTAAAGAGAGCTTGTAATAAATACAAAATACAAAACACACACACACACAAAGTAGGCATATTCAGGCAGCAGGAAATCTGAGATAAAATCTTGAAGGTAGGCAAGGCAAAACAAAATATCTTAACTATTCAGGAATGAGAATAAGAATTACATCAGACTTCTCTTCGGTAATCATGCAATCAAGAAGTGAGTAAAATGATATCTTTAATTGTTGAAAGTAAAACAATAAAACAAGAAAAACCTAGAATTCTGTAGCCAGTGAAATTAAAAAGTAACTCACGAGAATTACACAGATAAGAAATTGGGATCACATAAAGAAAGGAAGTGTGTCAGAGACTAAATGAAGGTAAAATATAATCTTTTATTTTTTATTTTATTTAAAATATAACTTTCTAAAGTAATAATTGCAATGTATTACGTAATTATATGGATAAGTGCAGTGAATCGTGGCAATGTCATAAGGGATAGGAGGGAGGAATTGGGATACTGCTATTATAAAATACTATATAAAGTCATAAAGTATATTGACAAGTGGACTTCATTTAAAATGCATGTTGTAAACTCAAGGCAAATGGGAAAAAATAAAAAACATAAATGGCATGCTAACAGAGCAGATAAGATTGAATTATATTAAGCTCTTACTTAAAACTAAATAAGATACTGAAAAAAGAAACTAAGAAGAAATGTAACAAATAGAAAATTGTTACAAGATGGTAAATATTAATCTAGCTTAATAAACACTGTAAATGTGTGATCTAAATGTAGCCATTAAAAAACAGAAATTCTCAGATTGAATAAGCAAGTTCTCTGCAAAAAATTTTAAAAAATCAATTTAAAATTCAGGTTAAAAGTAAAGGGATTGATAAAGATACATGATGGTAATACTAATCAAAAGAGGAGAGCATGCTTTCATTGTTACTTTATCCAGAACTCTACACATATCCTTCCTGTCTGTGATGTCAGGGAAAAGTTACTGATGTATCTAGTATTATCTTTGAAGTTACTTTCCCTCCCTTTCTTTTTTAAAATAACATCAGGGTGACTCATGGTTGTCTGATCTGCTTTTGAGAAATTTCCACTTTTTTCTTATTGTTTTTTCTTAAAATTTCTGCATTCTTGAAGTCTGATTTAATCACTTTCCATGTGTAAACGAGCTAGAAGTTTTATTAACAATGATTTCACTGAGAGTCAACAGTGTGACCTGGCTGTGAAAAGACAGCTAATGTATTAGGTTATATTACTAGAAAGGTAGTATTCTGAATATAGAAGGAAATAGTTCTATTGTTTTGTGCATTAATAATACATCACCTGGAGTACTATTTTCAGTTATGGGTATCATATTTAAGAGGACACTATCAAGTGCATAAACATGTTCTGAGATGTTGAAGTCATTTCAGATGAAGATATTTTGAGTAATTAAAAACTAAAGTATTTTAAGGAAAAAGTATTAGATGTCTAGTATTTGATAGACTGGCATTCTGGAAAAGCAATTATACTTAGGTGGATGTAATAAGAAAGGAAGCTTCAACTCAGAATAAAGAGAAACTTCTCAGTAATTATAACTGACCAACTTTGGAATGGACTATATTCTGAGATAATCATGAGCAACCTGTCAATGGAAGTGTCCAAACAGAAGATGGATGCCAAGATGCCTAAGCTATTGCTATACTGGTCTCTTTACAGCATTGTAGAATTTGAGTTCAATGACCTCAAAGATATCTGCCAGCCCAAATACTCTGTGATTCTATTTTAAAACCTTTTCATGCTCTATTTATCAGCCAATGAAATGAGTTCTTGTTAAGGTGGAAGATTTTTAAGATCTTTTCTTTCTGTAGAGCCCTAAAAATAGCTATAGAATGAAGCAATTTAAGAAAAATTTCCCCTGTTCCTCACAATTAGGCCCAAACCTTTAAAACCCAAAAGTAACATTTCAAGTTAATTTGCGAATTGCTCACTCTGTGTGCAAGTGAGATATATTTTGAAGACATCCTGTGAAAGCATAAAACAATTTTTATAATTATAAAAGCAATTTTATTCATCAAATATAGAGGCATATATATATATAGAAAAATCAATTATTCCAGTACCTTGTAATAAATGTTAATAATTATAAAAATTTTTTCATGTTATTTGGGAAATACAAACACAATTGAGATTACATTATAAATGTAACTTTATATTATGCCATTCCATTGAACAATTAAAAAATCAAGGTAGTGTAGCAATGAGTATGAGCACATCTTTTAGAAACCATCAGGCCTGGGTCCAGGACCTGGCTCATTCATGAATTGAAAGAATTTGGTCCAATTATATAACTTGTCTTTTCCTGGGTTCTAGAATTTAAAAAGTAAAAAATAATAGTATAATTATCATGATCAAATCTCATAATGTACTACAACTATTATGTCACTCAATATATAAATATTCAGACTAAATAATACTTAATAGACCTTTCCTTATCCTATCAGTTTAAACATAATTTTAATGTCTGTACAATATATTTAATGAATTCAACATGGTTTATTTCTATCTTAAAAGTTTTTTACTGTTAAATCCCACAAGGTAGTAAAGAGTAAATTTTGTTTCTTGGAACTTTTGATTATAATAAATAAGAGCCTCATTGAAATTCCTTGTTTCCTTAGTATTTTCTAATGACATTTGAATTTTTACTTCATAATGCAGTGTTCCTTTAACATAATGTGATTTTCCCAAAGATTTTTTTTTTCTTGAAGTATAATTAACATACAGTGTTATATTATTTTCAGGTTTCACAATATAATCATTCAACCACTCTATACATTACTTAGTACTTATCACTTGATAAGAGTTCTCATAATATCCTTTATCCATTTCACCCATTTCCTCGCCCACCTTCTCTCTGGCATCCACCAGCTTGTTCTCTGTATTTAAGAGTCTGCTATTTGTCACTTTTTCTGTTTGTTTTGTTTCTTCAATTTTACATATCAGTGAAATCATATAGTATCTGTTTTTCTCAATTTATTTCACTTAGCATTATACCCTCTAAGTCTATTCATGTTGTTGCAAATGGCAAGATCTAATTTGTTTTTATGGCTGAGTAAATATTCCATTGTGTGTATATATACAATTTCTTCTTTATCCATTCATCTATGGATGGATACTTGGGTCACTTCCATATCTTGGCTATTGTAAATAATGCTGCAACAAACATAGGGGTGCATATATCTTTTTGAATTGGTGTTTTCATTTTCTCTGGGTAAATACCCAATAGTGGAATTACTGGATTATATGGTAATTGTATTTTTTAAATATTTTTTGAGAACCCTCCATACTGTTTTCCACAGTGGCTGCACCAATTTGCATTCCCACCAACAGTGAAGGAGGGTTCCTTTTTCTCCACATGCTTGCCAACACTTGTTGATCCTTGAGTTTCTTGTGTTTTTTACTATAGCTATTCTCAAGTGTGAAGTGATGTTTTATTGTGGTTTTGATTCCCATTTCCCCGATTGTGATTAGTGATGTTGAGCATAAAATTTTATGTGTCTGTTGTATGTCCTTTGTATGACTATTTTTCTCAAGTTTTTATTTAAATTCCAGATAGTTAACATACAGTGTAATAGTTTCCATTGTAGAATTTAGTGATTCATCTCTTATATACAACATCCGGTGTTCATCACAACCAGTACCCTCCTTAATCCCCATTATCTATTTAACTCATCCTCCCAGCCACCTCCCCTCCAGTAACCAGCAATTTGTTGTCTCTAGTTAAGAGTCTGTTTCTTGGATATCCTCTTTTTTCCTACGTTTGTTTGTTTTGTTTCCTAAATTCCACATAAGAGTGAAATCATATGGTATTTGTCTTTCTCTGACTTATTTCACTTAGCATAATGTCTCTAGCTGCCTCCATGTCATTGCAAATGGCAAGATTTCATTCTTCTTATGGCTGAGTAATGTTCTATATGTATATGTATACCATGTCTTCTTTATCCATTCATCAGCCAATGGACATTTGGGCTCTTTCCATAATGTGGCTATTCTTGATAAAGCTGCTGTAAACACTGGGGTGCATGTATGCCTTTGAATTAGTATTTTTGTATTCTTTGGGTAAATACTTAGTAGTGTGATTGCTGGATCATAGGGTAATTCTACTGTTAACTTTTTGAGGAACCTCCATACTGTTTTCCAGACTGCTGTACCAGTTTGCATTCCCACCAACAGCATAAGAGGGTTCCCCTTTTTTGGCATTCTCGCCAACACCCATTGTTTCCTGTGTTGTTAATTTTAGCCATTTTGACTGATGTGAGGTGATATCTCATTGTGGTTTTGATTTGTGTTTCCCTGATGATGAGTGATACTAAGCATCTTTTCATGGGTCTGTAAGCCATCTGGATGTCTTCTTTGGAAAAGTATCTATTCACATCTTCTGCCCATTTCTTAACTGGATTATTTGTTTTTGGGGTGTTGAGTTTTATAAGTCCTTAATATATTTTGGATACTAACCCTTTATAAGATACATTGTATTTAAATTTCTTCTCCCATTCTGTAAATTGCCATTTAGTTTTGTTAAGTGCTTCCTTCACTGTGCAAAAGCTTTTTATTTTGAAGTCCCAATAGTTTATTTCTGCTTTTGTTTCCCTTGCCTCAGTAGACATATCTAGAAGTTAATATGGCCGATGTCAGGTTGCTGCCTTTGTTCTCCTCTAGGATTTTGATGGTTTCCTGTCTCATATTTTTGTCTTTCATTCATTTTGAATTTATTTTTATGTATGGTATAAGAAAGTGATTCAGTTTCATTCTTTTGCATGTTGCTGTCCAGTTTTCCCAACAAAATTTGTTGAAGAGACTATATTTTTCCCATTGGATAGTTTGTCCTGCTTTGTTGAAGATTAATTGACCGTGTTTGTTTCTGGGTTTTCTATTCTGTTCCATTGATCTCTGTTTCTATTTTTGTGCCAGTACCATGCTGTCTTGATCATTACAGCTTTGTAATATAGCTTGAAGTCCAGAATTGTGATGCCACCAGGTTTTTGTTTGTTTTGTTTTGTTTTTATTTCAAGATTGCTTTGGCTATTCGGTCTTTTGTGGTTTCATACAAATTTTAGGATTGTTTATATTAGCTCTGTGAAAAATGCTGGTGGTATTTTGATAGGGATTGCATTAAATGTGTAGTATGCTTTGGGTAAAAACATTTTAAAAATAGTCTTCCAATCCATGAGCATGGAATGTTTTTCCATTTCTTTGTGTCATCTTCAATTTTTCTTTCATCAGTGTTTTATAGTTTTCAGAGTACAGATCTTTTACCTCTTTGGTTAGGTTTATTCCTAGGTATCTTAGAGTTTTGGGTGCAATTGTAAATGGGATTGATTGCTTGATTTTTCTTTCTGCCATTTCATTTTTGGTGTATAGAAATGCAAAAGATTTCTGTACATTGATTTTTTTATCCTGTGGCTTTGCTGAAATTACGTATCTATTTTGGCAGGTTTGGGGTGGGTTTTTTTTTGTGTGTGTTTTCTATATAGAATATCATGTCATCTGCAAAGAGTGAAAGTTTGACTTCTTCCTTGTTGATTTGGATGCCTTTTATTTCTTTTGTTGTCTGAATGCTGAGGCTAGTCCTTCCAATACTATGTTACATAAAGTGGTGAGAGTAGACATTTCTGTATTGTTCCTAACCATAGAGGAAAAGCTCTCAATTTTCCCCATTGATGATGATATTAGCTGTGGGTTTTTACATATATGACCTTTTCTTAATCCCTACTTTGTTGAGGATTTTTATCATGAATGGATGTACTTTGTCAAATGCTTTTTCTACATCTATTGAAAAGATCATATGGCTCTTATCCTTTCTTGTATTAATGTGGTGTATCACGTTGATTGATTTGCAAATACTGAACCACACTTGCAGCCCAGGAATAATTTCCACTTGATTGTGGTGATTGATTTTTTTAATGTAGTGGTGGTTTCCATTTACTGGTATTTTATTGAGAATTTTTGCATCCATGTTCTCAGGAATATTGGCCTGTAGTTCTCTTGTTTAATGGCTTCTTTCCCTGGTTTTGGTATCAGGGTAATGCTGGCCACATAGAAAGAATTTGGAAGTTTTCCTTCCATTTCTATTTTTTGGAACAGTTTGAGAATAGGTATTAACTCTTCTTTAAATGCTTGGTAAAATTTCCCTGTGAAGACATCTGGCTTTGGACTTTTGTTTGTTGGGAGTCTTTTGATTACTGAATCAATTTCTTTGCTGGTTATGGGTCTGTTCAGGTTTTCTATTTCTTCCTGTTCCAGTTATGGTAGTTTATATGTTTCTAGGAACTTATCTATTTCTTCCATGTTGTCCAATTTGTTGGCATATAGTTTTTCATAATATTCTCTTAGAATTGTTTGTATTTTGGTGATGGTGTTTGCTATTTCTCTTCTCTCATTTGTGATTTTATTTATTTGAGTCCTTTCTCTTTTCTTCTTGATAAGTCCGGCTAGGGGTTTATCAATTTTACTACCTTTTTTGAAGACCCAGCTCCTGGTTTCATTGATTTGTTTTTGTTTTTGTTTTTAGTTTATATATCATTTAATTCTACTCTAAACTTCATATTTTTTTCCCTTCTTCTACTCGCTTTAGACTTTGTTGTTCTTTTTCTAGCTCCTTTAGTTGTAAGGTTAGGTTTCTTTGACATATTTCTTGATTTTGAGGTAGGCCTGTATTGCTATTAATTTTCCTCTTAGGACCACTTTTGGTATATCCCAAACGTTTTGGATCATTGTGTTTTCATTTGTTTCCATGCATTTTTAAATTCTTCAACTCCTTCACTGTCTAGTAGTTCTTATTTAACCTCCATGCATGTATCTTCTTTCCAGATTTTTTCTCTTGCTTGATTTCTAGTTTCATAGCTTTGTGGTTTGAAAAGATGCATGATAGCATGATATGACTTCAATCTATTTGAGTTTTTGATATTTGTTTTGTGGCTTAACATGCATTAACTGGAGAATGTTCCATGTGCATTTGAAAAGAATGTGTGTTCTGCAGTTTTAGCACAGAATGCTTCAGTATCTCTGTTAGGTCCAAATGGTTCAATGTGTATTGTAAGCCACTGTGATCTTATTGATTTTCTGTTTGGATGATCCATCCATTGATGTAAATGGGGTGTTAAAGTCCCTTACTAAATTTTGGTACCCCAATTTTCTTTTGGCATCCATGATAGCTGTTTCTCCATCCCCTTACTTTCAATCTTCAGGTTTCTTTTCATCTGAAATGAGTCTCTTGTAGGCAGCATACAGATAGGTTTTGGGTTTGTTTATTTTTCCACTGTGTCACCCTGTATCTTTTGTTTGGAGAATTTAGTCCATTTATGTTCAACCTAATTATTGATAGGTATGTATTTATTGCCATTTTATCACTTGTTTTGTGGTTGGTTTTATAGATTTTCTCTGATCCTTTCCTCTCTTGCTTTCATGGTTTGTTTGCTTTCTTTAATGATATACTTAGATCCCTTTCTCTTTATTCTTTGCATATCTCCTGCATATAGCAGCGAAATTAAGTTGATGGTCACTTAAATTTAAACCCATTCTTTACTCATCTCCATCCCATATTTTAGGCATATGTGATCATATTTTGTATCCTTTTATTTTATAAATCCCTTGACTGATTTTTACAGAAATATTTCTTTTTACTGGTTTGGTGTTTTGCTTTTTTACTTTTCATTTGATCTTGTTATCAGCTGGGTTCATAAAATGAGTTTGGAAGACTTTGAAAAGAATATGTATTAAATCTTCTTTGACTGTTTGGTAGAATTCATCACTGAAGCCAATTGGTCCAGATTGTGTTGTTGAGAGGTTTTTGAATAATGATTCAATCCTTTTGCAAGTAATCAGTCTTTTCAAATTTTCTTTTTTATTGTTATGTTAATCACCATACTTTACATCATTAGTTTTTGATGTAGTGTTCCATGATTCATTATTTGCTTATAACACCCAGTGCTCTATGAAGAACGTGCTCTCTTTAATACCCATCACCAGGCTAACCCTTCCCCCACCCCTTCCCCTCTAGAACCCTCAGTTTGTTTCTCAGAACCATATTCTCTCATGGTTTGTCTCCCCCTCCAATACCCCACTTCATTATTCCCTTCCTACTATCTTCTTTTTTTAAAACATATATTGTATTATTTGTTTCTGAGGTACAGGTCTGTGATTCAACAATCTTACACAATTCACAGCTCTCACCATAGCACATACCACCCAATGTCTATCACACAGCCACCCCATCCCTCCCACCCCCCACCACACCAGCAAAACTCAGTTTGTTTCCTAAGATTAAGAATTCCTCATATCAGTGAGGTCATATGATACATGTCTTTCTCTGATTGACTTATTTCACTGAGCATAATACCCTCCAGTTCCATCCATGTCGTTGCAAATGGCAAGATCTCATTCTTTTCATGGCTGCATAATATTCCATTGTTTATATATACCACCTCTTCTTTATCCATTCATCTGTCGATGGACATCTTGGCTCTTTCCACAGTTTGGCTATGGTGGACACTGCTGCTATAAACATCAGGGTACACGTACCCCTTTGGATCCCTACATTTGTATCTTTGGGGTAAATACCCAGTAGTGCAATTGCTGGGTCATAGGGTAGCTCTATTTTCAACTTTTTGAGGAAACTCCATACTGTTTTCCAGAGTGGCTGCACCAGCTTGCATTCCCACCAACAGTGTAGGAGGGTTCCCCTTTCTCCGCATCCCTGCCAACATCTGTCGTTTACTGAGTCTTAATTTTAACCATTCTGACTGGTGTGAGATGGTATCTCATTGAGGTTTTGATTTATGCAGAGCGATGTTGAGACCTTTTTCATG
>NC_138377.1:60820768-60844677 GCF_054177405.1 Leptonychotes weddellii
AACTGTATCCCAAAATTTTAAAGAGAGAACAACTTTATATATATATATATATATATATATACACACACACACACACACCAAAAATAAGGTTAACTACTATGAAGCGATAGAATATGACTCTAAAAATGAAAAAAATAAAAAAGATCTTTTAAAAAAGGGATTGATAAGATGTTGGTTGAAAAAGGGAAAAATAAAATTAAAAAAAAAAAAGTTAAAAATTTACTTTGAAAGGCTGAAGAATCATGGTAAAAAAGCCATGAATTCTATGTGCAGTATTCCCCTAGCTCTGGAGTTCTGCCGTTCTCATTGATCAGTAAACTTCGTCTTGGCTGGCTGTTCTTGCTGATCTTCTGGGGGCGGGGCCTGTTGCCATGGTTCCCAAATGTCTTTACCGGAGATGGAATTGCCCCGCCCTTCTTGGGGCCAGGCTAAGTAATCTGCTCAGGTTTGCTCTCAGGAGCTTTTGTTCCCTGCAAGCTTTCCACACAGCTTTGGAGGAGGAGAGGGAAATGACAGCCTCTCAATCTCTGACCCGGAGGATCCAAGAACTTGGGGGCCCCACTCAGTGCACCCCCGGAGAAAAGCAGTCAATCACTCCCATCTCCCTGGTTTCTGGTTGCACTCTGTTCTCACCCGGCCTATGACCGAGCATTTCTATCTCTGGCACCAGACTCCCTGGGGAGTCTCCAAACCCAGCAGATCCCTGCGGTGCACTCCCGTGCCACTCCTGGGGGAGGAAGGGGAGTCCCTTGGGATCTGCCACTTGTTGGGTCCCTGCTGGAGGAGCAGGACCCCACTGTGCCACAAATCACAGTTTATGACAACCCCAAGCTGAGAGCCCCCTCCTTGGCTCCTTCTCTGCAGCTGGCTTCCCTGCTCCAATACCTGGGAGCTCTGCCACACTCAGGCACCCACGGTCTTTCTGTGACCCTGAGGGTCCTGAGACTACACTGTCCCAGTGAGGGTTCCACCCCCCACTTAGCCACTGGAGCGACATCTCTCAGTGGAGCCGACTTCTAAATGTAATTTTGTGCTCTGCTGCTCTATCACTTGCCAGTAGCAGCTGACGGAGGCCCCCTCCTCCGCCGTCCATCTTCCCAAATATCGCCTCGGATTCACTTCTCCACACATCCTACCTTCCAGAAAGTGGTTGCTTTTCTGTTCAGAGAGTTGCTGCTATTCTTTTCTTCGATCTCCTTTTGAGTTTGTAGGTGTTCAGAATGGTTTGATCCCTATGTAGCTGAATTCCTGGGACCAGACAAAATTTAGGTCTCATACTCCTCTGCCATCTTGCTCCTCCCACTGCTCAAATTTTTTATTTCTTTATAATTTGGTCTTGGAAGGTTTCATGTTTCTAGGAATTTATCCATTTACTTTATGTTGTTTAAATATTTGGCATGTAACTGTAGTAGTCTCTGTGGTGTCAGTTGTAACTTCTCTATTATTTGTGATTTTATTTTAGCCTTCTTTTCTTGGTAATTCTAGCTAAAAATTCCTCTGTTTTTCTCTTCAGAGAAAGAGCTCTTGGTTTCATTTGTCTTTTTTTATTGTCTTTAGTCTCTTTCACTTGTTTTTGCTGTGATCTTTATTATTTCCTCCTCTACTAAGTTTTGGTTTCATTAGTTTTTTTCCTAGTTTCTTTTGGTATAAAGTTAAATTGTTCATTGGAGATCTCTGTTGTTTATTTCTTGACGTAGGCCTGTATTGCTATAAATTTACCTCTCAGTATATTTTTACTTCTTTGATTTTTTTTCTATGACTCATTAGTTACACAGTACCATGTGGTTTAATCTCCACATATTTGTAGTTTTTCCGGTTTTCTCTTGTAATTCATTCTAATTTAATGCCATTCTGGTAGCAAAAGATGCTAGGTATAGTTTCAATCTTTGTGAATTTATTAAGACTTTATATAGTAGTTTAATATGTAATCTATGTATTATGTGTACTTGGGAAAAACATATATGCTGCTCTTTTGAATGGAATATCCTACATATATCTATTAATTCCACCTGATCTATTGTGTTATTTAAGGCTGATGTTCTCATTTATTTTTCTGTCTGATTTATCCGTTGATGTAAGTGGAGTACTAAAGTTCTTACTATTGTTGTCAATTTTAAACTTTAGGACTGTTAGTATGTCTTAATATATTTTGGTGCTATTACATTGAGTGCATGTATTTATAAATGTTACATCTCCTTGCTAGATTTACTCCTTTATCATTATATAGTACCCCTTTTCATCTTTTACTGTAGTCTTTGTTTTTAAATCTATATTATCTGATATGAATATAACCACATGAGCTTTCTTTTCCTTTCCCTTTGTATGAAATATCTTCTTTTAATCATTCATTTTCAGTGTTTGTGTGTCTTTAGTTCTGAGTCTTACTGTTTTTATTAATTTAGCCACTATATGTTTTGTGTTTTGAAGTATAGTTAGCATACAATGTTACGTTAGTTCCCGGCATGCAACATAGTGATTCAACAATACTATACATTATTCAATGCTCACAATGATAAGGGTAGTCACCCTCTGCCACCAACATACTTTTCATCTCCATGACTTATGTAAAAGTAGAAGTTTTTGCCTATTGATCACTTTTATCTGTTTCACCCATATACCCATAGCCCTACCATCTAGTAATTACCAATTCTTAGAGTTTAAGAGTCTGCAATGACCTGCTTTGCCTACTGTGGGTGTGGTTCCTGTGTTTTTGAGAGCCATCTCTCATGCCACCATGGGCTTGTTGGTATATAGGGCTTGCTCCTGTATAGCTACTTAAGATATATGGTTGCTGCAACTGCAGGCATGGTGATGTGTGGGGCTATCACCCTCTCTCCCCAACACTGGAGTCATTTGGAAGTGGTACCATTCCTGACCTTGGCTGCCTACAGTGTGTGGTGCGGCAGGAGCTGTTTTGGAGGAATGCCTGCCAAGACAGTGGGTTTGATGGGTTACAAAGTGTTAGCACTGGCTCCTATAAGCATTCGGCTATCACTGCTGATGGTCTCTGTTTCTTTTCCTCTACCCAGGTTTTTTGTTCCTGAAGAAATCTCCTAAGAACCCCTGCCACTTTAGCACATATTCTAAGATTAGTCAGTAACCTTCCTTCACATATATTCTAGACACTTTTCAAACTCCTGCTGCTTGTGCGGTCTTGGGCATTGTTATTTTAGTATGCTGGCTCTTTGAGAGTAGGGACTCCGTTTTTTATCACCCTCTTGCACTCTCCAAGTTAAGCGCCACTGGTTTTCAAAGCCCAATGTTACAGGGACTCATTTGTCCAGTGCGGGTCCCCAGTGCCAGGGGTGTCCTGTGTGGAGTCTGGTCCTCTTCTCCATGCTTGTGATACCCCTCCAGTTTGTGTGTTTGTGGTTGCCTCGAGTTTGGTTCCCAACTGTATCTCTACCTCTTGTAAAATTAGCTGTGAAAAGCCTGTTTTGCCTCAGATCATTCTGAGAGTTAATTACATAGATGTAGCTTTTATCTCAGTGTTTATTGGACCAGATGAGTTCAGGATCCTACTCTGCCATTTTCTTAGCTCTCTCCCACACTGTCTTTTGATGGGACAATTGGTCCATTTACATATAAAGTAATAATTATTGATGATATGTACTTATTGCTACTTTAATAGTTTGCTGTTTTTGTAGTTCCTCTCTGTTCTTTTGCAGTTTGATGGCTTCCTTTAGTGTTACATTTATATTCATTTTGCATTTTCTTTTGTGTGTTACCATAAGATTTGCTTCTGGGTTACTATGAAGTTCACACATTTCACACTATGGATATGACAGTCTTTTTAAAGTTGATAGTAACAAATTTGAACACATTCAAAAATATGTAGATATGTGTCCTTTATATTATTGTAGTTTTGATTTTACTAATTTTGTCTTTTTACTGACCTTTTCCCATGAGTATTACTTTGTTGTTATAAATCATTACCATTGAAGTCCCTTTAATATTTCTCCTAAGGTTGTTGTAATGGATTTATCTTTTGATTGTCTTGAAAATTCTTTATCTCCCCTTCAAATCTGAATAGCATTATCAAGTACAGTATTCTTGGTTGGAAGTTTCTCTTTCATTATTGTGAATATACCCTGCCATTCTCTTTTGCTTACAGGATTTCTGCTTAAAATCAGTTGATGGTCTTATGGGGGTTCCCTTATATATTACAATTTGTTTTTATCTTGCTGCTTTTATGAATCTCTCTTTAACTTTTGTTATTTTAATTATAATGTGTCTTCATGTGAATCCTTTTTGGTTCTTTGGAATACCCTGGGCTTCTTTTATCTGGATAGTTGTTTCCTTCCCTAGGCTCAAGAAATTTTCAACCATTATTGTTTCTAAAACTTTTCTGTCTCTCTTTCTATTCTTCTAGGATCCTTATACTGCAGATGTATTGTTTGATGTTGTCATAGATGTCCCTTAATACTTATTTTAAAAATTCTTTCTGCTCTTCTGTCTGGGTGAGTTCTATTGCTTAATTCAGCTCCCTGATTCATTTTTCTGCTTATTCTACTGTAGTCTTGTTGAATCCATCTAATTTATTTTTCATTTCAGTTACTGTATGTTCACCTCTGTAATTTTCATTTGTCACTTGTTTTTTTTGAAGGTCTCACTGTGTTCATCCATTCTTCTCCTGAGTTTAGTAAACATCCTTGCTTTACTTATCTCTGTATCATTAAAGTCTTTTTTTCTTGAGGTTTTATTTTGCTCTTTCTTTTGATACATAATTCTGTTTCCTCATGTTTCTTGATTCCCTGTTTGTTTCTATGGATTAGGTAAAATAACTACCTCTCTCAGTCCCTAAGGAGTGGCCATGCAGAGGTGATGATCCATACTGTTCAACCTTGTCCTAGCATATGGTTGTCTCTTGAACCTTTGTGATTGCTTAAACCATCTGATTTTTTTTCTTGACATATGTCCCCATTGCTGAGGCTGTGTAAAGGCCTATGACCCAAGGAGAAGAGTCTCATTTAGCAACTACTTTCAGGCTGATTAAAATTTGCTGCTTGAGGGCCTGGCTTCTAAACTATGCAATTATATACAGTCCTTTGTGGTAACAATTGTAATTTCTGCTGGTCTTCAAACAAGGAGATCTGGAGGTGTCCCCTGAGTAATAGTTGCAAAAATCAGGATTCCAGGTGTATGAACAAGCTCCTTTCTGGGAGGTCCATCTCCTCAAGCTGTATGAAGACTAAGAGGATTGCAAAGAAAGATGATGTCTCTCTGCTTATGTTCTATGTGAGTGCCTCCTTGACCTCTAGATGTGGGAGAAATCTGAAGCCTATCCCATAGGCTGAAGCTCCAGGCTAAAAAAAAAAAAAATGGTCTTTTTCACAGAAGGACTGGACTGTGTTGCATTCTATTGTCTGTATAGTGCCCTGGGAGTAGTCCTCTGCCATGAAGTATCCTTCCAGTTTTTACAGTCCCCTAAAGCTCTGGAATGGCTGCATTGTAGGCTTCCAGGATGAGGCAATCCAGGGGTTTCTCCTACATGGACTGTGTTCAACCCCTGGCTTTAACAAGACAACTGGAGATTATTTGGGACAGAGCACACTCACTGGCCTTAGCAAGTGTTGGGACCAATTTCCAGTGCCAGTCTCAGCAATGTATCATGAAGGTGCTGTGTGATAGTTTGCATCCCTGAGCTAGCAGGCTATGTGGAGTGAAAAAATGTTATCCATTAGCATCTCATTTTAAAGAACCTATCAACTGTCTCCTGGCCCTCCAGTCAATGCCCTCAGATCAGCAAATGAATTTCCCTCATGTATAATAGATGTTCTTTTTATACTGCTGTTTTTTTTCTTTTTTTTATTCTGGGAAGGTGATGTAGGAGGATACTAATCTCACTTGGTCCCATGTACACACCTAGAGAACAGCCACATCGGTGCAACTAACCCAGAAAATGAAAAGGAGTGGCAGCACAGACTTTCCAGTTAATTGTAGAGAGAAGGATACACTGAAAAGGGTAGGAGGGGAGAAGATGCAGCAGGAACCAAACTTATAGCAAGACTAACCACAAATGGGAGGGACACCACAAGCACAGAGAAGGGAGAGAAGCAGATCCCACACCAGGTACCCTGGCATGGGGGACCTGCACTGGAAGACAAGTCCCCATAACATTTGGCTTTGAAAGCCAGTAGGGCTTAGCTCTGGTTATTTTAATAATCAGCAGGGTGGGCTAGGGGAAGAGCCTTAGGATGATAGAAAACTGAGTCCCCACTCTTAAAAAGACAGCATTAATAAAAGAAGTCCCACTGGGACACAGCATGGAAGCAGCAGTTTGAAAAGCACCTGGGGTATGTGTAAAAGATTTATTTACTGATCTCAGAAGGCATGCTGGAGGGCCAGGAATCTTTAGGAGACTTCTCCAAGAACAAAAGAGCTGGCAGGCACTATTTCTCTCCCACCCCCCATCCTACATAGATGGACACCTACAGGAGCCCATGCAAACACTACATATAACTTGCTAACACCACACACTTTGCCCCTCTGTTCTTGGGATCCAGCACAAACAATATGGTGCACCTCATCTTATAAGCAGTCCTGGCTGGCACCAGCACCACTCCAAAGTGACTCCTGCCCTGGGGAGAGGGTAAGATAACCAAACACACCAGTTCAACTGTAGTTCCAGCAGCCAAACCTTAAAACTGGCAGTGTCAAGAGAGTGCCCTACTGATCTTTGTGTTTGGAGCTGCACACATGGCCTGGGGGCAGACTGCCTGTCCCACTAACAAAAACGTTTCTTGGGACACTGCAGTTCAGTATGACTGCAGCCTCAGCAAATGAGCTCAGGGCAAGCATCTGGTCTCACTGCTGACACTACCCAACTGCAAGCCCATTGTGGCCCTAGACTGGAATTTTAACAGTACAGGGACCAAACTCTGCCCAAAACAGTCAAAGTAGGTCCAGCTCCACCTAAAGGACCCCGCTGAAGCACTTGGTTCTGTGGTACAAGCGCCACAAGCTTTCATTATACATAAAAACAGAGAGTTAGACAAAATGAGGAGACAGAGGAATATGTCCCAAATGAAAGAATAGGACAAAACCACAGCAAACGAGCTAAATGAAACACCGGTAAGTTATATGCCTAATAGAGAATTCAAAGTAATGGTCATAAATATGCTTACCAGACCTGAGAAACAAGTGGAGAATCTCAGTGAGACCCTCAAGAAAAGGATAGAAAATATAGAAAAGAACCAAACCAAACATTAAAAATGTACTAGAAGGAATCAATAGTAGCTTAGAAAAGGCAGAAGAATGCAAGGTAGAAGACAAAGTGATGGAAAAAAAAAATGATACTAGGTTAAGGAAACTCAATGACATCATCAAGCATAGTAACATTCTCCTCCTTCTGGGATTTCTATAAAACAAGAGAGAGGGGGCAGAAAACTTAACTTGAGTAATAGCCAAAGTACTCCAGTCTGGGGAAGGAAACTGACATCTAGATCCAGGAGGCACAGAAAGCCCCCAACCACATCAACACAAGAAAGTCCACACCTAGGCACATAATTAAAATGGCAAAAGCAGGGATAAAGAAAGAATTTTAAAAGGAGCAAGAGAGGGCGCCTGGGTGGCTCAGTTGGTTAAGCGACTGCCTTCGGCTCAGGTCATGATCCTGGAGTCCCAGGATCGAGTCCCGCATCAGGCTCCCTGCTCGGTGGGGAGCCTGCTTCTCCTTCTGACCCTCCCCCCTCTCATGTGCTCTCTGTCTCTCATTCTCTCTGTCTCAAATAAATAAATAAAATCTTTAAAAAAAAAAAAAAGGAGCAAGAGAAAAGAAAACAGTTACATACCTGTGAAACTCTATAAGGTTAACAGCTGATTTTCCAGCAGAAACTTTGAATACATCATGCCACTCCCTCTACCCTGCAAAGTGTTGAAAGGAAAAAACCCTTGACAACAATACTCCAACCCATCAAGGCTATCATTCAGAATAGGAGAGCTAGAGTTTCCCAGATAAACAAAACCTCATGGAGTTCATTAGCACTAAAGCATCCTTAAAAAAACATTAAAGGAAATTCTTTGGAAAGAAAAGGCCATAATGAGCAGTAAAAAAAAAAAAAAATAGGAAAGGAAAAAAATTTCACGGGTACATAAAAACCTAATAAAAGTGGTATATAATCACTTTTAAAACTAGTACAGAGGTTAAAGCATAAAGCAGTAAAATCAATTATATCTATAAAAACCAAGGAATTCACAAAATGAAAGGATATAAAGTATGACATACATAACCTATGGGGGGTGAGTAAAAATTTAGTGCTTTTGGAATAGGTTCAAACTTAAGCAACCATCAACTTAATATAGGCTGGTATATGCATAAGATGATCTTTCTGAGCCTAATGGTGATGACAAATCAAAATCCTTTAAGATATGCAAAAGAAAAAGGAATCCAAGCTTATCACTAAAGAAAACCACAAGAGAGCAAGAAAAGATAGGAACAGAGAAGAACAAAATGGCAAAAAGTATATACCTATCAATAATTACTTTGAATGTAAACAGACTAAATGTTCTAGTCAAAAGAAATGGGGTGGCAGAATAGATAAAAATGCAAGACCCATCAATATGTTGCCTTCAAGAAACACATTTCATATCTCAAGACACATGCCAATTGAAAGTGAAGTAATGGAAAAACATTTACCAGACAAATGGAAGGAAAAAGAAAGTGGGCAAAAGGGACTTCAAGATTGTAACAAGGGACAAAGAAGGGCATTACATAATAAGGGATCAATCCGACAATAGGTTATAATTGTAAGCATCTGTGCACACACTATAATAGCACCTAAACACATAAAGCCAATATTCATAAACCTAAAGAGAGAAATTGAAAGTAATACAATAATAGGGGGCACTTTAAAACCCCATTACAGGGGTACCTGGGTGGCTCAGTTGTTAAGCGTCTGCCTTTGGCTCAGGTCGTGATCCCAGGGTCCTGGGATCAAGCCCCACATCGGGCTCTCTGCTCAGCAGAAAGCCTGCTTCTCCCTCTCCCACTCTCCTTGCTTGTGTTCCCCCTCTCGCTGTGTCTCTGTCAAATAAATAAAAAAAAAATCTTTAAAAAAATAATAAATATAAAATAAAACCCCATTACATCAATGGTTAGATCAGCCAAACAGAAAATCAACAAGGCAGCAGTGGCTTTGAATGACACATTGGACTAGATGGATCTAACAGAGATCTTTAAGCATCACATACTAAAACAGCAGAATATGCATACTTTCCATGTATACATGGACATTCAGCAGAATAGATTACATGTTAGGCCACAAAACAAGCCTAATAAATTGAAAGACTGAAATAATACCATGCAACTTTTCCAACCAGTAATGTATAAAAGTAGAAATCAACCACAAGAAAAAATCTAGAAAGAACACATATACACTGAAGCTAAATAACATGTTACTGAACATGAATGGGTCAACCAAGAAATCAAGTAAGAAATAAAAAATACTGGAGACAAATGAAAACACAGTGGTCCAAAATCTTTGGGATGCAGCATTAGTGATTCTAAGAGGAAAGTTTATAGCAATACAGGGCTGCCTCAAGAAGCAAGAAAATTCTCAAAGAACAAAGCCAAAAGCTGGTAGGAGGGAGGAAATAATAAAGATTAGAACAAAAATAAATGAAATAGAGAGTTAATAGAAGAGATCAATGAAACCAGGAGCTGGCACTTTGAAAAAATAAAAACCTATAGCAAGATCATCAAAAAAGGAAGAGGGAGGGCTCCAAAATACCACCACAGAAATATAAAGGATTAGAAAAGAATATTATGAAAAATGCCAACAAACTGGACAACTTAAAAAATGAATAAATTCCTAGGAACATATAATCTTCCAAAAATGAATTAGGAAGCAAGAAAATTTTAACAGATTACTGATTGAATTTGATTGAATCAAAAAACTCATAACAAACAGAAAGACCAGGAACAGCTAACTTCACAGTAACTTCTACCAATCATTTTATTTAAGATTTTATTCAAATTTTTGTTAATATATAGTGTAGTATTAGTTTCAGGAGTAGAATTTGGTGATTTATCACTTAACTATAACACACTCATCACAACAAGAGCCCTCCTTAACACCCATTACCCATTTAGCCCATAATCCAGGCACCTCCCCTCCAGCAACCCTCAGTTTGTTCTCTCTAGTTAAGAGTCTCCTATGGTTTACTTCCCTCTTTTTTTTCCTTTATATTATATTCACCTGTTTTGTTTCTTAAATTCACATATACACACCATATCTTTTTATTCTATTCAACAGGTAATGGATCTTTGAGCTCTATCCATAATTTGGCTATTGTTGATAATGCTGCTATAGACATTGGGGTGCATATGCCCCTTCGAATCAGCATTTTTGTATCATTTGGGTAAATAGCTAGTAGTGCAATTGCTGGATCATAAGGTAGTTCTATTTTTAACTTTTTGAGGAACTTCCATACTGCTTTCCAGAGTGGCTGCACCAGTTTGCGTTCCCACCAACAGTGTAAGAGGGTTCCCCTTTCTTTCTCCACATCCTTGCCAACTTCTGTTGTTCCCTGTGCTGTTAATTTTAGCCATTCTGACAGGTATGAGGTAATATCTGATTGTAGTTTTGATTTGTATTTCCCTGATGATCAGTGATGACAAGCACCTTTTCATGTGTCTGTTAGCCATCTGTATGTCTTCTTTGGAAAAATGTCTTATTTTATGTCTTCTGCCCATTTCTTAACTGGATTATTTGTTTTGGGGCCCTAAGTTTGAGAAGTTCTTTATAATGTTGGCTACTAACCCTTATCAGATATGTCATGTGCAAATATCTTTTCCCATTCTGTAGGTTGCCTTTTAGTTTTGCTGAATGTTTCCCTCACTGTGTAGAAGATTTTTATTTTGATGAAGTCCCAATAGTTCTTTTTTGCTTTTGTTTCCCTTGCTTCCAGAGATGTCTCTGGTAAGAAGTTCTATGGCTGAGGTCAAAGAGGTTGCTGCCTGTATTCTCCTCTAGGATTTTGATGGTTTCCTGTCTACCAATCATTTAGGGAATAGTTAATACCGATTCTTCTCAACTTATTCCAAAAAATAGAAGAAAATTTCCAAATTAATTTTATGAGGCCTACATTATCCTGATACAAGACTATGTAAAAACTATAGGCCTATGTCTTTGATGACCTTAGATGCAAAAATCCTCAACAAAATATTAGTAAACTGAATTCAACAGTACATTAAAAAATAATAAACTACAATCAAGTGGGATTTAACCCATGGTTGGTTCCAAGGTTGGCTCAATATTTGCACATCAATCAGTGTGGAACATTACATTAACCAGGGGAAGGATAAAAATTATAAGATCATCTCAAATCATTTGACAAAATACAACATCCATTCATGATAAAAACCCTCAACAGGAGAAGTAGGTTTAGAGGGAATATACATCAACATAATAAAGTCCATATATGAAAACCCACAGCCAACATATACTCAATGGTGAAAAACTGAGAGCTTCTCCCCTAAGCTCAGAAACAGGACAAGGAGATCTACTTTCATGACTTTAATCAAAATAGTATTGGAACTCCTTGGCACAGCAACTGGATAAGATATATAACACATCCAAATTAGTAAGAAAGAAGTAAAACTGTCACTATTTGCAGATAACATACTATACATGGAAAACCCTAAAGACTCCACCAAAGCACAAATAGAACAAATTAATGAATGCAGTAATGTCACAGGACACAAAATTAATATGGAAATTAAGAAACAATGCCATTTATTATTGCATCAAAAAAATAAAAGACCTAGGAATAAACTTAACAAAGGAGGCAAAAATCTGTACTCCAAAAACTATGTAATATTGATAAAATAAACTGAAGATAACAAAAACCAATGGAAAGATAAACCACACTCAGGGATTGGAAGAAGTAATATTGTTAAAATGTCCTTACTACCCAATGCAATTTCTATCAAAAACCAACATTTTTCATAGAACTTAAACAAAAATCCTAAAGTTTGTATGGAATGATAAAAAACCCTGAATAGCCAAAGCAATCTTGAAAAGAAGAACAAAGCTGGAGGTACCACAATCCCAGATTTAGATATATTACAAAGCTATAGTAAACAAAATGGTATGGTACTGGCAAAAAAAACAGACACACAGAGCAATGGAACAGAATACAGAGTCCAGAAATAAACCCACACTCTCTGGCCAATTCATCTTTGACAAAGGAGGCAAGAGTATTTGATGGGAAAAAGTCTCTTTAGCAAATGGTATTAGGGAAATTGGACAGCTACATGCAAAAGAATGAAACTAGACCACTTTCTTACATTGTACCTAAAAATAAACTCAAAATGGAATCAATATCTAAATGTGAATTCTGAAGCTATGAAATTCCTGGAAGAAAACATAGGCAATAATTTCTTTGACACTGGCCATAGAAATATTCTTCTAGTTATATCTCCCCAGCAAGGGAAATAAAAGCAAAATTAAACTATTGGGACTACACCAAAATAAAATGCTTTTGCACAGCAAAATAAATCATCAAGAAAAGAAAAAGGAAGCCTACTGAATGGGAGAAGATAGTTGCAAATGATATATATTTGGATATTAATGCCTTGTGGGATATAAGGAACTTCACCAAAAAACCCCACAAATAATCTGATTATAAAATGGTCAGAGGACCTAAAGAGACATTTTTCCAAAGAAGGCATACAGATTGCCAAGAGACACATGAAAAGTGCTCAACATCACTAATCATCAAGGGAAATGCAAATTAAAATCATGAGATCTATCCTTATACCTATGAGAATATCTTTTATCAAAATCATAAGAAACAAGTGTTGGCAATGATGTGAAGATAAAGGAACTCTCATGCACTGTTGGTGGGAATTTAAATTGGTGAAACCACTGTGTAAAACACTATGGAGGGTCCTGAAAAAAATTAAAAATACCTAGTAGTGCAATTGCTGGGTCATAGGGTAGCTCTATTTTTAACTTCTTGAGGAACCTCCATACTGTTTTCCAGAGTGGCTGTGCCAGAAGTCATCAGAGAGGGAGAAAAACCATGAAAGACTCTTTTCTATAGGAAACAAACTGACGGTTGCTGGAGGGGATGTGGATGGGGGGATGGGGTAATTGGGTGATGGACATTAAAAAGGGCATGTGATGAGCACTGGGTGTTATATGCAACTGATGAATTATTGAACACTATATCTGAAACTAATGATGTACTATATGTTGGCTAATTGATTTTAAATATAAATGATATTTATAAAAAATTAAAAATAGAATTACCATATGATCCAGTAGTTCCACTACTAGGTATTTACCCAAGGAAAATGAAAACATTAATTTAAAAAGATATGTGCAAGGGTGCCTGAGTGGCTCAGTCAGTTGAGTGTCTGACTCTTGATCTCAGCTCAGGTCTTGATCTCAGGTTGTGATTCAAGCCCCATGTTGGGCTCTGTGCTGGGTGTGGAGCCTACTCAAAAAAAAAAAAAAAAAGATATGGGCACCCCATGTTTATTGCAGCATTATTTACAATAGTCAAGATATGGAAACAACCCAACTGTCCATCGATAGAATAATGGATAAGGATGTGGTATACATACACAATGGACTATTACTCAGCCATAAAAAAGAATGAAATCCTGCCAAATGCAACAACATGGATGAACCTAGAGGGTATAATGCTAGGTGAATTATATCACTCAGTGAGATAGATACCCTATGATTACACTCATACATGGAATTTAAAAACAAAACAAACAACAGAGACAAAACAGTCATAAATAAAGAGAACAAAACTGGTGGTTGCTGGATGGGGGTGGGGGTGGGGGAATGTGTGAAGTAAAGGGGATTAAGGGTATATTTATCTTGATGAGCACTAAGAAGTGCATAGAATTTTTGAATCCTTGTATTCTATACCTGAACTTAATATAACACTGTATGTTAATTATATTTTTTTAAATGGTGGGGTTTTTTGATAGGTTTTGGGGCAATTGAGACTGCACATAATCCCTCCAAGAAGGGAATCTCATTTCTGTACAGCATTTTGGAACCCCTGAACATTAGTCCCATTGATTTCTGAAGCCAAACTTGTGGGGTCTTTTTTACCCAGTGCAGATGCTAGGTAGGGGCTGGGGTGATTGATGTAGGGCCCCAGCCTCTCATTGCTTCAGTAGAAGTGCCTGTTTGGTGAGGCCCTTCCCTGTTGTGTGTCACTGCATAGGGGATGAAGTTCGCAAGACCAGGTCTCTTCCTGTTCTACCTATCTCCGTGTGGTCCTTTTATTCTTTGTGGTGGAAAGCAGTTCATCTACTTTTCAGATCTTTTTTTTAGAGGGAAATGAATAATATGTAGCTGTAGATTTTGTGTGTCTTTGGGTGGAGGTAAATTCAGGATGTTCCTATACCAGCATCTTGGGCCCCTTTAAGTTAACTTCTTATAAATCCAAAGCATATCTAGAATATGCAATATAATATTTACATATGTAGTATATACATGCATATCCTTTTTTTTTTTTTTTTAAGATTTTATTTGTTTGACAGAGAGAGACACAGTGAGAGAGGGAACACAAGCAGGGGGAGTGGGAGAGCTAGAAGCAGGGAGCCCAATGTGGGGCTCGATACCAGGACCCTGGGACCATGACCTGAGCCGAAGGCAGACACCCAACAACTGAGCCACCCAGGCACCCCTTTGCATATCCATTTCTAACAGACCTAGTTTCTAATCTCTTGTCTGGTTAGCTTACTCACCTAGTTGCCGGAAAAAATTAAGTGCCAGAGGAGATTCTTGGTGAAACCAAATATTGTAAAAATCTAAACATACTTCATGGAAATAGCATTGTGCATAAACTTTGTCTTCTCTGTGGGCTGCTTCCCACGTAGCCAAACAGATGAACAAAGAATTATAAGAAAAACTAATAAATTTAGATTATTGAACAGATTTGTTGAAAGAATAAATATTTCTGTTATTTTTACTGGGCTATATTATAAGTAGTTGTGCTAGTCTGAATGGCCTGGATTTAGCCACAGTAATAACACTATGTCCTACCAGGCAGACCTCACCCTTTGAAGTTAAATATCATGGAACGCTTCAGTCAATGAAACATGAGTGGACGTATTATTAAGGCAGATGCTTAAAAATCCAGTGAACAATTTTTTAGTCTCTACTATTCTCTCCTACAGTGTCCCAGGTAGATCCATTAACCTGAATCCAGGGGTGAGGATGAAAGAAAACACTTAATGGACATGTAAGATGAGTGAGAAATCATTCTTTGTTTTTAGAGTTACTAAATAATTGTTTTGTGTTGACTGTTTCTGCATATAGCATAATATAACCATGAATATTAAGATTTTATTTCAAATTGACAAAATATAAATTGGAAAGTAGAAATATTATTTAATAATTCCTTTGATTGGAGATTTAAAAACAAATATTTTCCCCATACTAAAAAATTCAAGTTTAGTTTTTCTTTTTCCCTTTTTCAAAGTGCATCTGTTATGCTGAAACAGGTTCTATTTCAAGAAGTACTATTTATTTATGTTTAGTTTTATCATTAAAACCAGCAGTTTACAAACCTGGATACTTGCAAACGGATAGGATCTTAGGACAGTGATTTTTCTTAAATAATTATGCATAAAACTTTTTCATAATTACTCTAATCCAGTTTTATCTTGTTGACCAAAACAACCTTAATGTTTCCTTCAGTTTAACTAAACTTTATACAGGCTTCTTCCTGAAACTGGATCCCGAAATCCTTTGTTTTAGGATATTTTCTTTAGAAAAAGCTCTAAATACTGTCTCTGGCCATTTGAGATCTGAGTACATCTTTTTATAAGCCTGTTGCAGTTTTACAACCTATGAACATGTATCCTAAGGACCTGAAAGCAATTGCTTTTAATGTAGTCATCATCTAAGATAAGCTCCCTTATTCCCCAGTCCCTGTTGGATGTATAGGAGTCTAACTTTTTTGGGTGTCAATTTGGAACTAACTCAATGTGCTTGATATTATCCATTGATCAACTTCCTCACTAATATCTCCAAAACTTCTCTACTAGCACACCTCTGACTTAAAAACCCCTCCTATCAGTGTAGTTTAGACTGCCTTCTTTACTCCCCTCTTTATTGCAATAGCTTTGAATAAAGTCTTTGTCTGACAATTTTTGCTTGACCATATGTATAATTTATTAACACACTGCATTGCAGCATAATACCTTTCAATTACAACCCTGTTTTCACACTAGCAATATTAATTTAGCAATATATACAACTTTCCTGGTAAAGATTTCCCCTTCTCTTGGTTATTTTAAACTATCACAAGAAGAAGGAGAAGAATGAGAAAGGGCACTCAAAAAAGTTGCCAGTAGCTGAATACCTAATGTAAAGACAAAGGATCACAGTGATTTCTAGGAGAACCAAAATCTCATTGGCTTAGAGTCCAAGATAGGAAGACCCTGAACTCACCTCCACTCTTGGACACACTGAATCTATCTCTATAGAGAGAGAAATTCTTCCTGAAATGCCGAGGGGTGATCAAACAGTTTTTGCACAACAAAGGGAGAGGGACCACATAGAGAATAGCAGGAGAGATGGAAACATGGGAACTCCATTCTCAATAGGGAATGATCTCACTGGAGGGTTCATGTGCAGACCAAACACAAAACAAAACAAAAACACAGCAGCTTAAGAGGAAATTAGACTATATGGGAACAAAATCCATTTGTTAAACCCGAGTGTCCACCAAGCATGGGGAAACTGCTGAAGCTCTCTCCAGGGATGGAGGTGCTAGTCAGTACTTTCATTTATGTGTCCTCTCCCCCGTGATAGTGCAGACTGTTAGTGTAGCTGGACTGCCACCTCATTGAGCCACAGGTCCCTAGCCCACACCAGCTCCCACTATCTGACCAAGGCAGGCCAGCCACAAAACACCTTGAGATACTACAGTCCATGCCTGCTTCAGCTCCAGCCCCAGTCATCCTCACAGGGTATCTCCTGTGTATAGTGTCCTGCTTCATGTCCACTACAGCTCCAACCAGCCAGCCTAAGCTGCTAGGCATATATTTCTACACAGGGGAGATTCTTCCATAAGACCACTCCTTCAAGACTGGGAGAAGTAGCTACTTGCCTAACTCAAAGAAACAAACAGAAAGACAAACAAAATAAGAAGACAGAAGAATATGCTTCAAATGAAATGACAAAATTTCAGAAGACTTAAATATGGAAATGAGCAACCTACTTGATAAAGTGTTTGAAGTAATGGACATAAAGATGCTCGCTGGACTTGAGAGAAGAGTGGGTGAACTAATAACATCACAAGAGATAAAAAACATAAAAAGAGAACCAATCAGAGGTGAAGCAAATGAAAAAGAGGGATTCAACCCTCTTTTCAACTCCAAATGAAATTCTAATTCATTTGAATTAGATGGAATCAGCAACAGATTAGAGGATGCACAAGAATGGATCAGCAATCTGGAGGAGATGGGTTCCTTCCATTACCAACAAAAAAGAATAAAAAATTGAGGATAGGTTAAGAGACCTTTGGGACAACATCAAGTGTATTAACCTTTACACTCTAAGGGTCCCAGAAGGAGAAAATAGAGAAAGGGGCAGAAGAATTTTTTGAAGAAATAATAGCTGAAAACTTTCCTAGTCTGTGGTAAGAAACAGACATCCAGATTCAGGAAGCACAGAGAACACCAAACTAGATGAACCCAAATAGATCCACAAAAGGCACATAATAATGAAAATCACAAAAATTAAAGAGAGAATCTTAAAAACAGCAAGAAAAAAAAATCAAACAGTTATGTATAAGGGAAACCCCATAAAGCTATCAGCTGTTTTTTTCCAGCAGAAACTTTGAAAATATTATGCTACTCCTTTCTGGCCTACACAAAATGCTGAAAGAAAACAAAAACAAAAACATTACAACCAAGAACACTGTACCTAGCAATATAATCACTCAAATGAAAGGAGAGATAAAGAGTTTCCCAGACAAAAGTTAAAGAAGTTCATCAACACTAAACTGGCCTTATAAGACATTTTAAAGGGGCTTCTTTAAGCAGAAAAGGCCCTACCTACAAATGAGAAAATTATGACAGGAAAAAATTTAACTGGCAAAAGCAAATACAGAGTAAAGTTAGTAGACCAATCACTTATAAAGCTAGTTTGAAGGTTAAAAGACAAAGGTAGTAAAATCAATTTTATCTACAAATATTAGTCAAAGGATACACAAAATAAACAGATTTAAAATATGATACTATATAAATAAAACATGAAGGAGGAAGAGGAATAAAGTGTGGTTCTTTTACAATGTGTTTGCACTTAAGTGACATTAATTTAATAGAAACTGCTGTATACTTAGGATGTTATATATAAACCTCATGCTAACCACAAACTAAAAACTTAAATTCTTCTCCCTATATATTTTGTATTTAAGAATAGCATTAAAGAAAGCTATCAATCACAAGGAGACACAGCAACAAAAAAACTATAAAACATCCATAAAACTATGAACAAAATTACAGTAGGTACATATCTAACAATATTTACTTTAAATATAAATGAACTAAATCCTCCAATCAAAAGATAGAGGGTGACCAAATGGATTAAAAACAAAAACAAAAACAAAAAACAACCAGGCCCATCTATATGCTGTCTAAAAGGACTCACATAAAACCTAATGACATGTATAGACTGAAAGTAAAGGGATGAAAAGAGACATACCCTGAACTGCAAGTGAAAAAATTAAAACAAAGCCAGTAACAAGACAAAAAAAGGAATTACATAATGAGGGGTTAATCCAACAATAGGATATAACAATTGTAAATATCTGTGCACCCAACATAGGAGCAACTTAACATATACAGCAAATATTAACAGACATAAAGGGAGAAATTGACAATACAGTAATGGTAGGGGACTTTAATACCCCATTTACCACAATGGATAGATCTAGACAGAAAAATTAACAAGGAAACAAAGGTTTTGAATGACACATTAGACCAGAGAGATGCAACAGATATATACAGAACATTACATCCAAAAACAGCACAATACACATTCTCTTCCAGTGACATTGAACATTCTCCAGAATAGTTCAAGTATTAGGCTACAAAACAAAACATGTTGTACTAAATTTAAGATTGAAATCATATCAAGCATCTTTTCCAACCACAGCACTATCAAACTAGAAATCAATTATAAGAAACAACTGGGGGGTGGGGAAAACATGAACACATGGAGGCTAAACCTGCTACCGAATAGCTTATGGGTCAACCAAGAAATACAAAATTACAAAGTACATGGAGATAAATAACAATGAAAACACAGCAGTTCCAAGTCTTTGAGACACAGCAAAAGCAGTTCTAAAAGGGAAGTTTATAGTATTCTAGGCCTACCTCAAGAAACAAGAATCTCAAGTAAACAATTGCACCTTACACCTAAAAGAACTAGAAAAATAAGACCAAAGCTCAAAGTTAATAGAAGGAAAGACATAATAAAGATCAATGAGGTGCGCCTGAGTGGCTCAGTCTCTTAAGCATCTGCCTTCGGCTCAGGTCATGATCCTGGGGTCTTGGAATTGAGCCCCATGTCCAGCTCCCTGCTCAGCCAAGAGCCTGCCCCTCCCTCTCCCTCTGCCCTGCCCCTGCTTGTGCTCTCTCGCACTCTTTTTCCCTCAAATACAATCTTAAAAAAAATGAAACTAAGCTCGTTCTCTGAAAAGATAAAATTTATATACCTTTATCTAGACTCATCAAGAAAACAAGGACTCCAATAAATAAAATGAGAAAGAGAAGTATAGTCAGTACCACAGAAATAGAAACCATTATGAGAGTACAACAAAAAAATATATGCCAGCAAATTATGCAATCTAGAAGAAATGGATAAATTCCTAGAAACATATACTCTTCCAAGACTCAATCAAGAAAAAACAGAAAATCTGAACAACCAATTAGGAGTAACAAAATTGTATCAGTGTTCGAAAAACTCCAAACAAAAGTGCATGGCCAGAGGTGGCTTTTCAGGTGAATTCTATTGAACACTAAAGTAGAGTTAATAACTATACTTTTCAAACTATTCCAAAAAAATAGAACAGGAAGTCACTCTTCCAAATTCATTCTGTGAGGCCAGAATTACCCTGATACCAAAACGAGACAAAGACACTACAAAAAATGAAAGAAAAGAAATAGAAAGGGAGGGAGGGGTAAAGAAAAGAAGGGAAGAAAAAAAGGAAGGAAAGAAAGAAAGGAAAGAGAAAAGAATTAATTAATTACAGGCTAATATCTCTGATGAACATAGATCCAAAAATCCTTAACAAAATAGGAGCAAACTGAATTCAACAATGCACTGAAAGGATCATTCACCCACGATTGGTTGGAATTTATTCCAGAGATGGAAGGATGGTTCAATATATGCAAATGAAGCAACATGATACACAACATTAACCAAATGAAGGTAAAAATCATGTGATCATCTCAGGAGACGCAGAAAAACCATTTGACAAAATTCAACATCTACTGATGATTAAAAACCCTCAACATATTGGGTTTAGAGAAAACATACCCAACAGAATAAAGGCCATATATGACAAATTCACAGCTAACATCATATTCAGTTATGAAAAGCTGAAACCTTTTCCTCTAAGATCAGGAAAAAGACAAGTTTGCCCACCCTTACCAGTTTTATTCAACAGACAGTACTGGAAGTCCTAACTGCAGCAATCAAAGAAGAAAAATAAATAGAATGAAAATTGGTAAGAAATAAAGCTATCCCTATTTGCAGATGACATGATACTGTATATAGAATATACTAGAGACTCCACCACAAAACTATTAGAATGGATACAAAAATTCAGTAAAGTTGTAGGTTATGTAATCAATATTAGTGTATAGCAATGAAACTGATTTCTATATAATGAACTAGCAGAAAAAGAAATTAAGAAAACAATTTCATTTAGAATTGCATAAAGATAATAAAATACCTAGGAATAAATTTAACCAATACAGACCTGGTATTCTGAAAAGAAGACATTGATGAAAGAAATTGAAGATGACACAATTAAATGGAAAGATATACCATGCTCATGGATTAGAAGAATATCATTAAACTGTCCATACTACCCAAAGCAGTCTTCAGATTGAATGCAATTCCTATCAAAATACCAATAGTATTTTTCATAGAATTAGAACAAATAACCCTAAAATTTGTATGGGACCACTAAAGACCTTGATAGCAAAAGCAATTTTGAGAAAGAAGAATAAGACTGGAGGTATCACAATCCTAGGTATTAAACTATACTACAAAGGTTAAGTAACTGAAACAGTATGGTATTGGTGCAAACACAGACATATAGATCAGTGGAACAGAGAGCCAAGAAATAAACCCACACTTACGTGTTCAATTAATCTACCACAAAGGAGACAAGAATATGTAATGGGAAAAAGACAGTTTTTTCAATAAATGGCGTTGGGCAGCTACATGCAAAGGAATGAATGAACCTGGATTACTTTCTTACACCACACAAAAAAAATAAATTCAAAATGGGTTCAGTACCTAAATTTAAAACTTGAAACCATAAAACTCCTAAAAGAAAACACAGGCAGTTATCTCTTGAGCATCAGATTTTGCAGCACTTTTCTGGATGTGTCTCCTTAGCAAGGGAAATAAAAGCAAAACTAAACAATTAGCTACATCAAACTAAAAACCTTTTGCACAGCAAAGGAAACCATCAGCAAAACAAAAAGGCAACCTAGTTAATGGGAGAAGTTATTTGCATGTTATATATCCAATAAGTGGTTAATATCCAAAAATGTAAAAAAATCCACAAAGCTGGGGAGCCTGGGTGGCTCAGTCATTAAGCGTCTGCCTTTGGCTCAGGTCATGATCTCAGGGTCCTGGGATCGAGCCCCGCCTCGGGCTCCCTGCTCAGTGGGAAGCCTGCTTCTCCCTCTCCCACTCCCCCTGCTTGTGTTCCCTCTCTCGCTGTGTCTCTCTCTGTCAAATAAATAAATAAAATCTTTGGGACTCGATCCAGGGACTCCAGGATCATGACCTGAGCCGAAGGCAGTTGCTTAACCAACTGAGCCACCCAGGCGCCCAATAAATAAAATCTTTAAAAAAAAAAAAAATCCATAAAGCTAGATACCAAAAAACCCAAGTAATTAAAAATGAGTAGAAGACCTGAGTAGACATTTTTGCAAAGAAGACATACAGCCAGCACACATGAAAAATGGTCAACATCAGTAGTGCAAGTCAAAACCATAATGTGTTATTATACCAATCAGAATGGCTAAGTCAAAAACACAAAAAATAACAAGAGCTGGCAAGAATGTGGAGAAAATGGGGAATTTTTGCCCTGTTGGTAGGAATGTAAGTTGGTGCAGCCACTAGGAAAATGTATGGAGGCTCCTCAAAAACTTAACAGAAATACCATATGACCCAGTTATTCCACTTCTGGGTATTTACCCAAAGAAAACAAAAACACTAATTTGAAAAGATAATGCATCCCTATGTTCCTTGCAGCATTATTTACAGTAGTCAAGATATGGAAGTGATCCAAGTATCCATTCATAGATGAATAAAGAAGTGGTATATATACACAAAGTTATGTTGTTCAGTCATTAAAAAAAAAAAAAAAGAATAAATTCTTGTCATTAGTGACAACATGGATAGACCTAGAGGGTACTATGCTGAGGAAGTAAGTCAGAAAGAGAAAAACATCATATGATTTTACACTTATATGTGGAATCTAAAAAACAAACACAAAGCTGAATAAGACCTATAAATACAGAGAACAAACTGGTAGTTGCTAGGGGGGTAAAATGGGATATGTGTGAAATAGGTAAAGGCAATTAAGAGTTACAAACTTCCATTTATAAATAAGTCACAGGGATAAAAAGTATAGGATAGGGAATATAATCAATATTATTTAATAACTTTTTATTGTGACAGATGGTAACTACATTTATCACGGTAAGCATTTTCTAATATATATAATTAATAAATCACTATGTTGTTCACCTGAAAATATTGTATGTCAACTGTTAATTTTTTAAAAACTGAAGAAAACTTACATTATTATTAGCTGAAATAAGAAGTACATGCTTTTATGTGTGACCTAGTGTATATTTGTGCATCTGCCACAAACACATAAACACTGGACCATATCCGATTACTGTGTATCAAAGACGCTACCTTATTTGGCTATTAGCAAAATTGTTCCAGCCTCCCACCCCCGAACATTCCCCATAACATGTATTTTCAATTGCAAACATAAATAGAATGGTATTTTTGATATAATGTTATTTTCATAAATAATTATATACTATTAATATACCACCTTCAAGTATATATTAAGAAATAGTCTCAGCTCAACTATTTTAGTCTGTATGTTGCAAATTTTTTTCACTTCTGGACAATAATGTCAATTCAAAAACTATCTGTTATGTAGGCAAATGAGATTTTAAAAATTGAGTCTTATGACTGATAACTACCAAATTTAATCATACATATGTAAAAATATTCTGGACATAATTATATAAGTTGCAATGTCGCTCAGAAAGTTTTAAAAACTTTTAGTCAGTTCCAAACATCTCTGTGCATCACACATTATTAAACCATTTAATCTAGGGATGCCTGGGTGGCTCAGTCATTAAACGTCTGCCTTTGGCTCAGGTCATGATCCCAGGGTCCTGGGATCGAGCCCCGCATCGGGCTCCCTGCTTCGCAGGAAGCCTGCTTCTCCATCTCCCACTCCCCCTGCTTGTGTTTCCTCTCTCACTGTGTGTGTGTCTCTCTCTTCAAATAAATAAAATCTTTAAAAAAAAATAAAATCATTTAATCTATATATAATCTATTAAACAGTGGTTAATCTAATTTATCAAGCACAAATTTGAACTGTGGTCAGTAATTACTATCACCAAGATGTAGTAATTTTTTTTT
>NC_138377.1:60845177-60937213 GCF_054177405.1 Leptonychotes weddellii
AAAAAAAAAGAAAACTGGAAAATTCACAATTATGTGGAGATTAAACATGATATTGAACAGCCAGTGGATCAAAGAAGAAATCAAAGAAAAAACTAAGTGAAAATAGAACTACAATATTTCAAAACTTATGGGATGCAGCAAAAGCAGTTCTAAGAGGGAAATACACAGTGATAAATGCCTACCTCACACAAAAGAAAAATTTTAAATAAACTGCCTAACTTTACACCTCAAGGAACTAGAAAAAATCCTCAAGTTAGAAGAAAATAACAAAGATAATATGGAATTAGAGCCAATTGAAATAAAAAAGGTAAACAAAATTGACAAACCCTTAGCTAGACTTAATGAGGAAAAAATTTAACTGTTACCACAGAAATACAAAAGATCATACACTACTATGACCAATACATGCACTTGACCCCTAGAAGAAATAGGTAAGTTCCTAGAAACAAAAAACCTACTAAGACTGGATCATGAAAAATAGATATCTGAACAAACCAATTACTAATAAGGAAAATGAATCAGTAATCAGAAATCCCCAACAAACAGAAAGTTCAGGACGAGATGGCTTCAGTGGTGATTTTTCCAAAAATGGCAGAGGATGGAATACATCTCAACTCATTTTGCAAGGCCAGCATTATCCTGACACCAAAACCAGACAAGGATACCACAAGAAAATTACAGGCTATTATCCCTGATGAACACAGATGCAAAAATTCTCAAAAAAATATTAGCAAACTGAATTCAACAATGCATTAAAAGGGTCATGCACCAGGATCAAGTGGGATTTAGTCCAGGAATGCAAGGATGGTTCAACCTCTGCAAATCAATCAGTATGATACACCATATTAACAAAATGAAGGATAAAAATCATACGATCCTCTCAATTGATACAGAAAAAGCATTTGACTAAATTCAATACCAGTTCATGATTAAAAAAAAAAAAATCCCTCAAAAAACTAGGAATGGAAGAAATTGCCTCTACATAGTTAAGTCCATATATAACAAGCCCATAGCTAGCATCATAATCAAAGGTGAAAATCTGAAAGCTTTTCCTCTGAAACCATCAAGATAAGGTTGCCCACTCTCACCACTTCTATTTTACATAGTACTAGAAATCCTACCTAGAGCAATTAGGGTAAGAAAAAGAAAGAAAGAAATCCAAATTCTATATATTATTCAGCCATAATAAAACAGTATCCTGCCATTTGTGAATATGTGGATGGAGCTTGTAGGCATTTTACTAAGTGAAATAAGTCACACAGAGAAAGAGAAATGCAGTTTGATCTTACTTATATGTGGTATCTAAAAAAAAAAAAAAGCTCAGATACAGAGAACAGACTGGTAGTTGCAGGGGTTGTAGAGAAAGGTATAATGAGTGAAAGATATGAAAATATACAAGCTTCCAGTTATAAAATAAGTCATGGTGATATAATGTACAGCATGGTAACTATTATTTATAATACTGTATTATCTATTTAAAAGTTGCTAGGAAAGTAGATCTTAAAAGTTATCAGAATAAATAAAATTTGCAACTATGTATAGTGACAGATGTGAACTAGGCTTATTATTGTGATCATTGCAGAGTGTATACAAATAATATATCAGCATGCTGTGCATCTGAAACTAAGATAATGTTATCTGTCAATTATATCTCAATACAAAAAATATATATATATAAATGGGGTACCTGGGTGACTCAGTCAGTGAAGCATCTGCCTTCGGCTCAGGTCATGATCTGGTTCTGGGATTGAGCCCCATCGGGCTCCTTGCTCAGCAGGGAGCTTGCTTCTCCCTCTCCCTCTGCCTGTCACTATCCCTGCTTGTGCTCACACTCTGTCAAATAAATAAATAAAAATATTTTAAAAAGTGTAAAAGCAAAAGTCAGCAAAAAAGGTAACTGGTATCTCTTCTTCTAACTTTTGTGATTTTTATGACAATAAGACTCTCACAGCATTGGAGAGCCTAATATAATTTACTATGTTTCTATATTATGATAAATTAAATCTCTTATAGGCATTAATTACTAATTGGAGCTGAAATTTCTGCTTAGCTTTTAATCCTGTAGATTTTCAATTGCTTTCCACAGTGCTCCTTGGAGCCCCCCATGCATTCCTATTTCAAAAATCAGTCAAGAATTTGAGGGGTTTATAGTCCAATTTTGGACCTCTATTCCCTGAACTATTTTCCTCAATTTCCAGTCTTCTGGCAGCCCCAAATTCTTTCTTCTGACACTTTAAGGCTAAAATCTGGAATTTTCTCCTTGAGTTTAACTGACCCACTCTATATGGACTGAGGATTGCACTCTGAACAATATAAGTATAGCTCTCACCCTGTTTTGTTTCCTTATTTTGAAGGTCAAATCAATTCCATTTCCTGCCAGTATTTAGTTGTGCTTCAATGCCTTCAAATAGTTGAGTTTTAAAATATTTTGTCCAGAGTTTACAATTACTATCAGAGAGATGTTTTGTCTGATATCGACTATTACCAGAACCTGCAGTGATTTTAAACTTTGAAGATATTATACAATTGCCTTCTGAATTCTATTTTTGCTAATGAGCAATACACTTTGGTCTAATTATCATTTTTATAGGTAAATTCTGATTGCTTTTAATTGCTCTCATTTTCATTGTTTTTCTTCAATTTTCCTATAATGTATCTAGCTTTAAGGTGTGTATGTGAGAGAGACAGAGACAAAAAGGCAAAGAGATGACTCCATACACTGTTTCAATCTCATGATTCATTTTTTTCTTAATTCTGCAGTATTCTTAATTATCTCTTTGAATATAATCTCTCCCAGTTTTCACTGTCACCTGTCTTGGGAATTGAATTACTGTAATAGCCTCATAACAGGCTCCAAACTTCTACGAGCCTTCCCTCAGTGGTCCACTTCCAATGTATCAGCTAGAATGATCCTTTAACATATATCTGGTCTCAAATCCCATTCCTTTGCTTTTCAAGACCCACAGATACCTCTATACTAAATTGAATTCCTTTCTAATTCCTTACAGGATATGGTATCTGACCCCATCTCTTATTCCTGTTTTTCACAATCTCTCTATTCCTACCTCCTTGCTTATTTTGAATATACCATATATGCTCTCAACATAGAGCATTTGCTCTACATCTTCCTTCTTCCTGAAGTACAACTCTAATAGCTATCTATTTGACTAAATCCCTTAGTCTTTTCAATATTTTCTTTCATATTCCTCAGAGTTCTTGGCCCTTACTCTCACACCTCACTAGAATGTAAATTTCCCAATGATGGGAGTCTATTTTGTTCACAGATGTACTCAAGTGCTTTGAATGCAGGCTGGCACGTAGAATATAAATATTTATTGAATGAACAAATGTGTGATAGATCCCATCAATCTATTTACCATGTCTCTTCACTATTCTTTTATAGTTTTCCTATCTGTGTTGCATTCTGAGTGATTCCCAAAGCTATCTATCAATGGTTTAATCCTTCCCCTGCGTGTAGTGTCCTGCTTATATCATTTCATTAAGGTTTCTAAAATATTTGTACCTATTTTTGTAGCAAGATTTGTTTTTTTCTCTCAATGTTTTACTTTTTTTTTTTTTTTTTTTTACTGACTTTTGGTTTCTATGTCTTGTTGTTTCTTCTTGTGGATGTTAAATATACTTATCTTCCCAAATATTTAATTATATTTAATTCTTGATGTAAGAATTATTTTTTTTCTAAAGTGTTTCTTCTTAATGGTGTTATTCTTCATTATGTGGTTTGTAATTTTTGACTGTGAATTCACCTTCAGAGGGGTTATTTTCCATGCAATCTCTGTTTTCTATGTTCTAAGGCATTTTTATCACCCCTGTATGATTGTGTTTATCTGGTACTCCCGGGATTCTGTGTACCATTTTTAAACTAGTTTTAAATTAATTTATTTGGCTGGAATAACTGAAAAATACTTCCTAGTTTGAAGCAAGGCACAATTGCAATAACACCTTTAAAATAATAGCTCTTTGCTCCTGGGGTATGCCAAGTTTGACTAGCATCATAACCTTATAGGTTCAGTCTCTATTCAACTCTCTTTCAGTTTTCCTAATCCTATTCCCCACTCACACTTTACCATTCCCGTTTCTTATTTTCACACCTGGTTATGTATTTTTTTCTTTCAAGTTTTTATTTAAATTTCAATTAGTTAACATATTGTGTAATATTAGTTTCAGAAGTAGAATTTAGTGATTCATCACTTACATATAACACCCAGTGCTCATCAAAACAAGTGCCCTCCTTAATACCCATCACCCATTTAGCCCATCCCCCCACCCACCTCACCTCCAGCAACCCTGTTTGTTCTCTATAGTTAAGAGTCTCTTTTATGGTTTCCCTCTATCTCTTTTTTCCCCTGATGTTCATCTGTTTTGTTTCTTGAATTCCACATATGAGTGAAATCAGATGGTATTTGTCTTTCTCTGACTGACTTATTTCACTTAGCATACTACACTAGTTCTTTTAGTGTAGTGTAGACTTCTCTTTAGTTTGAAAAGTTCTTTATAGATTTTGGCTACTAACCCTTATCAAATATGTAATTTGCAAATATCTTTTCCTATTCTGTAGGTTGCTTTTTAGTTTTGTTGATTGTTTCCCTCACTGTGCAGAAGCTTTTCATTTTTGATGAAGTCCCAATAGTTCTTTTTTGCTTTGTTTCCCTTGCTTCCAGAGATGTGTCTGGTTAGAAGTTCTATGGCTGAGGTCAAAGAGTTTGCTGCCTGTGTTCTCTAGGATTTTGATGGTTTCCTATCTCACGTTTAGGTCTCTCATCCAGTTTGAATTTATTTTTGTGTATGATATAAGAAAGTGATTCAGTTTCATTCTTTTGCATGTTGCTGTCCAGTTTTCCCAACACAGTTTGTTGAGAGACTGCCTTTGTCCACAAGCTATGTATTTTTTAAATTATTTTTTAAATATTTGTATGTATTTGAAGCTTGAGGAGAACTTTTCCTCATCTCTTCATAGGACATCACCTATCATCTATCTGAATAGCTACATATAAGTTTTAGCCCCCACTACATGCCCTTGGCACAATATGCTGTAGTCACACTAAATGTCTCATTTTCAAAACATCATGAACATTCTCTTTTTTATGATTTCACACATGCACTTTATTCTTCTTGTAATTGCTTTAATTATCTTTCCTAAATTCTTCCTGGAAAACTCATATGTATCATTAAACACCAAATGAAAAGTCTCCTCTGTGGAGATATCACTGAATCTCCCAAGTAGAGTTAATTGCCCTATACCAGGCATTTGTGAATCTGCCCTCTAACTCTGACTTTAAGAACAGAATAAAATATAAATATACTTTAAGAACAGAATAAAAATGTTATGTTTTTCTCCATAATTGCTCACCACAGTTACTTAATAAATAAGGAGTTAAAAATAAAAATTCAATTTAAAAAAATGTACATTAATTTTTGGAAACAATATTAGGAATAGCTTTTCTTCCTTTAAATTTTAACTATTGTGAAATATAATACAGTTCCAAGAAATAATGTTTTTTGGCACATTCTAACTGTTGCCATTTTTGCCTTTTTCTTTGTAGAAATTGTAAGTATGAACACTCAAATATGGACTAACTCAACCATTAAATAAAGGATAAGACTTTTGCATCTGTCTCCTGTTCTACCTCTATATATTAAAGAGAATCACAACTCTAATTTTATTATTTGCTTCTTACATTCCCTATTAGTAAAATTAAAGGGATGCTTCAGAAACAGTCCTCAAACAGTTGAAATTTGGATTCAATTTAAATTCATGTAATTAGAACAGATTTCCCCAAATATAAAGATAGGATATATAGATTACCAATTTCAAGTAGTAAGAAAATCAGTCTCTTTTTATTTTAAATACAGAGTACTTGGCTATCTTATCCAATCAGAACTTTGTTTCATGGGAAAATTTAGCTTCATTTTAAAATGATCCTTTGTAAAAAAAATAAATAAATAAAAAATAAAATGATCCTTTGTTTCAGATGAATAATAAAATATTATACCTAGGTACAAAAACTATGTTTTAAGAATTATATCTAGGCTACCAAAATAAATGCACATTTCATTTCACATAGTAAACCCAGAATGAGTTTGAAGAGAAGACATATCTCAATGCATAATATCACTCAAATGATAGAGATTGATATGTAGGCTAATGATGGTGGAAAAGGGTATATCTAATGTGCATCCAGGCATTCCATAGAATAACATGAACCTAAACATATATGAACATTTAAATTTGTCAATTTATGCAAAATGGCTAATATTCAATTTCAATTAAAAGCAATCTTAGTTGAGGGACGCCTGGGTGGCTCAGTCGGTTAAGCATCTGCCTTCAGCTCAGGTCAGGATCCCGTGGTCTTGGGATCTAGCCCCGTGTCAGGCTCCCCTACTCAGTGGGGAGTCTGCTTCTCCTTCTCCCTCTGACCCTCCCCTCTGCTCATGTACTCTCTCTCAAATAAATGAATAAAATCTTAAAAAAATAAAGCCATCTTAGTTGAGTCACTATATATATCTATCTATAGGTTTATCACATATAGTCAAATTGTGTGTGTGTGTCAAATAAATAACTGAATTGTGGGAAGAAAGAAAAAAATGTGGCATTTTCCTTCCCACTTCCAAACAGATTCTCAGGCTTATCATCACTGTGGTATGTGAAATCTTAGGCTGTCTTTAAGTCTAGCTTAGAGCATTGCATGGGGCTATCTCTCCTCTGCACTGGGTCAGATAATAAAGTGTCAGAGAGGATAGGAGAAAAGACCAGAAAGATGAAGATACTGGGAAGACGTTAGACTATAGAGATCTTTGAAGCTGTGAGCTAAGGTTGACAGAGGCTTTCCTGAAAGTCACCATTTTCCCTGGTCCCAAAGAGGCCAAGAGAGAATTGAATGGATGTACTGAGTTCTCCCTCTGGATGGGAATTAGTGAAAGTCATGGAATAGTGGGGAAAATAGGATATTATTTTTCTATTATAATATAGGAACATATGCTTTATTAATGAGAGCAATGCAAGAGAAGGCGAAGAACATAACATTAGAAAAAGGGACTTCAAAAAAAAGAGGAAATAGAACAATTAGAATTTGATCAAACCATAACTTAAAAAAAAACCAAAATAATTCAAGTTAAAACTTTTAAACATATATAAAAATGGTAGGAATAAATCTAATGTGTATCATTACATTCTGATGAAAGATTTGATTTCCTTATTAATAGGAAACATTACAATGCATTAAAAAATAGAATGATGTTCTGTATTGTTACAAAGTTAACATACACTGAAAACTATGACATTGATAAAAAATTGAAGATAACAAAGTAGAAAGATATTTTATGATCATGGATTGAAAAAATTACCGTTAAGAAAATGTCCATATTTTCCAAAGCAATCTACAGATTCAATGCAATCCCTATCGAAATTACAATGGCATTTCTCACAGAAATACAACGAACAATCCTAAATTTCTATGTAACCACAAAAAAAAAACCCAAATAGCCAATCCAATCTTGATTCAGAAGAACAGTGCTAGAGGCTTCATGCCCCCTGATTTCAAACCATACTACAAAGCTATAGGAATCAAAGCAGTATGGTTTTTGTACAAAAACAGACACAGAGATTAAAGAACAGAATAGAGCTCAGAAATGAACCCACACATATATTATCAATGAATTTACTACAAAGGAGTCTAAAATACAATGGGGAAAAGACAGGCTCCTCTGCAAATGATAGCAAGAAAACTGGATAGCCACATACAAAATAATGAAATTGGATTGCTGTCTTATACCATATATAAAAGTTAACTCAAAATGGATTAAAGACCTGAACATAAGACTGAAACCATAAAACTCCTTGAAGGAAACATGGGCAATAAAGTCCTTGACATTGGTCTTGGCTGTTATTTTTTGGATTTGACACCAAAAGCAAAAGCAACAAAAGCAAATAAAAAACAAGTGGAACCACATCAAACTGAAAAGCTTTTGTGTATCAAGGGAAACCATCAACAAAATGAAAAGGCAATCTACTGAATGGGAGAAAGTATTGCAAATCATGTGTCTGATAAGAGAGTAATATCCAAAATATATAAAGATCTCATACAATTCAAAAGCAAAAAACCGACCAACTAACCAACAAGCAGATTTAAAGACTGGTCGAGTATCTGAACTGATGTTTTTCTAAAGAAGACACACAGATGGCTAAGGGGTACATGAAAGTTCAACATCAATAATCATCGAGGAAATGCAAATCAAAATCACAATAAAATCATCACCTTACATTTGTTAGAACAGCTATTATCAAAAGATAATAAATAATAAGTATTGGTGAGGATGTGGAGAAAAGGGAACTCGTTTGTACTGTTGGTTCAGCCACTATGGAAAACATTATAGAGGTGCCTCAAAAATTAAAAATACAACTACCATATGATTCAACAATTCTACTTCTCAGTGTTTATCCAAAGAAAACCCCTCACTCTAAAAGATATATGCACCCCCATATTTATTGACACATTATTTTAGCAGTCAAGACGTAGAAGCAACCTAATCCATGGATTAATGGATAAGGAAATGTAGTACACACACACACACACACAGAGGAATGTTAGTCAACCATAAAAAAGAATGAAATCTTACTAGTTGTAACCACATGGATGGACCTTGTGAGCATTTTGCTAAGTGAAATAAATCAGAGAAATCTCACTTACATAATCCCACTTATAAGTGCAATTTAAAAACAAAACAAAACAAAAACCAAGCTCATAGATACAAAAAACAGATTGATTCACAGTTGCCAGAGTGGAGGTGGGGTAGGGAGTGGGCAAAATGGGTGAAGGTAGTCAAAAGTTACAAAGTTACAAACTTCCAGTTATAAAATAAGTCATGATGATGATATAATGTACAGCATGGTGACTCTAGTTAATACTGTATTGCATTTATGAAAGTTGGTAATAGAGCAAGTCTTAAAAGTTATCACAAGAAAAAAATTTTTGTAAATATATTTGGTGATAGATGTTAAGTGAAATTTATTGTAGTGATGACTTGGAAATATATACCTATATCCAATCATTATGTAATAAGGCTGAAACTAATTTGATGTTCGCTATTAATTCTCAATACAAATTTTCTTTAAATTAAAAAAATAATTAAATAATTCACTCCTTCTTCCCTTTCTAGCTATTCCAGTTGCTCTGGTCCCTGTCCTCTGTTGTTTTTGTTTTGTTTTGTTCTTTATGAAATAGGTAGGGTGTTTTAGTACCCTGAACCATGCCTTGTTGTTTGCCCTCAGGAGAAAGCCATAACTTGGGAAATTTACCATATATCAGTCCCTTCTTCAAAATTTGGACTCCCTTCCCAAAATCTACCTGCTTTTTCTCCTAAGACATCATATTGTTTCATATTGTTGTTTTTTTTTTTTTTTCAGAGTTTTAATTTGTTATCTTATGGAGAACTGCTATGTTAAGAGGAGTTTACAATGCTGGAAACCAAATCTGGGAGCAATTTTTTTAAAACTATCTTTTGTAGAGAACATGGCATTTGCCTACATTAATTGTATAGAACATAATAAAAAAAAAAGAATCTTACCACCTAACGCCTAAATTTATTAAGTTTTCATATCCATTATAAGGTAATCTGTGTATTGATTTTTTCCAAGTAGCAATAAGAAATATTAAAGCAGTGTAATCTGGAAAGATATGATGGATTTCCTAATTTATTTGTTATTAGAAAAAATATAATTATGGTCTCTATAGTATAGAGCTACCTATATTTCTTTGGAACAGTGTTGTTGGAATTTTTTTTTTTTTTGCCACAGTAGCTTAAATAATAAACTTTAAGATGAAGCATCACAAACACACTGCGATTTAGAAATTCCATTCACTTGCATTAATACAAACCACATAGAAGTTGAATTGAATGAAATAAAATTTATGGTAAGGTAATATGTAAAGTGATATAAGAAAGGGGGCTCTTGGGATTAACATATTCTCTCATATTTAGACCCCTATAATACCATTTGATAATATATTCATAGAAGATAGAATTTGTAGTTGTCACATGCAAATGCATAATTATTATGAAATATTATTTGAGAAGAGTTTCATTTTGTTGAACATTTATTTTTGTCCAATATTAAATTTTACCATTATATACCAACGACTGCATTTAAACTTCACTTAGCTAGTCATTTTCAGTTTCATGGCAAATTATTCCTTATTTTTTAATAGTAATTTCCTCATTATTTAAGGAATGAATCAAGATAAAAAATGAAACTGTAAGTCATATTTGGGCTTAAAGGATTCAACTGTATTATAGTAAATTTAAGCTATTTTAATGAAAACATTTTCAATAAGTATTCCATCTACTTTTCTATTTAATTCTATTCTAGTAGAGTATAAAATGGCATAAAGGCAGAATCAGACGGTTTATAACTATCATGTGGAGGGCGCCTGGGTGGCTCAGTCGGTTGGGTGGCTTCCTTCAGCTCAGGTCATGATCCCAGGGTCCTGGGAAAGAGCCCCGCATCGGGCTCCCTGCTCAGCAGAGAGCCTGCTTCTCCCTCTCCCTCTGCCTGCCGCTCTGCCTACTTGTGCTGTCTCTCTGTCAAATAAATAAATAATCTCAAAAAAAAAAAAAAAGGAACCATCATGTGGGGAAAAATAGTCTGTTCATTTGTATTTGAGATCTAAATTTTTTAAAACTTTATTTTTTCAAATTAAAGATTATTTATAGTATGGTTAGCATGGGATTGTTGTACCTTCTCCTTCCACAAGATCACAATGGCAAAGATGAAGTTGGAAGAAATATTGTTGCTTTCAATAAGAGCTTTCCAAAGGATAGGCATCTGCGAAGGACAGATGGGTGGACTAACTGAACTAAATGCATTATCATCTGCGTAGACATTGGTTGAATGTCAGCCAAAAATTCTGACACATGGCCACTGAGTGCCAAGGACCAAGGGCTAAACACTCCATACATAAAATGGTGGTGCATTGTTTTAAGACAAAATTTGAGTGAACTGTACAATTTATAGCATCTTTCCTCGAGTGGTGGTTTTAGTTAAGTCCCAGATGTGACTGTTGCATTAAATTTGTTTTAACTGCATAAACAAACACTTTATCCCACCTTGCAATTCTTCTACTGTGATATGACAAATTTTTCAGCTAAGAAAAATTTAAAAACCTCAAAATTGGCCTTTGGTTGTAGTTTTTGGCAGATGGGGGCAAAAAAAAAACCAGCAATGAAAATAAATGGGGACGTTTGGCCACAAGGTAACATCAGCACGGGGGGAATAGAGAATATAAATTTCTGCTCAAATTGAAATAATAAGAAAGGCTTAATAGATAGACTTCATCTCTACTATAAGCATTCTTGCTAATTGGAAAAGGAATTTAAGTTGCCTGGAATAAGGTCAGGTTATGTGATCCAAACATAATGGTGTATAACACTTGAAAAAAACAATCTGCTTTCTAACATGACAAGAATGATTTGCAGTTAATAATAGAGGGGGAAAGGCCAGTCTTTTCAGATACCCTTGACTTCACCTAGGACAAAAAAGAAATGGCTTTTGCTGCTGTGAGCTACTTACTTTCTTCCTGGTCATTATTGCTTAGTTATATTTTAGTGATGAAATCTATCATTACTGACTTTATTGACATTAAAGTTGATTTATTTGCGTGCCTGGTGAATAAAAACAGCATTATGCCTGCATTCATATTGCTGAGTACTTGAGAAAGCAAGTGTAGCTCCAACTTAATTGTCTTTTGCTGGTTCACTTACCCTCTAATCTCAGTTTGAAAAAAGAAAAACGTATTACTCCTTTACCAAATCAAATGATAATGGAGAACTGCTAGCTCTGAAGTGTTTGCTTGTTGTTATTGTTTGATGTTGTAGACCAAGGAATTTAAATTCATTTATAATTTTCAAATATTACTACCGGAAAGCCACACTTATTTGAAACAGAATTCTGTATTTCAAATCCTTGCCAATTGTTTCTTGGATACCAGAATTAGATCAATGTAAATAGTAAATTGTGGCCAAATGTCCCACTTTATTTTTATTGCTGCTTTTTTCTTCCATCTGTCAAAAACCACAACAAAAAGGCCAATTATGAGGTTTTTTCCATTTATATTCTTAGTATAAATAAATAAATGTATATTAACAATGAATGTAGTTTTTATTATCTAGGATGCAACTGTTAATCTATCAATATTTTTAGGGGGTAACTAGATGTTTCATCTCCTATGATTTTTTGGGGGGGAATAAGTTTCTAAGAATATGCTTAAAGATAATCATTCCCAAACTAGCCAGTTTTCATAATAGATGTCATAATAGAATTGACAATGGAGAACACTGATTATATATAGAAACATTATTTTAAAGTTATTATTATTATTATTTTTAGATTATAAGAGAGGCGGCTGGGATGACTAGGTTAGCTATTAGACCATAGTGCAAAAGTAACTGTCTCAGTCATCCCAACTCCCTATTTTCTTTCATAGGCATTTTCTCTTATTAAAATTTATTTAATGTAATTCTATCTCAGCATCTGTTTTTTTTTTTTTTTTGATTGAACAGGACCAACTCCTCTTCCATGCAATATTGATTTCAAAATTCCTAAGGGAAATCATAAGACCAGTAGTGTTATTAAAAAAATATTTAACAACTAGTACAGTATAGACATAAACAAGTTAAAGTGGATGTCAACCAATCAAAACAGACTAGCAACAAAGACTTGATGGCTGAACTGGTGAAGAATGCCTGAGATAGGAATACATATTGCTGTGAGATTTTAGAGTGAAAAGGAACAGGAGATACTTAAAATTATTTCTAGTATTAGAATTTTATAAGCAACACCAACTTATTTTTGCATAATATTAATACATTTCAAAAAACACTTTAAATGTAATTTGATTTTATGGTACATTCATTTTATATTGTGCTTTAAAGGGTTGCACATTTAATGTCCTATCAGCCACTTCCCCGTACACTCAAATATTAATCCTTATCATTAGGTGGGAAAAAGGACAATAAGAGAGTCAGACTGAGAGGGAATGAATAACAGAACTAAAACAACTATTCATTGACACTGAATCCTATTCTCTTAAATCTTTGTTTAGTCCTCAGAACAAAGCTGCCTCTCTTATATAAATTTCTAACATCATTCAATTTTTTATGAAGTTTCAATTGTCAGGTTATAGAACTTGAGAATTAGTCATTCACAATATTCTGTAATAACATGGAGTCCACACTGTGAGATTAGACAGAACTGGATTGAAATCTCAGCTTTCTGATTTAGTAGGCATCTAGCCCATGGCAAGTTACTATGTCTCTCTATGCCTCAGTTTCCTGTAAGTAAAATGGGGAAATAATAATATATTTTTTGATCTGTTTTGAATCCTAAGTGAGATATTACATGCAAAATGTAGAGCACAATGACACATAATATGTTTTTACTGCTAGTTGGCATCATAACCTTATGCTATCTAACTGAAACATGACAAATAGGAGTCATATTTATGCAAAGTCTGAAGTTCTGAGCAAGAAGCAACATTCTTGCGTGTATCTGCACCAGCTAGGGAAAATAACTACTCTTAGTTTATGATAGGCAATGTAAGTGAGGTTCATTTTGTCTATTTAACAAACACTTTTTTTCTATTTAAACTAATTCTTATTCAATTTCCAAAGAAATTGCATTATAAATTTTTCTTCTTGCTGGTTTAGACTTTTTTGTTTTTGTTTTTTTTTTAAAGATTTTATTTATTTATTTGACAGAGAGAGACACAGCGAGAGAGGGAACACAAGCAGGGGGAGTGGGAGAGGGAGAAGCAGGCTTCCCGTGGAGCAGGGAGCCCGATGCGGGGCTCGATCCCAGGACCCTGGGATCATGACCTGAGCTGAAGGCAGACGCTTAACGACTGAGCCACCCAGGCACCCCCTTGCTGGTTTAGACTTAACAATTGTTCAAGTGATCTATGTCCGAGAAAGAGAAATGCAGACTGTGGTTTTACCATGAACTTTCATAGGTAATTCAAAAAAGTTTGGCAAGTGTATTAGTGCATGGCAGCCAGAACATTGGAAAATATAATCTTCTGAAGAAGTGGTTTATAGGAAATTAATTTTATACTGCTGTTTTGTAATGCTATCATCTATAAATAATGTAAATGTTACTGAGTGTCTAGGATGGATAAGCTTTTAAGGAATAACAATTAGAAAAAACACAAATTTGAATAAGGAATATGGATTTTTCTATATTTGTAAAGGTTATTATCTTTTGGAATGCTGCTTATGCTTTTGTGTAAAAAAGTAGTCTTAATTATTTGACAAGTGATACCCTATGATCAAAACTCTGTTTAATCTTAAGCCAAACCCAAAAAGTATGATCATGTCCTAGATCTTCCCTTTAAACTTAAAGGAAGTTCTAAGGTTTTTTATAGACTATTTTGTCTATTCTTTTGTAGAATGGTATTGGGCTCATAGGCTCTAAACCCAGTAGGACCAGTATTAGCCCATAGGAGATTGCAGGGTGACTTAACTTTTTTGCTGGAGTTTCTCACTACTGCAAACCAGACAGAACTGTTAAAAATCCCCAAAGGTTAACTTGATACTGCCTTAATGCATAAGGAACAAATTGCCATTCTCCCTGACAAGATTTCACACTTGGAAAATGAAAAGCTAGGCATGTCAGTGAATAAGTGACCTCAAAGAAAACATATCTAACAAAACAAAACCAATATTCATATTTTGATTAATTACCTCATTCAAAAATTGGGGGGTATTTCATATACAAAAGGCATTATGTTAGGTACTGGGTATGTTTTGTGTTGCCAAACTAACAAATATGATAACATAATGTTTATGAACAACAGCATACATTTGACAAATATTTGTCAAGCATCTCTCACATCAGGCCCTTGGAGTGGGAAAAAATTGTAAATCAGATATAGATCTTGCCCTCAAAAAACTTAAAGACGAATGATGAGATAAGATACAAAAATACTGCAAGCAACTCAAACTAGGCAATTGTTAAGTGCTGTAAGAGAGATACTTAGAATGATGAAGAGGCAGAGCATGCATCAAGAAAATTTGTGGAGATGCATAAGAAAGGTTAAAAGGTAGAGATAGAAGAAAGTGTTATCTTGTGAAATATTGATGGTGTGGATGCTCACAGCATATGTGTACACCAGAAATATCATCTCACTGGAGTACAGAATGCATGGCACTATTATGACTGATCAACAAGGATTTCATTCAAACTTCACCCATCTTCCTTAAGTATTACAAAAAATATAGTAAAAACTCTAAGAATTCTGTATTTTATTTTGTATACTGATAGGGAGACATAAAGGTTTTTATAGACAGTACTAACATAACCAGAGATATGCTTTAGACAGAATTAATCTGGTAGCAGGGTATTGAATGAAATTGGAGAGAATAAAATTAGAGGCAAGAAACACAAGGAAGTTATTGTCAAAACAAGGTTTAAACTTGGCTAATGGTGGTTTCCATGTTTCAGATTCACATTTTAACATCTCTGAAGTAGCAATACACTCAGTTTTTGAAGGCATAAAAAACAATGATCTGCTTTCAAGTATTTGCATCTACAGTAACAGTTTATATGTCTATATCTTCTAGAAACAAGTGAGTGACAGGGTCTAACCACTGGTTCATTCTCAGCCACTCCATCCTGGTTACCAGGAGGAAAAATCTTTCAAAATCCTTCTAGGCAGTGATACTAAAGGATAGAGCTAGAGACACAATACTGACATGCAACTAACTGTAAGACTGAGATTAAAATGCATTGGACAAAAAATAGATATTGGTTATCCTGAGGTGATATTATGCATGCACACCAGATTTAAATGCTTCATACAGGGGCACCTGGGTGGCTCAGTCTTTAAGCGTCTGCCTTCGGCTCAGGTCATGATCCCAGGGTCCTGGGATCGAGCCCCGCACCGGGCTCCCCACTCCGCGGGGAGTCTGCTTCTCCCTCTGCCCCTCCCCCTGCCTGTGTTCCCTCTCTCACTGTCTCTCTCTGTCAAATAAATAAAATCTTTAAAACAAAAACAAAACAAAACAAAAATAAATGCTTCATACATAATTCAAACTATGATCTCATCTTATCTATGTGACATAAAATATACCTGCCAATTTTTCTTAGATCTTCCCCCGAGGTTCCCTTTAGGGAAGGAAACCCTGACAAATGTTACCTGATTTTAATTATTCCACACATTCTCATTGTTATGTCATAATTATGTAAGAGGTATTGCCAAGGTACTAGAATTCTGTTTGCTTAATCTAGCCTTGGTTCAGTTCTGCTTCATTGTGCCAAAGTCCAACTGTGTTTTTGTTTTATCCAATTATTAAAGTGTGAAAAATATAAACATATTTTCCTCCTCATTTTTCTCTTTCTACACATGGTCTTAGTGACTGGTCTAATTCTGTGGAGTTCACTATTGTGAAAAAACCAACACTAACATATCCTCACTCTAATATTACAAATTCAAGTTTTGAATATTATTTGCATCCAACATTTTCCTATGTGTAATATAGCTTTAAAAACAGAGCCAATTTTTATTTCATCTATTTTTCTTCATATTATTTTACTGTTATATCTGATTACTAGCCCAAGAGTGATGTCTATTTTAGAATTATTCAAAATAAATTACAGAAAATATCTTCCAAAGAATTTCCTTGACACCTCTGGAAACAATGTGTTTTGATTACCATAAATAATTTTGATCTACTTTTTTCCTCTCATTGTGAGAGTGCCAGTTACATTCTTCCTAAATTTCCTCTAAATTTACACCTTCTTGCCACTTTGCTTTAGTGGGTGGATTTTGTTTACTTTTTTTCTTTAGGTCCCTCTGAAATGTCAAAAAGTAGATTTTAACCAGGACAATTAAAATGTCTTTACATTTTAAGACAGGTATAAAAACAACTTGCAGATCAAACACTTCTGCAATCTGTTCCATTGTATATTCCAATTATCACTTACTAAGAATACCTAAGTATATTTCAATTAAACACATAAAATAGTATTATGGTTCTAAAACCATGATTTTCAAACTGAAACATACAATAAATAAGTTTTAGAAATGGAAAGTCCTCGCAGAAATCAAAGCTTATGTTTGAAAAATCAATAATGAGAAGGAGTTCAAGTCAAAAAACAAAAATGAAATTATAATTAAATCATAGTGAAAAAGGTAAGACTTAAATATAGATTCAGAAACTTCCCATGTGAAAAAGAAGAAACAAAACACAGAAAACAGTGTAAAACTTCTCTGTGAAGAACTCTATTAAAAACTGATTTTATAGATCAAAATGACTCATAAAAATCCAGGAAACATTGACAGATAAATATATATGCCTCAGCACTTTCTGGCATAATTCTGGTGTGTGTGTGTGTGTGTGTGTGCATTATATGTATGTCTATGTATAATAGCAACACAGATTTCCTATAAATAAAAAATGATCAGATAGTATTAAACCTCTTACATGCATATCTGGCAGCTTGAAAATAGTTTGGAGACATTACAGACTACGAGAGAAAACTACGCACAGTCCATACATATATCATTCATTAGTTAGAACAAAAGATACTCACAGATCTGGAAGGATCCAGAAAGTACCCAAACTGGTTCATCTAGGTAAGTTCTTGATAAAAACAAAACAAAACCCTAACCAAATTACACATAAATTAAACCAGAGATCTTGAGGTAGAGAAGAAGATAAAACAGTGGTGAACAATATAGTTGTATCTAATTTGTAAGACTATTCCCTTACATCAGGATTCTTGAAAGAAATATATTTCAAGAAAAATTATAGTACTGAATAGTTAAATACACTAAACGTCTCAGGATTATAGAGAACAAAACATGCTTCAAACATCACATTAGCAAAGTGCTGAGAGAAAAGTGAGAATGAGAATATAGTCTAAAAGGCTTATCTTATTTGGGGTAAAATCAAAAAGAACAAACACATTAGAATACCTTTGTTGGAAAAATAGTTGGTATCCATTTACTATGTAATAGAGAAATACATATTTTATACTGAATATCACATAGTTCTTTTGGTTAATAAGGGAGAAATTCAAGGGTCTAGCAACTAGATCAAGTCATTAAAGAATAAATTTAAGGAAATACAAGAAAAAAGTACTCAGGGAACCCCCTAATAAACACACAGTAAGATAAAGTAAAGAAATTATCTTAAACAAAATAAGAATGAGCTGAAATTTTCAATTGAAATTTGGAAACTGTTGGGATAAGTCTAAAAACTACTCAGTTTTACACAGGAAACAACAGATGTAGGCTAGAATACAGGGAAAGGGGAACCCTCGTACACTGTTGGTGGGAATGCAAACTGATGCAGCCATTCTGGAAAACAGTATGGAGGTTCCTCAAAAAGTTAAAAATAGAACTACCTTATGACCTAGCAATTGCACTACTGGGTATTTACTCAAAGGATACAAAAATGCTGATTCAAAGGGATACATGGACCTTGATGTTTATAGCAGCATTTCAACAATAGCCAAATTATGGAAAGAGCCCAAATGTCCATCAAATGTTGACTGGATCAAGAAGATGTGGTATACATATATGATGGAATATTAGCCATAAAAAGGAATGAAATCTAGCCATTTGCAATGACATGGATGGAGCTCAAGAGTATTATGCTAAGTGAAATAGTCAGAGAAAGACAAATACCATATGATTCCATTCATATGTGGAATTTAAGAAATGTAACAGATGAACATGGAAAAAGAGAGGAAAAACATAAAAAAGACTTTTTTTAAAAAGATTTTATTTATTTATTTGACAGAGACACAGCGAGAGAGGGAACACAAGTAGCAGGAGTGGGAGAGGGAGAAGCAGGCCTCCCACCAAGCAGGGGGCCTGATGCAGGGCTCAATCCCAGGACCCTGGGATCATGACCTGAGCCGAAGGCGGATGCTTAACGACTAAGCCACCCAGGCACCCCATAAAAAAGACTTAACTCTAGAGAATAAACTGAGGGATGCTGGAGGGCAGGTGGGCAGGGGGAAGGGTTCAGTGGGTGATGGGTAGTAAGGAGGGCACTTGTGATGTGTACTGGGTGTTATATGTAAGTGTTGAATCACTAAATCCTACACCTGAAGTTAATATTACACTGTATATTAACTAACTGGAATTTAAATAAAAACTTGGAAGAAAAAAATTAAAACTACTCAGTTTTTCATTCAAGTGCACACAGAACATTACCAGAATAGATCACATATTAGGCCAAAATACAAGTCTCAATGGATTAAAAACACTGAAGTCATACCGTGCATCTTTTCTGACCACAATGCTATGAAACTAGAAATCAGCCATAAGAAAAATATGGAAAAAGTGCAAATACATAGAGGTTAAATAACATGGTATTAAACAATGAATGGGTCAACCAATAAATCAAAGAAATCAAAAATTACATGAAAACAAATGAAAATGAAAATACAAGGGTCAAAACTCTTTGGGACACAGCAAAGGTGGTTCTGGATGGAAGTTTATAGCAACATAGGCCTACCTCAAAAAGTAAGAAAAATCTCAAAAAACAAACTAACCTTATCCCTAAAGGAACTAGAAAAAGAACAACAAACAAAGCCTAATGCCAGTACAAGGAAAGAAATAAATATTAGAGAAGTAAATGATATAGAAACTAAAAAAAAAAAAAAAGAATGGAACAGATCAATGAAACCAGGAGCTGGTTCTTTGAAAAGATCAACAAAATTGATAAACCTCTAGCAAGACTCATTAAAAAGAGAGGGAGAGAGAAAGGACCCAAATAAAATTACTAATGAAAGAGGAGAAATAAAAACCAACACCACAGAAATACAAATATTGGCAACAGACTATTATAAAAACCTGTATGCCAACAAATTGGGCAACTTAGAAGAAATGGATAAATTCCTGGAAACATATAACCTACCAAATTTGAATCCAGAAGAAATAAAAAATTTGAACCAACTGATTACCAGCAATGAAATTGAATCAGTAATCAAAAAAACTCCCAAAAATCAAAAGTCCAGGACCAAACAGCTTCACAGGTGAATTCTACCAAACATTCAAAGGGTTAATACTCATTTTTTTCAGACTATTTCAAAAAATACAAGAGGAAGGAAATTTCCAAACTCATTCTCTGAGGCCAGTCTCACCAAAACCAGATAAAGACACCACACACAAAAAGAGAACTACAGGCTAATATCTCTCATGAATACAGATGCAAAAATCTTAAACAAAATATTAGCAAACCGAATCCAACAATATATTTTAAAAAATACACCACGATCAAGTGAGATTTATTCCCTGGATACAAGAGTAGTTTAAGATTTGCAAAACAATGTAATACATCACATCAATAAGAGAAAGAATAAAAACCATATGATCATTTCAATAAATGCAGAAAAAGCATTTGACAAAGTACAACAACCATTCAGGATAAAAACCCTCTGCAAAGTCAGTTTGGAGGAAATATATCTAAATATAAAAAAGGTCATATATGAAAAACCCATAGCCAACATCATACTCAATGGTGAAAAACTGAAAACTTTTCCCCTAAGGTCAGGAACAAGACAAGGATTCCAATCTTACCACTTTTATTCAACACAGTCCTGGAAGTACTAGCCACAGCAATTAGACAACATAAAGAAATAGAAAACACCCATATTAATAATGAAATAAAACTTTCACTATTTGCGGATGACATGATACTATATATAGAACCCTAACAACCCCAACAAAAAAAAAACTGCTAAAATGATAAATGAATTCAGTAAAGTCTTAGGATACAAAATCAATGTACAGAATCTGTTGCATTCCTATACACTAATAATGAAGCAGCAGAAAGTGAAATTAAGAAAGCATCCCATTTATAATTGCACCAAAAACAAAGTAGGAATAAACTTAACCAAAGAGGTGAAGGACCTGTGCACTGAAAACTATAAAATACTGATGAAAGAAATTCAAGACAATGCAAAGAAATGCAAAGACATTCCATGCTTTTGGGTTGGAAAAACAAATATTGTTAAAATGTCTATGTTACCCAAAGCAATCAAGACATTTAATGCATTTCTATCAAAATACCAACAACACTTTTCACAAAACTAGAACAAACAATCCTAAAATTTGTATGGAATGACAAAAGATCCCAAACAGCCAAAGCAACCGTGAAAAAGAAAAGTAAAGCAGGAGGCATCACAATTCAGGATTTCAAGTTATATTACAAAGCAGTAGTAGTTAAAACAGTGTGGTGCTGGCATAGAAAGAGATACAGAGATAAATGAAATAGAACAGAAGACTCAGAAATGAACCCACAATTATACGGTCAATTTATCTTTGACAAAGAATGAATGAATATGCACCTGGAAAAAGTCTCTTCAACAAATAGTGTTTGGAACTAGTGGACAGCCACATGCAAAAGAATGAAACTGGACCATATTCTTACACCATAAACAAAATAAATTTTAATGGATTAAAGATCTATGTGAGACCTGAAACCATAAAACTTCTTGAAGAGAGCACAGGCCATAATCTCTCTGACATGGGCCATAGCAACAGTTTTCTAAATGTGTCTCCTGAGGCAAGGAAAACAACAGCAAATATAAACTTTTGGGACTTCATCAAGATAAAAAGCTTCTGCACAGCAAAGGAAGCAACAAAACTAAAAGGCAACCAGGCACATACCCTAACTCTAATCCTAACCCTAACACTAACAATAGTGCACTAACCCTAACCTCTAACCCTGTGGACAGCTCTCTAAACAGCAGGATACCAGGCATATACCCTCACCCTAAACCTGTCCATAACCCTAACTCTAACCCTAGATCTGAGAAGAAAAAAAGATATGATACACACACACAGAATTTCACTCAGCCATAAAAAATATTGAATCTTGCCATTTGCAACATCATGAATGGAGCTAGAGAGTATTATGTTAAACAAAATAAGTCAGAGAAAGACTGTATGGTTTCACTCAAAAGTGGAATTTAAGAAACAAAATCAACAAGCAAAGGGGAGAAAGAAGAAAGAAAGAAAGAAAGAAAGAAAGAAAGAAAGAAAGAAAGAAAGAAAGAAAGAAGAAAGAAAGCAAGAAAGAAAGAAAAAGAAAAAGAAAAAAGAAAAGAAAAAAAGGAAAGAAAGAAAGAAAAGAAAGGGGGGGCAAACTGAGAAACACAATCTTAACTCTTAACTATAGAAAACAAATCGATGGTTACCAGAGGGGAGGTGGGTGGGGAGATGGGTTAAATAGGTGATGGGGATTAAGGAGTACACTTGTTAGGAGGAGTACCAGGTGTTTCATGGAAGTGTGGAATGACTATATTGTACACCTGAAAATAATATTATACTGTATGTCACTAACTGGAATTTAAATAAAACCTTAAAAGAATCTAAAAGGCAACCTACTGAATGGGAGAAGATATATGCAAATCACATATAAAGGGTTAGCATCCAAATTATATAAAGATCTGACACATCTCAATACCCTCCCAAAATTAATCCGATTAAAAACTGGGCAGAAGACATAAACAGACATTTCTCCAAAGAAGATATACAGATGGCCGATGGACACATGAAAAGATACTCAACATCACTCATCATCAGGGAAATGTAAATCAAAACCACAATGCCTCACACCTATCAGAATGGCTCAGATCAACAACACAAGAAACAAGTGTTGGTAAGGATGTGGAGAAAAAGGAACCTTCATGCACTGTTGGTGGGAATGCACATTGGTGCAGCCACTGTGGAAAACAGTATGGAGGTCACTCAAAAAATTAAAAACAGAACTACCCTATGATCCAACAATCACACTACTTGGTATTTACCCCCAAATTACAAAAATACTAATTCAAAGTCATACATACACCCCAATGTTTATAGCAGCATTATTTACAACAGCCAAACTATGGAAGCAGCTCAAGTGTCCACTGATTGGTGAATGGAGAAACAAGAAGTGGTATATATATACAAAAAATATTATTCAACCATAGAAATGAATGAAATCTTATCATTTGCAACAACATGGATAGAGCTAGAAAGTATATAATGCTAAAGCAAAATAAGTCAGAGAAAGACAAATACCATATGATCTCAATGTCGAATTTAAGAAACAAAATAAATGAGCACAGGAAGCAAAAAAAGAGAGACAAACCAAGAAGCACACTCTTAACTATAAAGAACAAACTGATGGTTACCAGAGGGGAGTGATTGGGGGATGGAGAAAATAAGGGATGGGGATTAAAGAGTATACTAATCATGATAAAATAAAATAGAATGATTAAAAAAAATTCAGTTTTAAGTAACAAACTTAAAACAAAGATACAAAAAGGTTGAAAATGAAAATGTAGACAAAGAGCACTAACATACAAACTAAATGCAGTGGAGTGATATTAATATTAGATTAAATGACATTAAAATATAAATGTAATGAAAAGATATATAAATCTTTCCCATTTGCAGTAAACATAGTATTAACTCATTTATTAAACAAATATTTACTGAGCACTTATTTTAGGCTAAGCAATGTTCTTGGAACCAGTAGTACATCTCTGAAGAGGAAGCAAACAAAAGCCCTGTCCTTGTGAAGTTTACATAATAATGAGTATCATCTGAAAGTGGATTGAGATTAAATAGGGATTTATTTAGTTTGACAACAAAAACATCTGGAAGCAGGTAGAGCTACCACTGTTTGGTTCATGATAAAAATTATAATAGCATCTCAATAAATGCAGAAAAAGGCATTTGTCAAAATTCAACATTCTTTCATGATGAAAACTCTCAACAAAGAATAGAAGAAATTAACTCATCATAAGGGCCATCTCTGACAAGCCCACAGAAAACATTCCACTCAACTGTGAAAAGCTTGAAGCTTTTCCTCTAAGATAAGGAACAAGATAAGCATGGCCATTCTCACCACTTCTACATTGTACTAGAAATTCTAGACATAGCAATTAGACCAAAAAAAAAAAAAAAAGAAAAGAAAAAGAAAGAAACAACAAACAAAAGTGTTCTCAGTTGGAAAGGAAGAAGTAAAATCATCTGTTTGTAGATGACAACTTTATATATATGTTGGGGTTAATGTAGAGCATGAAATTATCCATAATACCTGGCTTGCTAAAATGTAACATGGAGGCCACTGGGGGCAGGGAAGTTTTCAGAGAAGGGTGTAGGCCTTTGGAAGGTGGAGGTGGGCGTGACCACTCTGCCAGTTGCCTTCCCCGAAGATTTCCTTCTTTCTTTTTTTTTTTTTTTAAGATTTTATTTATTCATTTGAGAGAGAGAGAGAGAGCACAAACAGGGGGAGAGGCAGGGGAGAAGGGGAAGCAGGCTCCCCACTGGGCAGGGAGCCCAATGTGGGGCTGGATTCCAGGACCTGGAGATCATGACCTGAGCCGAAGGCAGATGCCCAACCATCTGAGCCATCCAGGCTCTCTGAAGCTTTCTTAGCCCAAACAGCCGCCGTTATCAAAGAGATGTATGCAATGTCCCCTAGGCTATGTTTAGCAGAACTCATAGAACAGGAAGATTAGCACATCCTATCTTTCCCTTAAACAGATCCTCCTAGTTCCAGCAAGACTCCTTGTCACACATCACTTGTTTGAGAAAGAGTGATAAAGATTTATGATTATCCTGAAGGACAAATAAAGGTGGGAGCAAAGAAGAGCAAAGGGTCTTGTCTCTGAGCATTGACCCCTTGCCTTCTCCTCTCTTTCACAGCAAAGTTCAGAGTAACCTTTCATCCATTAGTACAGGGAGTGCTAGCCATTCCCAGCATATATAGAAAACCCTAATAACTCCACCAAAAAATGTTAGAATAAATAAATTTAGTAACATTGCAGGATATGAAATCAATATACAAACATCTGTTGCATTTCTATTCACTAGTAACAAACCGCCAGAAAGATAAATTAATCTTATTTAGAATTGCATTAAAAAAAAATACCTAGTAATGAACTAACCAAGGAGGTGAAAGATCTGTATGCTGAAAACTACGGGATAGTGATGAAAGAAATTAAAGAAGACACAAATAAATGGAGATACTTTATATTCATTTTGGAAGAAATAACATTATTAAAATGTCCATACTGCCCAAAGCCATCTATAGATTTAATGAAATCCCTATCAAAATTCAAATGACATTTTTTATAGAAATTTAAAAAACAGTCCTAAATTTGTTTGGAACCATAAAAGACTAAATAACTGAAGCAATATTGAGAAAGAAGAACAAAACTTGAGGTACCACACTTCCTGATATTAGACTATATTACAAAGCTATAGTAGTCAAAATATATGGTACTGGCCTAAAACCAGACACATAAACAATGGAACAGAATAGACAGCCCAGAAATAAACCCATACATAAGGATTAGCTAATTTTTAACAAAATGACCAAAATAATCAAAGGAGAAAGGACAGTGTCTTCAATAAATGGTGTTTGTAAAACTGGGTAAGTATGTGCAAAAGACTGTAATGGACCTATCTCACACCATTCACAAATATTAACTTGAAATGGATTAAAAAACGTACACTATAAATTAAACCATAGGTTAAAGATGTAAGCCATCAAACTAAATAAAACTAAATGTTTTCACTTAACATAATCCCTCCATAAGCAATAGCACGGAGGACCATAGGGGAAGGGAGGGAAATCCAAAGGGGGAGAAATCAGAGAGGGAGATGAACTGTGGGAGATTATGGACCTCGAGAAACAATCTGGGGGTTTTAGAGGGAAGGAGAGAGGGGGAGGGGGTGACAGGGTAATGGGTATTAAGGGGGGCATGTGCTGCGATGAGCCCTGGGTGTTATGCTTAACTGATGAATCCTTGCACACTGCATCAATGACTAATTATGTACTATACAGTGGCTAACTGAACATGATAAGAAAAAAACTAAATGTTTTATGATTTTATGTAAGCCATAAAACTAAATGTTTGTTGACAATGGTCTTGGCAACGATTTTCTGGGCTCACACAAACACAGGCAACAAAAGCAAAAGTAAACAAGTGGGACTATATCAAACTAAAAAGCTTCCATATAACAATGAAAACAATAAATAAAATGAAAAGATTTCTAAGGAACAAGAGAAAATATTTGCAAACCCTATTTCTGATAAGGAGTCAATATCCAAAACATATAAGGAACTCCTAACAACTCAAGGGCAAAGAAATAACCCAATTAAAAACTGGGCAGAGGACCTGAATAGACATTTTTACAAAAAACACATACAAATGGCCAACAGGTATTTGAAAATGTGTTCAACATCACTAATCATCAAGGAAATGCAAATCAAAAGCAAAATGGGAAATCACCTTACAACTTTTAGGATGGGCATTATCAAAAAGACAAGAGATTACGTATTGACAAGAGTGTGGTGAAAAGGGTACCCTTCTACACTGTAGGTGGGAATGTTAATTAGTACAGCCATTTTAGAAAACTGGATGGAGTTCCCCCATATGATCCAGCAATCCCACTTCTGGGCATATATCCAAAAGAATCAAGAATCAGTACCTCTAAAAGATACCTGCACTCCCTATATCTTTGCAGCATTATTCACAATAACCAAGATATGGAAACAACCCAAGTGTCCATTGACAGATGAATGGGTAAAGAAAATGTGATATATCTGTATCTTTATACATACCCATGTCTATCTCTTTATATAATGGAATATTATTGTCATTTAAAAAAGAAGAGAATCCTGTCATTTGTGAAGCTGGAAGACGTTATGCTAAGTGAAATAGGCCAGACACAGAAAGGCAAATAAATACTGTATGATTTCACTTATATGTGGAATCTAAAAAAAGTTGAACTCAAAGAACAAGAGTAGAACCGTGGTTGACAGAGGCTGGGGTGTGAGGAAAATGGGGAGGTGCTGTTCATCGGGTACAAACGTTCATATAAGATGAATAAGTTCTGGGAATCTATTAACAACATGCTGGTTATAGTTAATATTACTTGAAAGTAATTACTTGAAAGTATACTTGAAAGTTGCTAAGAGAAAAATCTTAAGTGTTCTCACCACACACACAAAAAATGTGGTAACTATGTGAGGTGATGGATGTGTTAATTAACTTGATTGTGAAATCATTTCGCAATGTATATGTGTATTAAATCATCATGATGTACATTTTTAGAAAAATCACATTTTACAACCTAAATGTATACAATTATTATTTGTCCATCACACCTCAATAAAGCTGGAAAAAAAAAGAGTATCTTTGTCATTTATAGAGACATTTACAAAAGTGCAATAAGGAAGACTGTAATCATTTTTGAAGTAGAGATTTATAGCCCTGTTCTCTGAACACAATCAAATATAATTAGAAATGCATAATAAAGACATAGAAATCTTTAATGATTGGAAATTAAAAGCAACTTCTTAAATATAACATTTGATTCAAAGTAAAAATCAAACAAGAAATTAGTGTATCTCTAGAAAGCCATAAAAGAAAAATTTCATGTCAAAGTCTATAAAACAAAGAAAAACTTATACTCAAGTGATAATGTTAAGTTCAAATGCTTTTATGATTAAAAAAATTAAAAAAAATAAATGCCTTTATTAAAAAAGGGAAAATCTCAATGTAAAGGAAACTGATACTTGTCTTAAATTAGAATTATAATGAGCAAGCAAAAAATAACTATGGATTTTAATAAATTTTGAATAAAAGCAGTGAAAGAGATAAAGTTATTGTGTATAAGAGATTAGCTGGATAAGAGAAAATGGGGACTGAAAATACTTTAGAAATCAAAGGAAAAGGAAGAGTTTGAGAAGGATCAGTTACAGCAATTAGAGCAAAAATCAGATAGCCAGACAAAGAAAAGGAAGAAGGTGAAGATAAGATAAAGGCAAGGATGTAGGGGAATACAGTGTTATGAGGTGAATAAGAGAAGTCAGGGGATTTTTCAGAGGAAATTATAGCCTGTCTGAAAGAATCCATCTCATAAAATTTATGGTAATTTATAAAATATGTTTATACCAGTACTTACTTTATGATGGATTAGAAATATATATTTTTTCTTAATAGCTTAAAATTACTGCTTATGTGGTTTGTTTCATAGACTGAGAAATAAACATGATACTGATGATGATGAGAATAATGATATAACAGAAGAGGAAGGGATATAAATTGTGTATGCACACACACACACAGAGACACACATACATATAATCTAATTTATAGTTAAGAAAATGTTGGATCCAAGAAGTTAAGAAATGGGGGATTCTACAACCAGTATAAGATATTTAAGATACAAACCCAACTCAAGATGACACAAACAAATGTAAAGATATTCCACACTCATGGGTTGGGAGAACAAATATTGTTAAAATGGTCATACTACCCAAAGCAATTTACAGATTTAATGCAATCCCTATCATCATACTGACAGCATTTTTCACAGAACTAGAACAAACAATCCTAAAATTTGTATGGAACCACAAAAAAACCAAATAACCACAGCAATCTTGAAAAAGAAAAACAAAACAGGAGCTATCACAATCCCAAATTTCAAGATACATTACAAAGCTGTAGTAATCAAGACAGTATGGTACTGGCACAAAAATAGACACATAGATCAATGGAACAGAACAGACAGCTCAGAAATAAACCCACAGTTATATGGTCAGTTAATCTTCTACAAAAGAGGCAAGAACATGCCACGGGAAACAGTCTCTTCAACAAATGGTGTTGGGAGAACTGGTCAGCTACATGCAAAAGAATGAAACTGGACCACTTTCTCACACAATACACAAAAATATATTCAAAATGGATTAAAGACTTCAATGTAAGATCAGAAACTATAAAAATCCTGGAAGAGAACACAGGCAGTAATTTCTTTGACATTGGCTTTAGCAACATTTTTCTAGATATGTCTTCTGAGGCAAGGGAAACAAAAGCAAAAATAAAATATTGGGACTTCATCAGAATAATAAGCTTCTGCACAGCAAAGGAAACAATCAACAAAACTAAAAGGCAACCTACTGAATGGGAAAAGATATTTGCAAATGACATATCCAATAAAGAGTTACTATCCAAAATATATAAAGACCTGATACAACTCAATACCCAAAAAACAATCCAATTAAAAAATGGGCAGAAGACATGAACAGACATTTCTCCAAAGAAGATATACAGATGGCCAAGAGACACATGAAAAGATGCTTGACACCACTTATCATCAGGGAAATGCAAATCAAAACCACCATGAGATATCACCTCACATGGGTCAGAATGGCTAAAATCGAAAGCACAAAAAACATCAAGTGTTGGGGACGAGGTGGAGAAAAAGGAACTCTCATGCACTGTCGGTTGGAATTTAAATTGGTGTAGCCACTGTGTAAAACAATGTGGAGCTTCCTCAAAAAAAATTAAAATAGAATTACCATGTGATCCAGTAATTTCACTACTGGGTATTTACCCAAAGAATACAAAAACACTAACTCAAAAAGATATATGCATCCCTATGTTTATTGCAGCATATTTTATAGTAGCCAAGCTATGGAAGCAGCCTAAGTGTCTATCAATAGATGAATGGATAAAGAAGTGGTGTAAATATATATACAATGGAATATTAGCCATAAAAAAGAATGAAATCTTGCCATTTTGCAACAACATGAATGAATCTAGAGGCTATAATGAATGCTAAGTAAAATAAGTCAGAGAAAGACAAATACCATATGTTTTCGCTCATGCAAGGAATTTAAGAAACAAAACACACGAACAAAGAAAAAAAGAGACAAACTAAAAACCAGACTGTTAACTATAGAGAACAAACTAATAGTTACCAGAAGTGAGGTGTGTGTGTGTACGGGGGGAGGGGTGTGTGGAACAGGTGAAGGGGATTAAGAGTACACTTATCTTGATGAGCACTAATGTACAGAATTATTGAATCACTATATTGTACACCTGAAACTGATATAACACTGTATGGTAATGATACTGGAATTTAAAAACAAATACAAATTTATGTTTAACTGATCCCAATGCCTATGTCTTTAATCACTTGCATGGTCAGATTTTCTAGATGAACAAGTAATAAAATGATAGATTCTAGATAAATAATAGTGAAAATGAAGTAAGGATGTTGGTAGCTTTAAGATGTTCGTTCTGGAATCTAAAGAAGTGTCATCATACCCCCCTGTTTAGTAGCTGCCTCTTCAAAGGCAAGTAAACACAGTAAAGAGGAGCAATTTAACCACCTACTCAGAGCATCATCTATTATAAGTTTTTGCTATCCTGTTTCTTTTTTTTAAGTCTAAATTAACATACAATGTTATGTTAGCTTCAAGTATTCAACATAGTGATTTACCAATTCTAAACTTTTCATAGAGCTCATCAAGTTAAGTGTACTCACAATATCTAGTTCACTCATCTCCCCACCCTCCTCCCCTTAAAAAAAATTTCAGTATTCACAATTTTCAAATTTAGGAAAGTTAGTAGGTAACCTTAGATTATCCTTCCTCCCCAATATATATTTTGTGTCATGTATTGGCAAGAATTAAGGTGTTTGTTGCAGTGCCTTTACTTTGGGACAGATAATATTATATTAGAACGACTCATTTGAAAAAGATTATGATCATCATAATACTGTAATTACAGAAAATTATGTATACCTCATAGAGGTAGCACTCCTTAACAATTTATCTTTTATATTTTTTAGTGTTTCAGAATAATCAGTGCCTTCTTGGTGCGTTAACTACAACTAAAGTAGTCAAGGGGGAAAGTGAAATAATCGTTAAACATTCACTGACCAAAATCAATTAGTCCACCTACAACATTAATTAAATGGCTGGCCTTGTGTAGTCAGCAGCTCTCAGTACGTACAATGTCAGATGAGTGACAAAATACGGACTTTGGTGTCCATCTAAATTCCAGTCAAATGCTGACTTAGCCCCTGATAAACTGAAGTTGAACAATGTATAGAATTTATGAGTCTTGTTTTTGTTATCTGTAAAAGACAGATAATGGCCACGTCACAGAGCAACTGAAGATTTAAGTAATTGATCTCTGTTGTCTCTAGCACATAGTAGGTGCCTAATTAAGCAATGGTCTTTTTTTACCCTCTGATGTATTGGGTAGTGTAAGATGTTGTCACTGATACAGATCTGGGTTTTCATAGAGAAGGGATTTTATAGTGAAGAGGAATGACAATGTTCCCCTTTTTCTATATAAATATAGACATTTTTGTTTAGAAAATGTTGTAAGAATGAATAGAACAGTAACTGTATTTATGTGGGATCACTAAGGGGAAAACTGATTTGATTTTGTTTTCTTCATTGCCCTCCTCAGTTATAAGTTTTCTTTCTGATTTCCTTTACTTGCTGATCTTAATACTGTATTGTCAATCAAAGCCAAATTTCAGCCTTTCTGTCTCTGAAAGACTTTGCACAAGATTGCACCAGATTCCTGCCTGCTCGAATTTGGCTTGGTCTCGAGGTTACCTACCTTGACTGTGCTGTGATTCTTCCTGCTAGTTTTACCAGAGGAGATGGTGTACTTATTAGATACCTGCTAATTAGGTAATCTGGGGGAAAGGATTCTGCCTGACATTTGTTCTCTGGCTTGCTTAAGTATCTTTGGAGCATTCTTTAAGCATCCATTCACTCACCTTTCCCTCTCAGGCGTTGTGTAGGGACTCTGTGTAAGAGAAAGCCTGTATAAAAGAAAGCTAGACATTTCAAGTCAACTACATAACTTCTGTTAGTCTTTCTAACCTCATCTTAAAGGGAAGGTTTACTTTCTAATTCATGGGAATCTTTATAAACAATATTGTAAAGAGAACTGTTCAAAACTGTTTTAAGTTAGGAGAATTTGGCAGTTTCTTACAAGAAGTTTTCCAGAAAGTTGAAGTCTTAGTTCATTTCTGTAGGAGTTCACGATGACTCATGAAGATGCCAGGGAAGGAAAAGTCATTCTTTGCCAGTAGCACCGTGATATAAACAGATAACTGTTGCAAGGGTCAAATACCAGCACCTTGCACATTTTTTTCCATCATATTTATATATTGGCAGTGGTCCTATAACAGACGCTATCAACCACATAGCTCACTTTGTAATCTCAGGTCCGTGATACTCACAAGGCATTATTCAGTGGGAAGTTAGGATGTTGGGTGAAGTGTTGATAAAAATCCACAGTAATAAAAATCTCACAGATGTGAAGTCAATTACAGTATCAAGTGAAGTTTGTTATGAAGAGACGCCTGTTATTAAAGTATCCACGACTCTACAAGGCTGACCTTCTCAAATGCTAGTATGTCACAAGGCATGAGACCTAAAAAAAAAAAAAAAATCCAATAACAAGTTTCCCCACTGTGGTTTCAATTGCCTTTTCAGATCTCCCACAGTGTTCTGTTTCAGTCTGAGATAATGCACACGGTTCTGGTCCTCAGAGGGTCAAAGTGGCTTGTATTTACACTAGAGTAATCATAGAAAGGATTTCTACCTTGATCAAATTATCTAGATAGGTTTTTACTCAAATCTTTATTCCATTTGGCTTGTGTAGACAAAGTTTTGAACTGTGGAAATGGAAAACCTTTTTCTTTCTATATTTTTCTTAATAAAATGCCTCCTATATACTAGGGGCTCAAAAAATAGTTGTGCCATTCTCTTGAGGAAGTTCACAAGACCGCTCAGGTCATTTGGCACTTCATAATTTTGCATTAAAATAAGCATAGTTATACATTAAAATGAATATGTTCTATTGTTTCTCCTGTTCGAAGAGAGCTTTCTTATTAAAACTGTGTCCAAAAAAAATTTAGAGTATTCTTTGAAAATTCAGAGTTGGTGGGCTATCACCCAGAACACCATGACCTTTCCCCACAAGTGTCATCTACATGCTATTCTTCATGTCACCCTGACAAAACAAGGGCATATCTTTATTGAGACCTTGTCATACTTTGCAATAATTTTCATCTTACTCTTGGGAGGCCAAACTGTACACTCACAATTTGGAAGAGAGAAAATATTTTACTTTTGTATATTGTCAAAGTAACATGCCTAAGCCCAACAGTAGTCACTTCACAAATTTTGACTAAGCAAAAAAAATAATATTAAGAAAAATATCTTTTGTATAATGTTGAAGGAGTCCAGGAAAAAAGAAACCTGTATTTTAAGCTGTCAAATTCCATATCTATTTCAATTATTGCTAAATAAAATTATATGTTCTATTATTCTAAAATGTGAGACTTTTTAAATGTGCTAAATAGGAATTAAGGAAACTAAGGGTATGACAAATCTGAAAGATTTTTAACATGGCATCTTAGCTCTTAAAATTTGGAATACCACTTGTCTTGACGAAGGTGCTGTGCTATGATAAATATCACAGCCCGGGTGGCTTAAACAATGGACATTTATTTCTCACAGCTGTGAAGGCTAGAAAGTCCAAGATCAGGGTGCTGGCAAATCAGGTGGCAGGTGAGAGCCCACTTCCTGGTTTACTGACAGCCATGACTATCACTCTATAGCCATAGAGCTCTAGTCTCTTTCCCTTCCTGTAAAGACTCTGATACCATCACAAGAGCTCTACCCTTGTGACACCCTCTAAACCTAAATACTTCCCAAAGTCCCCACCTCTAAATACCATCACTTTGTAGTTAGGGTCTCATCGTACGAATTTGGCAGGGGGCACAAACATACCACCACTTGATTGGGGGGGGGTACATCTGGATTTTTATGTACATATACACGTTTGGGTTTTGTCCATGCTCTTCTTCTTAGTAAGTGATAAAGCATGCAATAGACCTCCATGTAGCCGGTATACATGAAGTCAGTTTGAAATCACAGGAAAATGGGACTCAATTCTTTCTTATTATTAAATCCAAATGCCTTATTCAATTCTGTCAGGGCAATGGATTCCAGAAGGCACTAACTAAGCCTGGTAAAATTTCATCTACCATTGTTTAGTATCAAAGGACAGTGTTTTCTTTAGGCTATAGTTTCATTGTTGTTGCTATTCACTCCCTTGTGCTTATTTTCCAGTTTTTCTAAAATGATATACTCTTCATGTATAATTATCAAAAAATTAAATTTCCTAATAAATTTAGGAAAACAAAACCATTAATAATTGGCTTGAGTTATATAGTTTCTATTGTCTATATAACAGAGAAGTGTAAAAATAAAATTTAATTTTTAAGCGTCCATTATTTTGAGTCTGATATCCCTGTTTGTGATGAGAAGGAACATATTCTTAGCTATTTTAGGGTATGCCCAATGTGATCCAGAGATATTCTTTTATTTGGATATTGAAGAAAAAAGGACAATTTTGATTTACTATTTTGAGCAACTTCAGCATTTGTAAATCTTGGAGGGACATATTGACACAAAGTAAAAAAAAAAAAAAAAAAATTTTTTTCCTCAGTCTTATGTGAGAACTCCTAAGATTAAATTTTAAATGGATAGAAAATAAAGTAAATGGAAGAAATTTTCACAATGGAAAAAAAAAAATTAGGGTTTGAGAAAGACTGGAATGCAACCTTATAAATACTTCTTTACTTAGGAAAACTAATGACTTGTGCCAGATGAGGAATAAAGAATTTCAACTTCATTTATTACTGTGGTTTAGCTCCTAAAGGGATGGCAGCCTGGCTTAACATGCAGTCAGTTACAAATGCAACATCGATAAACAAAATTCAAATTCTCCCAGATGAGACATTCAGATAAGGATGCAGGTGGAGAGTGTGAGGAGATATACAGAGCTGGCTGGTTCACTCAAGTTTTGCAGAGAAAAAAATCCCCTACACATATAACAGAAACAAGTGTTAAAAAAGAAAATAGGAGATAGATATTTTTTCTGTCTCTAAAGATGTTTAATAGGAAAGCTCTTTTATATGCTTTTAGAGGAAATGAACATGTTATCTAGAAGTTAATGTTACATGTGAAATAATGTAGATATTAGAGACATGTCTAATATTTAATCCCATATGCATCTTCAGCTTGAAATGTTGAGCAGCTATGTGGCTGGCATTTTGAAATTAATCTCATCATTTATAAACTTGGAAGGAGTTTCTTCTGGTCAAGATTTCAAATGTCTGAAATTGGTTTGTTCTTTTTTTAAAGAATATTAAGATAATCATGATGAAAATGAATTATTTTTCCAATTTAGTAACATTAATTGGTAGCAAATAACAATTAAATAGTAAAAACTCATCTCTTTCTATTACTTATTTTTAAGGGACAAAAAAATTGCAAACACCTGCATAAAGAACAAAGTTTATTTATTACATAATCTAGGTACTCTGAGGATTGAAATATAGTTAAATTATAGTACTTTTATTAGTGATCCTTAAAATTGGGAAGAGTAAAAACATTCTGTGTGTGTATGTATGTGTATTCATTCATGTATATGTATATATAAATCATTGTATATCTTACAAATAACAAAAATAATTCGAATGGATTTATGTTATGTTTTTAAAAGGGAATATCCAATTTCAAATCAGTTAGGAATTCTGTTTCATAAATTAGGCTAACTCCTTACTCGTATTTTCCCACTTTTGTGAAACAACAAAATCTATTTAACTAAATCTCCCTGAACTCGATCTGATAAGTTTGAATGGAAAGACAGTTCTCAAATGGAGGCTGTCAGTCATAAGTTAAATCATGCTGACACAAACACAGCTTTTGGTGGCGAAAGCCTTTGGAAAATATAAAGCTGGTTGTCTTCGGAAATTGCCAGACCATGCTGAAACACAATAAGGCAGGACTCACAGATGCCTTTGAGGAAGTCCCTGGCTGTAGTATAGAAGAAAGAGTCCCTGGTTCTAGGGTTGTTTCATCCTGAAACTAAGATGCTTTTATTTTATTCTGGCTCAAAGAAGCTGAATGTTTTTTTCTAATAAAGGTGGATGCTAAACTCAACCAGGGAAAGAGTAAAATCAATCCAGGAAGAAGAATTTGATAGGATAGTTTTGGCTAATAGTTTAAGGTAGTAAACTGTGGAATAAGCAGAAGTCTAAGGAGATAAACAACATACTCAGATCTACTTCTCTAACTTACCAGCCAGAGGTATTTCTTCCATTTATTTCTCAAGCCACATAAAGGAAAAAGAGAAAGAAAGAAAATTGTGTAAATAAGCATTCGAGTTCAGTTTTCTTTGTAGTTTTGCAGACAATTCATGTAGTATCTTTTTGGAGAGCTATCCAATGTATTTCTTTGCATGTTTTTTTTTTTTTTTTTAATGTTAAAAGAAACTAGATGAGATGTGCTTTTGTTAACACTCTAAATTTGGCTTGTGAAAATAATTTTGGTATTTAAAAACATTTTGAATCAAAGTGTCTCAGTGCAGTGGGTCAAAAAGAGGAGCCTCAAAATTTCCTTTCAAATTCTATGTCCAAGGTAGAGAAAGGAAGCCTATTTATTCTGTAGCACCGTTCATATCACTCTTTGCTGATTTGCATGCTGCAAAAGCCCTGTATCACAGACCTCCGTCTTTGGTAAATCACAAAATCCTTTCCCAATCAATCTTGTTTTCATCTGTGGTTAAGACAATATAGAAAATAAGTCAAATTCTGAACTCTCAAATTTGGAAAAGTAGCCATGCAGCACACTGCCACAAGGTGGGAGTAAAACGTTTGAGTGGCTTAAGAACTGGCCTTCGCTTTTTTTTTTTTTTCCCTCCCCCTAGCTCAGTGTGAACAAAGACATAAAGTAGGCTTGCTTTAAAATTGAATGAAATAACACGGTATATTTATTCCTTGTTGCTAATATGCATACCTCGAGATTGGAAGGCCTTTTCGCTAAAATTTGAGGATCAAATATAATAAATACAGTTAAAGAAAGTGGTTTAATAGTGATTTCTCTATTTCCTTTCTTTATTCCTTGTTATCCTAGTACCTTTTCCAAACTATATTTTGAACATATAGTTCTACTGAACATTTGAACATAAGTTCTACTGAAATAGTCCCATTTTTATAGGCAATAATGAATATTACTAATTCTTTGTACTAATGAATATTTTGAAGATAGCCTCCCTCCATAAATTTTTCCTATCATTTTATATCTGCATAGTAATGAAGGCAGCCGTGTAAATGGGAACAATAAATTAAACAGTCCAAGAAAAACATATAATGATCTTGACCTTTCTAAGGAGTTGAATGATTAAAATGAGTTTTTGAATACTGCTTATTCTAGAATAAATATAATTCAGGGCCACTGTATACAATTCTATTGCTTTTGCTTGCTTTGTGTCTGAATAGACATGCTAGTTATTTTTTTGTGTTGTGTGTGCTCATTAACTTCACTTTGAAATACTGGATTCAAACTTCATAATATTATGTGTTTATGTTGGGGCTGTACACACACACACACACACACACACACACATACACACAAGCCCTTTGAGATAGAGTACCTGACACTTAGGTTAGCAAGATGAGACATCTCAAGGCAGCTGAGTCTCACCAAGGTGACAGCGACACACCCAAGGGATCCTGAGTGGTGCTAAATGGAAAGGGCTGCCATATCCCTTGAATAAAAATAATAAAGGTTGAGAAAAGGCAGAAGTTGGCTTGCCAATTTCAATTCCTTGCCTCCTGCTGCATATGAATGAAGAATGGACTAATGGATGGCACTCATCATTGCTAGTGACGTTAGACTTTTTGGGAAGATTTACCCAAACAGGCCTTTTGTCCTACTGAGTTCTGAATACACAACAAACTCAGGACCTTACCACTTACATAACTTAGTACAATTTCCCGCCAGCGATACCAATGGCAAGAAACACAGTGTGGTGCCAGGAGCCATGGAACTGATGCTTTGCTGACCGGATGTGCAGCAGCTAAAATACAAGAACACATGGGTCTTAAGCATAAATTTTGCTGTGTGAAGTCTGGAAGAATGTTGCGTTTATATATTAAGAAAGTTTCCCTGACTGGCTGGATATTTTTAAAGTTTAAGATATATAAAGGAAAATCTGTTTACATGATGAAATACCACCTGAGCATATAGGTTATTTCGAGTGCTGCGCTATAAAAATCCACTTGAGTGCCTCATTGATAATGTTCCACAAATCTCACATACATTATCTGTACTGTTGTCACACAGTCTAACAGATATGATCTATTCCAGGGTCACTGTTTTCTCTCATAAAGCTATACTTTGGAGAATTGGCTGATAGGAAAATGAAGTTTAAAAAAGTAATCAGCTTAAAAATTTTAGTGAGTGACTTGGATGGATGCTAGATAATATAACAACAAGAAGGATAAAGAGCATCAAGTGTTAGCTACTGCTTAAAAAGGAATATTCTGCATAATCTGACTGATGGGTTCTTCCTAAATTCAATATATTCTTTTGTACCTACTTACGTTTATTGACCCTAAGATGTCATTAATGGTAAGATGTACCATGATTTTATGTTCACTAAGAAAGAAATCATTAAACTATGATATGTCATTAATGGTAGGTTGCATATAAATTTCAGATATATGAAAATGTAAAACAAAAGGCTTAGAAAACCACTGTTAGAGCCTTGGGTAGAATCAAACTTTGTTGGATTATTCTGAAGTCTCCCATATCTTATCTGAAACTCCTCATTGGATAGGGACTTGAGTGGTCTTGTACTGAGGTATGTGTAAATTGAAGGGGGATAGATTGCACAATGAGATTTATATTCATTTTAATTCAAAAGTTTACCGTTATCTCTTAAAAATTAAAATTTAAGAAAGTAAAATAAGAGGTGCCTGGGTGGCTCAGTTAGTTAAGCATCGGCCTTCCGCTCAGGTCATGATCCCAGGGTCCTGGGATCAAGCCCCACATCAGGCTCCCTGCTCAGTGGGGAGTCTGCTTCTGCCTCACCCTCTGTTCCTCCCCACTGCTTGTGCTTGCTCTAATTAAAAAAAAAAAAAAAAAAGTTTAAAAAAAAAGAAAGTAAAATTATAAACTGTCCCAGTATGTAAACTTTTCATACAGGAATTTCATTTTATGTAACTAAACTGAAACTCAATTATGAAGCACAATTTTAATGTATTTGAAAAACATAATGGTGTTGGAGTCAGGGAATCTTAGATCTAGAATCAGTCACAAAGTGTAACTATTTGACATATTTTGTTTTGTACTAGTTTTTTCCAGTGCTACTTTTTATATGACTGCATGATCTGTTTAAGCTGTACCATTATTTCTTTTATGCCAATTAACGTCTCTTGTCTACAACACTTTTAAGATTCCAATTACTTATTAAGTGATATATCACTTATTGAACAATATTTAGGAAAGAAGGAACAAAAAAAACATTTAGCTTTTAAATTCTATGCCTTGATGCAAAATTGCATTAGCCATCCTAGAGAAAACTTGTACGAGATTAGCGCTCCTTTAATTGGCTTAATAAACTACAGGTGATTTACTTTTATGAATAATCTCCATAACAAAATTCCTAAAGTATCAGAGCACTTATATCCAACCTAGTTATAGCTGAACGAAAAGTCAAAAATGGAATAATCCAGGGAGCTGAGTTAATTTGATTGTTGCTTTTGTTTTTTACTTGGATTTTCCTAAGATGGTAAAAACCAAACAGAAAAATCAAAACAAAACAATCTCAAACCATGATATTTACCTCAAGGTGTCAGATGAAAAATAACTTGCATTTTACATTATTGATATGAGTTTTTATTTGTTATGTGAAATAAAATTCTTTATAGTTATATAAATTCCTCTAAAGATAGTAGGTTATTTTCTCCAGTATCATAATTAATTCATCCACCAGAGGTTGCCATAGGGCTTTTTGCCATTGAAAGACAATGGGAAATATCAAGACTGTGCAGAATATGAGAAAACTAGCCATCTCTCTACTATCTGTCATCTATTTATCCATATATATTTGTATGTAAAACAGATCTAATAAATAAAAGTCAAAAGTAGATATTAAATTTAGCTTGATCTAAACTTAAATGGAAGACAAATTAGCAAAACATAATCATTTTATTCTTATTTTAAGTTCTGTTTCAGTTATCAGGTTTTTTTTTTCCTTCCTTTGTGAAGGCTGACTTCTTAAATTCCTTTTAGATCTTTCACCACTTTTTTGAATTACCAGAGAGCTAGTTTTTATGTGAACCACATCTAGTCTCACCAGTAATTTCTGGTCCCTGTGGTCTGAAGGTGTGAATAACATCTTTGGCAACATGAGGACAGGAGAATATTTCCAGGATACCCTGGGAAGATATATTTAAAAGCAATTCTTTTTTTATTTCTTCTCACACAAAGTGTCTGTGAATAAGTACACGTGCATTTACTGAACAGAAAAGAAAAATTTGGTCTCAGACCATATTCTCAAGTCATTTTCTTATTGTGAATTATCATACAGATTGAGTTGTTGGTATCAAAGCCTATTTAATTTTTTTTTTTTTGTAAAAAGCTCACATCCAATTCAGTAGGGGATATGAGATAGGTTTTGTGCTTAATAGTGTCTCTCTTTAAAAGTGCAACTGTAATGAGCAATGGAATAAGACAAAGAAAAACAACAACAACAACAAAAAAAACCCTGTCAAGTACTAACAATAACCAGACACAAAGTAATCAGAAATACTGCCCTGGACAAAAAAGAAATGTAAGACTGGAAACATTAAGTTTATGTATGTACACAATAGCACTTTTGGATAGCTCCCAAAGGCACAGGGCTTACTACTTCCAAAAAGTACCCACTATTAAGGTGACATAGGTCTTGTCCCTTGAGCCTCCTTAAAGAAACAACAACTGTTCAGTAGCAGTGTAACAGATGTTAAAAAGAATCATTAGCAATCTAAATGTTTTTCTGAGCAGATGTCCCACTTCTGTGGCTAACTTTGGAAAAAGTGAAGTGGGATGCAGTGAGAACGGGGGAAAGGAGAAAAGTTGAAAGGAATCAATAATAAGTGGATCTTCTTAAGAATTACTCATCTAATTATATCAAAGAAAAGGACTGAGGTGTTGTGTCTTTTAATTGCTGCTGGTTGATGAAGAAGGTAGGTAAACAAGCCAAGGGAAGAATTAAACTTACTTTGCTCCATTGACTTGGCACACAGCTTTGGATCAATGAGAGGTAAAGAGACAAGCAGTATTATAGAGAAATTTAATGCTAAAATTGCAATTGTGCACTTTTCAATAGATATCAATAGGGAATCAGAGGCTAAAAGAGAATCCATGAAAAGAATGAAAATGAGGAAAACCAGTCCACCTGTGAGATGAATCTATGAAAGGAATAAGAAAAGTGATTAGATTAGATGACTGTGGTTGTAACTTTATTTCCTTAGGGGCAAAAATAGGAAGATATTTCTCAAGCATATTTTCCCCCCCTGAAAAACCTGAGCTGGAAACTCTCTATGTAAAGAATTTGCAACCTCAGCGTCCTCCCTTATTTTGGAATTTGCTTTCTTCCCAAAAAAGACAGAATGTAGAAATATATGTTAATTATCTGTACCTTCAGAGAACCATTCTTTTGGTATATGAGAGTAAAGGGAAAGAGGTACTAGAACACTGTCTTTCTTGGGGCACCTGGGTGGCTCAGTCGTTAAGCGTCTGCCTTCGGCTCAGGTCGTGGCCCCAGGGTCCTGGGATAGAGCCCCTCATCGGGCTCCCTGCTCCTCAGGAAGCCTCCTTCTCCCTCTCCCACCCCCCTGCTTGTGTTCCCTCTCTCGCTGTGTCTGTCAAATAAATAAATCTTTAAAAAAAAAAAAAAAACACTGTCTCTCTTCTAATTTTAGCTTACAGATAAGCAAGGTAATTATAGGCTATAGAAAACTCATGGTCAATAATACAGAAAACTCAGATCAAAATATAAATTATGCATTTGATATATTTTATGCACCATGAAATATACTTACTAACAGTTTGACTTTGTCCATATGTACCCAGATCCAGAGATTTTAGGAAGAGATTTCACAACACAAAATTATATGGCAGCAACAGTTTCCAGGATTTCTGGGAATAAGTAGACCTTTGTATACACTGAAAATGTGACTATATATTGAATCTGTGAAAGTTGAAGAACCTAAAAGGCAAATCCCAGTTCTGTAGTGTAAATTCATATTTACTAAGTCATATGCAACCATTTCACTTTTTTTCTACCTCAATAATAAAATGCATGAGGACAAACGACCGTGCAGACATCACACTGGGGGAGTAAGTAGTCTTAAACATTAACTTTAAGTGCCAGATGACATTTATTGATGCCTTTATTCAACAAATATTTACTAAAAACCTACTCTGTACCCGTGTGTTAGATGTTGAGAACTACGAAGATTAAAGAAATGTCATTACTACTCATAAGTGACTCACAATGTAGTCAACAAGAGGTTCAGTCCCTGAACAAGATAATACCATAAATAAGTTATGCACCTGAGGATTCAATGAGCTCTGGGAATGAAATGGAAGCCACATTCCTACTATGGCCAGTGAGTAAGAACTCAGAGAAGTAAAGTGATGGTGGCACACACTTCTTTCCCTTACTCAGGCAAGATAACTCCACTGTTTCAATTACAAAGGCCTCTACGATTTGCAGCTTTCTTATTTCTCCAACATTATCATCCTAACTTAGCAAGGTTAATGCAAAAACCACTCCATCACTCATCTAATGTGCAGTCTTAATGCGTCATGATTTCTGAAACTGATTTTTCTAATGTATATAATTAGAGAATAATTTAACATTCATAAGAATAGTGCATTTATGGCACCTGGGTGGCTCAGTCAGGTAAGCACCTGCCTTCGGCTCAGGTCATGATCCCAGGGTCCTGGGATAGAGTCCCCTGTAGGGCTCCCCCACTCAGCAGGGAGTCTGATTCTCCCTCTCCCTCTGCCCCTCCCCACTGTTGGTGCTCTCTCTCTCTCATGCGCTCTCTCAAAATAAATAAAATCTTTAAAAAAATAGTACATTTAATAAGAACTGCCACAGAGCAGCCTGGGTGGCTCAGGTCGGTTGGGCATTTGCCTTCCACTTGGGCACGGTCCCGGGCTCCCTGCTTGGCAGGGAGTCTGCTTCTCCCTCTGTTCATCACCCCACTCATGCTCTCTCTCGCAAATGAATAAATAAAATCTTTAAAAAAAAGAGAGAACTGCCACAATAATAACCATCCTCATAATAAAAGGAATAGAATCAAACACCTATTCAACACTTAGCATGTGCCAGGTATCCTTTTAATGTATTAACTCATTTTATTCTCACAATAGCCATATAAGATAAGTGCTATTTTCTCCATTTTACAGATAAGTAAACTGAGGAAGAAAGAGGTTGGTGTTAGTTATTCAAGGTCACATAGCTAATAGGTGACAGGGTTATATTTAAAAACCCAACTTGGTTCTAAAGTCTGTGCTTTCAACATAGACATTGTAAAATGGGCAGAAAACCTGAACATTTTTCCAACGATATACAGATGGCCAACAGACACAGGAAAAGGTGTTCAACATCAATCATCATCAGGGAAATGCAAACTAAAAGCACAATAAGAGATCATCTTACACCTGTCAAAATGGGTGGACTCAAAAAGACATGAAATAGCAAGTGTTGGCAAGGATGTGGAGTAAAGGGAACACCTACGCACTGTTGGTGGAAATTCCATTGGTGCAACCACTGTGGACAACAGTATGAAGGTTCCTCAAAAATTAAAAATAGAAATATCAAATGATCCAGTAATTCCACGACTGGGTATTTACCGAAAGAAAACAAAAACACTAATTTGAAAAGATATATGCATCCCTATGTTTATAGCAGCATTATTTATAATAGCCATGATATGGAACCAACCCAAGTGTCCATCAACAGACGAATAAAGAAGACATGGTAAAAAAGAGATAAACAACAACAAAAAACAAAAACAGACTCTTAAGTACAGAGAACAAGCTGATGGTTACCAGGAGGGAGGGAGGTGGGAGCATATGTAAAGTAGATGATGGGGATGAAGAAAGAGTGCACTTATCTTGGTGAGAACTGAGTAATCGACAGAATTGTTGAGTCACTGTATTTTATACCAGAAACTAATATAACACTGTATGTTAACTATACTGGTTTTAAAATAAATGAATCAATGAATGAATGAGGATATGGTATATATATGTGTGTATATGTGTATACACAGACATACAATGGATTACTCAGCCATAAAAAAGAATAGATCTTGCCATTTACAACAACATGGATAAATCTCGAGGATATTATGCTAAGTACAATAAGGCAGACAAAGACAAGTGCCATATAATTTCACTTATATGTAGAATCTAAAAAGCAAATGAACAAACCAACCAAAATATAGACTCTTAAATACAGAGAACAAACTGGTGGTTGCCAGAGGAAAGGTGGGTGGGAGGATGGGTGAAATGGATAAAGGGGATAAAGAGGTAACACGATTCTAGTTATAGAATAAATAAGTCACCGAGATGAAAAGTACAGCATAAAGAATATGGTCAATAAAAAAAAAGAATATGGTAAATAACATGATAACATTTACGGTAACAGGTGGCAACTGCACTTATCATGGTGAGTAATGAGTAATGTATGGAATTATTGAATCAGTAGGTTGTACACTGAAATTAATGTAACACTGTATGTTAATTATACTGCAATTAAAATAAATAAATAATAAACACCCAACCTGGTTCTAAATTCTGTTTTTAGCCATTTCACTGTATCTCTCTGCTGACTAAAAGAGAAATGGAAGAGGAAAGTCTTCCTTTTAAGATACTAGGAGAACAAAAAAGGTGCAAGAGGAAATCTTCACCCTAAAATATCAAGTCCTAGAATGGCTCTTAACCATTATCATTATTTAAACAATAAATACAGAAATAAATAAATAAAGTGATACAAAATGTGAATAAAGATTTTTTTATTTTAGAGATTTTACATAAGTTCACTAAAGAAAGAACATAATAAAATGCAGGTTCTTTTAAAGTTAAAAGTTTGTGAACAGGCCCTAAATACTGTTTCTGTTCTCCAGTCACAATTCCTTGAAAAGAAACTTTGGATCTTGAGATGAAAAAAGATCTGTTCAGTCATCTTGTCCATCTCACCGCCAGTAGAGAATTGCTCCCGACAGTAAAGAAGTTAACTTATTGACAGCACTCTTTAAGCAGCAATTTACCAGGTGAATCCCTAAAGGCAAGCATGACTTCTCTGGTTTATCTTTGCCGTCTTATCATCAGTATAGTGAGGAGACCCATTCAATCTTCTCTGCCAGATGAGGAAAAGGGGTCAGGATTCTTGAAAATGTTTCTAAATTACAATCGAGTAAAAATGTAGCTAATAGTATTTGATAGTTGAATTTAGGATCATTGCTTCTCTTCCATATTTGGAAGAAGTGTGTATGCAAGTGTGTGCATTTGTGTAAGATATTTGACAATGAAATTCTACAGCATCAAAATGTATTTTACAAGTCAGTTTAACATGCTATTTGTTGAGCAGGAAAATAAAATGTGTAACTGGCTGACAGAAGCAATATGGGGAAACGGATGGCTCTTAAGCACATCCTCAGTAAAGAGTCTCATTGTCAAAATTGTTGATTTTAACCAATTTCACAGTTTTTAGAATGATATACTTAAAAGGTAAGAGATTTAGCCCCATTCCTTATTTCGGTTCAACTTTGGTGCTTGATCATCATTCTATGAGTATTCCATGGGATAATTCTTTTTTTTTTTTTTAAAGATTTTATTTATTTATTTGACACAGAGAGACACAGCGAGAGAGGGAACACAAGCAAGGGGAGCGGGAGAGGGAGAAGCAGGCTTCCCGCCGAGCAGGGAGCCTGATGTGGGGCTCGATCCCAGGACCCTGGGATCATGACCTGAGCCGAAGGCAGACGCTTAACGACTGAGCCACCCAGGCGCCCCTCCATGGGATAATTCTATATGAAACGGTTGCAAAGGAGATGTCATAAACTGTTCAACTAACACTAGTCTCTTGACATTTCAACCCTTTTTTGAAACAGGTGGAAACAGTACCTCAACCCTTTGACTAGATGGCCTAATCTCATCATCACTGCCGAGACATGCCTGCTTTTAACTCCTCCTCACTATTCTCCAGAATGTATGCTAATAAAAGAGCCCATAGTCTATACAGTGGGGCAAGAAGCTATACATGTATCAACTGCCAAAGGGCTTCCTGCTTCAAAATATATTCTACTTTTGCCTGTTTTTTTTATTTTTTATTTTTTAAAATTTATTTGAGAGAGAGAGCTTGAAAGAGAGATCATGAATGGGGATGGGGGGTAAAGGGAGAAGCAGACTCCCCACCGAACAAGGAACCCGATGCGGGACTCGATCCCAGGCCCCTGGGATCATAACCTGAGCCGAAGGCAGACGCTTAACCAACGGAGCCACCCAGGCGCCCTACTTTTGCCTGTTTTTCAATTATTGCATTATATCCAGGCACCACCAATAAATGCAAATATTATACATTGACCCCATATCCTCTATCACAGTAGGCCCCCACACTACTGTGTAACATTTGCAGAGAATGAAATGATCTCGGAAATAATAGAAGGGAAATGGGGCAAGATAAAAGTAATAGGCAAAAGGTTTCTCTTTCTATGGCAAGGCATCATTCTTCTCAGATTCAGTTCCAGTTCTGAAATTGTCCTATCCCGCTGAATTGGAGAACCAGCTTACCTTTTGTTGCTGAAAATGAAAGTCAAAGTCTTTACCAGACTGAATGGGATGGCTACATCTGGTTTGTCTTAGAAAATATTTTGCTCATGCCATTGTGTAGTGGTCATTGGTCCTACCCACTTTCTGCCCCATGTATAGCTGCATTATTAAGATTTCTGTAAAATGTGACATTGTTAATATTGATTCATTCAACTATATATTCATCCATAACATCTGCTAGTTTAAGCATGAAAGGATAGTGAAATACTCACTGGTCAGTCACACGCTTGAATTAGACATCAACTGGCAAAGGACAACCCGTATGACTCATCTTGCCCAAAGTTCCATAGCCAACATTAGGGAGTCAGCATCCCACTCTCACACTGTGATTAAAGGGTTTCTTAGCATCATTACAAGCCTGTCCAACTAGTTCATGGTGGAAAGTAGAAAGTTGTGCTGATTAATGTATGTGCTTAACAAGTGTTTGAGCAAAATAAAAGGTAGGGATCTTTTAACCAGTGCTTTATCTTTAATAGCATATCATCACTAACATAAAGGAAATACATTTTACATATTCACAAGAAGGCATTAAATTTGTATTTTAAGTTGTCAATAAAATAAAGAGTTTTGTGATAATTCAGTATTTTCTATCTGGTGGTCCTTTTCTTATTTAAAACAATGTTTTTGTTTTTGTTTTCTGGATATTCTACATTTTCAGAGAAACTTCTCTAGTAACAAACTATAGAAATGAACCCTAAAAGTATAGCCTCTGTTGTTTTTAATCTAAACTTTTGTAACCCCTAATAGGAGCACCTAACCCATTAAATGTGAGCACACCATTTATGCTCTAGCATAACCTAAAGACACTAAGCAGTGACTCAGGGGATATGTACCTGTATCCATTTCCTTTCAAAAAGGAAAAAGTTGGGGCACCTGGGTGGCTCAGCCTGTTAAGCATTCAACTCTTGATTTAGGCTCAGGTCATGATCTCAGGGTCCTGGGATCAAGCTCCTTGCTCAGTGGGGAGTCTGTTTGAGGATTCTCTCTCCCTCTCCCTCTGCCCCTCCCTGCCCCACTCACACTCGTTCACTCTCTAAAATAAATAAATAGGGGCACCTGGGTGGCTCGGTGGGTTAAGTGTCTGCCTTTGGTTCGGGTCATAATCTTAGGGTCCTAGGATCAAGCCCCACGTCAGGCTCCCTGCTTAGCAGGGAGTCTGCTTCTCCCTCTCCCTCTCCTGCTCCCCCTCTTCCCTGCTCATACTCTCTAATAAATAAATAAAATCTTAAAAAAATAAATAAATCTTTAAAAATAAAAAGGAAAAAGTTACCTCTTAAAATTTATTTTTATTTTGAGAGATGTAAAAATGTTACCTGGACTCTAAGGAGCAAGAGTTTTCAATGAGGAGTCAGAAAAACAGTTCCAGCCAGTCTCCTCACCAGACTGTGTGGCTTTGGCCAAATCTCTCTAATGACTACATTCATTCATCTGTAAATTTTTATCTCATTCAAAGAAAATTATTAGGACCCATTTTCTGCTATCTCAGGTAAGTCTATTTTGTATGGGGAAAGACTGGGTAGTCTGAAGCCATGTATTTATAATTCTATCCAAAATAATTACCCAAGCTAAAACACCTCTATTGAAATTTTATTTTTGACAGAGAACTGATGGCTATCAGGGAGGCGGAGGGCGGGTATAAGCAAAATGGGTTAAGGGGAGTCGGAGATACAGGCTGCCAGTAATGGAATAAGTCACAAGAATAAAAGGTATATGTAGGAAATATAGTCAATGATATTGTAATAGCATGGTGACAGATGGCAGCTACATTTGTGGTGAGCATAACATACAAAGAAGTTGAATCAGTGTGTTATACACCTGAAATTAATGTGGCATTGTGTATCAACTAAAAAAAAATTTAATTCTATTTGCAAATGGTATGAGAATAAATGTCAATTGTATTAAATTTTGTGCTTGTGTTGTAAATGGATCCAGTTGGCAAATGCACATTAATAATTATAATCTAAAAACCCAGTTACCTATCAAATATGCTAATGATTAATTGAATTTGTGTATCTGGAAAGTTTAAGATTCACGAACTTAAGTTCATATTAAAGAGAACTTCTTATATATAACCTTGGGCACTATGAGTGTTCCGACTATATACTTTTTGTTCAACCAAAAATCCCATTATCTTTCTCTTCATTGATTTAAACTGACGGTTTGTGTGGTCAATGCTAATTTTTTTCTTCTATGTTCTTTATACATACATCTTATTATAGATATTTCTCAAAGCAGATTATTTTATATTTATTTCTTTTTATAAGGTGGGAGTTGCTCTGTATAACAGCCATTCTTGTCATTGAACAAATGTATACCTGTGAATCCAGTCTGGAGTGAAAGGGAGGAAAAGCACAAAAGGGAGAGAATATAAAGTATATCTGTGTGGAGCAGGAGACAATCAATTAGATTCATTATCTGCTCTACATTCCAGTCACTTCTTTAAAAGAAAAGAAGTACATAATACCATGGCAACAGTTAGACCTGCAGTCCTTTACGGTATATAATCATTAAGAGGTCTTCAGCCTTCCCTGAAAATAGATATGAAAAAAATTCTGGTGGTGGCACAAACTCCCTATATTTATGCTGATTAAATGACAAGTTTGTAATTTACAGGTGTCTTATTGCCATGGGAATGCAATCATACAATTCCATTTTAGAATTCAAGGGCTTTTGAAACATGCTGCATGATTGTTAGCTGGGCTGCAAGCTAAGATTAAATTGAAGGGGTGGCATGTAGATTTTAGAACATGGTGTTGACATTTACTGGCCAATCACATTTTGCAACACTCCTGCATGACAGCAGATGTTGACCTTTCAAGCTTTCCCTATCTGCTTTCACACATTACCTGCAGAAATTAACATAACTCCGCTTCCTGCTCTACGCTGCTATTAATGTCATCTGGGAATTGAGATTCATGAATTCAGTTATTACCCAGGCTTGAGACCCGTTTTATACTCTAAGCACAGAACTAACAGCTCCTGGGAGCTGGTATTTTTGGATGTTGCTTCAACTACCTTTGTGGTTGAGGGATAGCTGGAAGCTATGGTGTAAAAATTGTCATAGGGAACAAGAGGAGAAACAGGCAGAAGAGGACAGTTTCAAGGAGAATGCTAAGGGTCAAATAATTGTGAATACATGGGATAGGAGAGCTTAAAACACAAAAAGGGTACATTTTAAGTAAGTCAAATAATGGTGAGTTTCACTGCTCTTGTTCACTGAACCATGAAAATAATATCCCTTAGAGTCTGTGTGCGCTGAGCTTTAGGGTTTACTTCACAACGCCCGGGGCCTCTATTATCGATGATTTAGGAGAGAAATAATCTAAGGTAAAGATGTCATAGATAGCGCTTAGGAGTTCTATGCATAATGGTGAGCCACATTCTCTAGTACTTCCTTCTGAATAAAAATCCTACCATTCTCTGTTATCTTGTCAGATATTTTTTGTTCTGTTTTTCCTAAACATAGAAGTGCTGCTTCTAAAATATTTGGAGGGAAATTGCCAATGGGGGAATGAAATTCTGACATATATTATTTTCTGGGACAGGAATTAGCACCTCTTCTAAGTCCTGGTAATACAGATATCATTACAATGAAATATCTCTAGAAATAGGTGGACAAAGTTATGACACTGTTTATCAAAATTTGCAGACTGTAAAGGAGGATTCTGAGTTTTGCTTAACCTTTTCTCCAGGTTAGCTGTATGGATTTAGTAAATTTCCTGTCGTCTATCTTTTAAAGTCCTTGGAGAGCATCTATGAAATATCTTAGTCACGGTTCTGTGAATCTAGTCTTTTGAGATACAAGCAGATGCATTTATCTCAAATAGGAATTGATTAACAGAGCTCAAGATGTCACCAATGAGATATGCATATACAGGCTACTTCAATGGCATTGCTCTGATTTACCCTCCAGCAAACGTTCTGTGCTGATTTGCATGTTTCAGCCTCGGTGAATTTTCCAGCAGTTTCTCTAAAACGAGCACCTCTTATCTCACATATGAAATACACAAGCATCATAATTTAAAGGACCAAAACCCACCCTTTAAAAATCTTTCCAACCCAATTCCGCTGTGCTTGAGGTTCTATGTTTTGAAATTACTTTATATGTATGAATTAATATTTTCTCAAAATTGTTTAATGCAAAAGAAATGCTCCTGGGATGAGTGATAACAGTGTTACTAGTATTTTCCCATAAAAAACTTGGCCTGGTTTCTTTCTTGTTTGAGAGCAAAGACCAGCTAACATACATATATCCAAATGGCAGATGGACATTCCCAACGGAATATACCATAAGCACTTCAATAAAGAAGTCCAAGCCTGAACTGATCATCTTCACCACCCCTCCTCAACAATTGAATTTACTTTTCTTCCTCAACTGGAGAGTGTAAGGTGAACTCTCATCTTTGTTATACACTATACCATTTGGATTTTATCCTGAGATAAAGCACAGAACTAACAGCTCCTGGGAGCTGGTATTTTTGGATGTTGCTTCAACTACCTTTGTGGTTGAGGGAGTTGAGAAGGACTGTAAACAGTAGAGTAACATGATAAAACTAGCACTGAAAAATCATTCTGAATTATAGGGTGAAGCACTGGGTGGAGATGGACTGAGCATGGGAAGGACACACATAGGGGAGAAACATTTGGGATGTTATTGTAGTAATCCAAAGATGGTGATTTCCTTAAACAATACAGTAGAGTGGAGATCATGAGAGGCATCCAGGCTTGAGACTTATTAAGGAAATCTGAGTGCATTTGATAATATATATATAAAGGGTGGCATAAGTGAGGGAAGAATTAGGGAGGACTTCCTAGATTTTGTTTCTAAAATACAGTAGCTGTTGCTATTTCTCATTAAGGAAGGAGACACATAGCAAAAAAGACTTGGGGAAATATGTTGACTTCATTTTTAGACATGTAAGTTTGAAATCTTATAAGCTAACCAGCTGGACCTATTTCTTTAAGCTCTTCTAGCCACATATGTATTTTTCACAAAACACCACATAAAATGGAATCTCCAGCATTCTTTTTTGTTCATGGTCCAAATTGGCACTTGCTTATCCAGAGCCTTCTAGAAGAGCCAGTGTGGCAAAAAAGAAAGGCTTGGTTTATGAAATGCAAAGTAGCTGGGCCCAAGTCCCTGCTCTGCCTTTTGCTTGTTGTGTGATCTTGGATGAAACACTTTGCATTTAAATTTCTTTATCTTTAAAATGGAGCTGTTAAAACCCATAATGGCATATATTAAAACACTAAAACATGGTAGCTTGTATTTTTTAGTACTTTTTATTTTACTCATGGTTTTTGCTTTTTGTTTTGTTTGGCTTTTAGCCCGATCTCACCATGAACTTTTGCAGGCAGGACCATCTTCCTGGATAAGAGCGCCCTCTATTTTTTTGCTTAACTATCCTCAACCCACAAAACAACCCATTAGCAGGATTGGGAGGGAACTTAATCTGTGCAACCAGAGATCAAAGCAAGTACACCAGATATGATAAATGTAGACTCTTAGCCCATTATAATTTGGCTGCTTATTGAAACTATCCAAATGAGAAATTATGCTTCTCTATGCAAGTTTAAATTGTATTACTGAGATTATTGTTTTTTCCTATTTTCCACTAAATAGTACTGAGAAAAATACAAATAATTTTCTAAGAGGAATATGGAGATATTCTTATAATTTATGGATATTGACCAATTGTTGATTATATACATTAGGAGATGAATTATCATCCCATTAATTTGCCTTTAGAAGCTCCTAAAATATTTCTTCTAATGAAAATGAGTCCCTTTATACTGTCCTAGACCTCTTAATCAGGATTGTCCTACAAGATGACCTGATTTTGGAAGGCAGTAACAGCAGGTCTATGCTATGGCAGGGCTTTATATAGGTCAGCATTTCCTAGGACAAGAAATGACTGGGTTTGAGTGGTCCATGTCCATTAATTAATTAAGTGTAATTAATTAAGGAACATTTATGAATAAATGCCCAAAGTAAGAAATTACATAAAAATGAAGTTACTTGGGCTAAATTTTCAAAGGTGATTTAATTTTGGGGAGTGGCTTTTTCATATAAATGTTGGGGAGTGACTTTCCCATATAAATGTTGAAATATGTTAAAAATAAACTTTTAATAAATATTTATTTAGTGTTTATTATACGTCAGGTGGTAGAGGAAGAAAAATTCCTTCCTTCCCACATTTGTTCATTCTTCAATAGAAGACACATATTTCATACTTCCATTCTCTTTCCCATGCTTTTAACATACTCTCTACCCTCTTACTACATTCATACAAATCCTGACTCCAAGATTAGCCATGTTTTACCAGATAGGGTGATTGCCTTGCCTTAGATAGCAAACCTATCTTCAGTCTTTCTCTTGTGCTTTGGATCACTTGCTCACTTGCATAGGATCCGACTATACCCTATCCTGTTCTAGCTGTTCTCTGGCATTCACCCACAACAGAGTGAAGAGCTGATGCCAGAATTTGATGCAGACTTACCTAATTGTTAAATGAAGGGGAAAGAAAGAGCACAGTTTAAAACAGCAATCTCCATTCCAAGGTTATGGAAGTTCTGCATTAGGATGGACTGAGTACTTCCTTACACTTAATAAAGTGGTATCTTGTTTCCATTTGATTATTGTTCTTTAAAAACAGCTTTCTCAGTAAGGAATTTCTAAAATAGAAGGGTTGAGTGATAAGATCATGAAAATCTCTCCTGAAACTTGTTATGTACCATGTTTAACAAGAGCTAGATGGACACATCCAAGTCTAGTAAGAACACAGCAGCAACTTATTCCCAATTTTCCTACATTTTTGCCTGAAAATCATATGGAACAAAAAAAAAGGAGGAAAAATTACAAACTACTTCTTCAATGAGACTAGCTCATGGAACAGACCCACACTCTAAATTTAAGTGTGATCAAAAACAATTGAGACCAGCACAATTGATGTGGGCAGCCAAAATTGTGTGGCAGTATGCTAGGAACATCAGGATATGTGTAGGGGTCTAAGATTCATAGCAAATACATTCTCCTGGAAAGTATATAATTTCGGAGTCTGAAGTGTTAATGAGACAGATTGAATCTAACAGAGTTCATTCCTTAGAGAAGTAAAAGCAGAGAAAGTACTGGTAGAAAGAATCTGGGGTCCAAGATTTGACTCATGGGAAAGGAAGAAATGCCTCTGAAAGTAAAGGGAACATTTGAAAGAAACAGAGGCTACCAGGGTTTGAGGTAAGTTAAGAATAGAAGATCTCCCAATCTGTATCAGATCCTGAGTGAGAGATAAAGGTTATATCGTCATACAGAACAGCCATTTTATAAATAAGAATGTGTCCTTATAGGGCCCTCTTGGCACAGTGGGCAATGCGTCAGTCTCATAATCAGAATCATGTGCCATTATAGCAAAAGAAGAGAGAGGCCTTGAACAGAAAAATCTGATAAAGTCTGTGGGCCCTCCATTCTTCCAATGACATTACATTAATATATGACCCAAGGAAATTAACTCAAATAAAAATAACAGAAAGTATAAATATGGTATCCCTAAAAAAAGATATAAGAAAAATGGGAATACTAGCATACAGACAACAATGAATAAGCAAAACTCACTAGAAGACTATTTCATTTGAAATACTTACACAAAGTATAGGCTGATTATTCCAACAGGACTTAAAAAAAAAATCTTAGTGAAATCATTACCAAGTAAGTCTTCAAAACAGAAATACAAGCACTCAGGAAAGATATGGCTAGATAGCAGAAGGAAAAGAAATGTTAAAATTTAGGGAAAGAGCTGAAAAAATAGACAGGCAAAACTGTTCCAGAAATTCTAAATTAAAAGGGGCAAGATGGAGAATACACTGCTGAAAAGCAAAGGAAAAAATTGTGAAAATTGAGAAAAATTAACAAAATGAAACAAAAGAAAGGACATGAAAGATTAATGATTAGGAAAAATATGAAATTCAGATTACAAAGATTAATTTACATGTAAGTGGAATTCACAAAGAAAACTAAAAGAAATGAATGTAATATAAGCATTTTTCTTAAAAATAATGAGTCTATATATTAAAAGGGCACAAGACATTAACCAAGCTGAGGCATATTCTAGTAAATTTATTAGGTTTGTAAAAAGCAATAATCCTTTGGGCAGCCGGAAAAAAATAAAATTCACTTGTAGATGAATGAAAATCCTCCTGACATCAGATTTCTTTATAGCAACATTCAGTATGATAGGACAGTGGAGTACCACCCACAAGTTACTAAAGAAAGAAAAGTGAGACAAAGATTTCATAACTAGCCAAGTTCTCCTTCAATTACACAAGCTATGGACATTTTTTAATCTGCCAAAAAATGGGAAAGTGTGACAAAATGTGTTGTAAATATTATACACTTTGACAATAGGGTAATTATACTACTATTAAATGAGGAAAGGATAGGTGATATTGAAAGTTTGCCTCACTTCAACTAACACCTATAATATAGACATCTACAATATAAATATATCTGCATATAATCCACATATAATTATATTTAAGGTATCATCTAGAGCAGAAAAATAAGTGGTAAAATTTTAAAAATATATAAGAGTAAACACCAAGAACATTAATTGTATTAACTAAAATTACATGGTTAAGGAGAGGAGAGAGGATATAAGAAAATTCAAACTAATTTTTTAAAAATATTTTATTTATTTATTTGAGAGAGAGAGAGCGCAGGAGCCTGGGCAAAGGGAAAGGGAGAAGAAAGCTCCCCACCAAGCAGGGAGCCCGATACAGGGATTGATCCCAGGACCCTGGGATCATGACATAAGAAGAAAGCAGATGCTTAACTGACTGAGCCACCCAGGCGCCCCCGAAAATTCAAACTAAGTTTTATGTTGTGTATATGTGTATATATCAAAAAAAAATCCCTGATAGAACTAAATTGAAACATCTGTTACGTAAATGGGCTTAACTTGTACATTAAAATAAAATATATAAAACTAAATTAAAAACCCAAACTCATATCTATGCTAAATAAGGTAATTGACTAAAATAACATAATTTATAAATGTTAAAAATAAAACGAGAAAATATATACCAGGCAAACGCAAATAAAAACTGGAGCACAGGGAAGATGGTGGAGTAGGAGGATCCTAAGCTCCCATGGACACACCAACATTACAGCAAATAAGTTTGTAAATGACCTGAAGACTGGCAGAAAAGACCTCCCACAGCTAATTGTGGAAAATAGGCCACATCAAAAAGGGTAGAAAGGGCATAGATGCGTTCGAGCACCAAACCCCCCACAAGACTAACCCCAAATGGGGGGGACACCATAAACACAGAGAAGCAAGAGGATCAGACCCCACCCTGGGCACCGCTGGTACTAGAGACCCACACTGGGAAGGCGAGCCCCTGGAACATGAGACTTTGAAACCCAGCAGGACTTAACTGTGGGAGAGCAACAGGGTGATAAGAAACTGAGTCCTCATCATTAAAGAGCCAGCACACTAAGTCACAACTCCTAAGACACGGCACAGAAGCAGCAGTTTAGAAAGTGCCTGGGGTTTATGTGAAGGAGATTTATTGACTAATCTTAGAACATGTGCTGGAGGGGTAGAGAGATTCAGGAGATTTGTCCGGAGACAAAAGTGCTGGTGGGCTGTTTCTTTTCCCCTGCCTGGCTGAGATAGTTGGATGCTTACAGGAGCCAGTGCTAACACTCTCCATCTACCCTGTTAGCACTGCATGACCCACCCCCTCCTGCCGATTCACCTCATCCAACCCTCTTCTCTGAGCAGGTATACCTGCAAAATGGCTCCTGCCCCTCCATACAATGCAGGCAGCCCTGGTCAGGACTGGCACCACTCCAAAATGACTCCAGCTTTGGGGGGGAAAGGGAGAGGGGAAAGGGAAATGACCCCACACATCAGCATGCCTGCAGCTGTAGCAGCCTGTCCACTTAGGTAGCTTCACGGGCAACAAGATTTGCCCTGTGGTATGACTGCAGCTGTGGCAGAGAGCTAATTGCAGACACCAAGGCCAACCAGCAGCCTGCCCACAAATGAGTCTATTGCAGCCTCCGAAAAGCCTCTTAACAGTGCAGTGACCAAACCCTGCCCAGTGTGCCCACAGCAGGCAAAGCAGGTCAACTGCAGCCAGCCAGACTGAAGGCAGTGGGGGTGTGCAACCTACACAGGGGACAGCCTAGAGCACCTGACTCTTGAGGTCAGTGTTGATTGTGCTACAGGGCACAACAGCACATCTTCTAAACAAGGCCACTGCTTTCAAGATCAGGAGATGCAGCTGACCTACCTCATACATACCTCATACATAAAAATGAAACAAAGCACATATTGCACGGAGCACTGGGTGTTATACACAAACAATGAATCATGGAACACTACATCAAAACCTAATGATATGGGGCGCCTGGGTGGCTCAGTCGTTAAGCGTCTGCCTTCAGCTCAGGTCATGGTCCCGGGGTCCTGGGATCGAGCCCCGCATCAGGCTCCCTCCTTGGCGGGAAGCCTGCTTCTCCCTCTCCCACTCCCCCTGCTTGTGTTCCCTCTCTCGCTGTCTCTATCTCTCTGTCAAATAAATAAATAAAATCTTAAAAAAAAAAAAACCTAATGATATACTGTATGGTGACTAACATAACATAATAAAAAAAAATGAAACAAAGAGGAAAAATGAGGAGACAGTAGATGATGTCCCAAATGAAAGAGAAACAATACAAATCACAGTAGGAGAGCTAAAGCAATATGCCTGATGAGGAATTCAAAGTAACAGTCATAAAGATACTCACTATACTTGAGAAAAGAGTGGATGATCTCATTCAGAGCTTCAACAAAGGTAGAAAATAAAAAAAAGGGCCAGCCAGAGCTGAAGAATTCAGTAACTGAGATAAAAATACATTAAAGAGAACCAACAACAGATTAGAGGATGCAGAAGAATGGATCAATGAGCTGGAAGACAGGGTCATGGGAAACAAGTAGGTTTAGAGAGAACATACCCCCTCATAATAAAAGCCATATATGACATTTCCACAGCTACCATCATAATCAATGGTGAAAAACTGAAAGTTTTTCTGCTAAGAACAAGAATAGGACCAAGATGTCCACTCTTACCATTTTTATTCAATACAGTACTGGAAGTCCTGCCTGCACCATGCAGATAAAAAATAAAAGGCATCCAAATTGATAAGGAACAAGTAAAACTGTCACTATTTCCAAATAATATGATACTCTATACAGAAAACTCTAAAGACTCCATCAAAAAACCATTAGAATTGATTAAAAAATCCAGTAAAATTGCAGGATACAAAATTAATATACAGAAATATGTTGCACTTCTATACACTAATTGTGAAGTAGCAGAAATTAAGAAAACAACTCTATTTATGATTACACCAAGAAGAATAAAATACCTAGAAATGAACTTAACCAAAGGGATAAAAGACCTATACTCTGAAAACTGTAAGACATTGATAGAAGAGACTGAACAGGACACAAATAAATGGAAAGATACACCATGCTCATGGATTGGAAGAATACTGTTAAAAATGTCCGTACTACCCAAAGCAATCTACAGATTCAATGTAACCCTATCAAAATATCAACAGCATTTTTCACAGAACTGGAACAAATAATCCTAATATTTGTATGGAACTGCAATAGACCCCAAACAGCCAAAGCAATCTTGAGAAAGAATAAAGCTGGAGGTTATCATAATCCCAGATTTCAAGATATACTACAAAGCTGTAATAACCAAAACAGTATTGTACCAGCACAAAATTGAGCATAGATCAATATAACAGAATAGAGAGCTCAGAAATAAACCCACACCTATGTGGTCGATTAATCTACAACAAAGGAAGCAAAAATGTACAATGGGGAAAAGATAGTCTAGCCTATCCAATAAATGTTGTTGGGAAAACTGGACAGTCCCATGCAAAAGACTGAAACAGAACCACTTTCTTATACCATATGCAAAAATAAGCTCAAAATGGATCCAACACCTAAATGTAAGACCTGAAACCATAAAATTCCTAGAAGAAAACATAGGCAGTAATCTCTTTGACATCAGCTTCTTTAGCAATATTTTCTAGATATGCCTCCTCAAGCAAAGGAAACAAAAATAAACTATCGGGGCTACACTAAAATAAAAACTTTTACATGGCAAACAACCTACTGATTGGGAGAAGATATTTGCAAATGATATATACAGTAAGGGATTAATATCCAAAATGTATAAAGAACTTATACAACTGAATGCCAAAATCAACAAACACTCCCGTAGAAGAGTGGTCAGAGCACTTGAATAGACATTTTTCCAAAGAAGATATACAGACACATGGCCAACAGACACATGAAAACATGTTCAGCATAACTAATCATCAGGGAAAATGCAAATTAAAGATATCACTTCACATCAATCAGAATGGCTTACATCAAAAAGACAAGAAATACCAAGTGTTAGTGAAAATGTGGAGAAAAGGGAACACTCATGCACTGTTGCTGGGAATGTAGATTTGTGCAACTATTGTGGACAAATTATGGACATTCCTCAAAAAATTAAAAATAGAATTACCATATCATTCAATAATTGAACTACTGGGTATTTATCCAAAGAAAACAAAAACACTAATTTGAAAAGACATATGCACTCCTATGTTTATTGTAGCATTATTTATAATAGCCAAGATATGGAAGCAACCTAACTGTTCATCACAGAAGAATGGATAAAGAAAATGTGTACACACACACACACACACACACACACAGTGGAATATTACTAAGTCATACAAAAGGATGAGACTTTGTCATTTGCAACAAGATGGATGGATCCAGAGAGCATAATGCTAAGTAAAATAAGTCAGAGAAAGGCAAATACTACGTGATTTTAGTCATATAGAGAATCTGAAAAACAAACAAAAAGCAGAACCAGACCTAGAAGTATAAGAACAAACTGAGGGTTGCCAGAAGGAAAGGGAGTGGGGGTTGGGCAAAATGGGTGGAGAAATGAAACATACAGGCTTCCAGTTATGGAATGATTAAGTCATGGGAATAATAGGTATAGCACTGGAGTATAAGCAATGTTACTGAAATAGTGCTGTAGGGTGACAAATGGTAGCTACACTTGTAGTAAGCACAGCCTAACCTGTAAAGATGTTGAATCACTATGTTGTACACTGGAAACTAATTTAGCACTATGTGTCAATGATACTCAAAAAATAAATAAAAAGAGGTACAAACTTCCAGTTATAAAATAAGAAAGAGGGACACCTGGGTGGCTCAGTTGGTTAAGCATCTGCCTTGGGCTCAGGTCATGATCCTAGGGTCCTGGGATCAAGTCCCACATTGGGCTCCCAGCTCAGCGGGGAGTCTGCTTCTCCCTCTCCCACCCCTCCTGCTTGTGTTCCTGCTCTCACGTGCTCTCTCTCTCTGTCAATAAATAAATAAGTAAAATTTTTTAAAAAAATAAGAAAGAAACAGAGATACAAAGTATCTCATAGGAAATATGGTCAATATGTTGTAATAGCTTTGGTAACAAGTGGTGACTACACTTATGTTGAACACTGAATAACATATAGAATTGTTGAATTGTTATGTTATGCACCTGAAATTAATATAACATTGGATGTTAACTATATTTCAATAAAAAAAGTAAAAAGTGAATAAATAAAAATAATTCCAACAGAAAACAGACTCTTAAGTACATAGAACTGGTGGTTGCCAGAAGGGAGTAAGTGGGGGGATGTCTGATATAGTTAAAGGGATGAAGAGGTACAAACTTTCAGTTAGAAAATAAATGTCATGGAGATGAAAAGTAAGCATAGGGAATATAGTCAATAATACTGTAATAACATTGTATGGTGAGAGAAGGTGGCTACACTTATCATTGTAAGCACTGAGTAATGTATAGAATTATTGAATTAATTAATATGCTGTACCCTTGAAACTAACATAACATTGTATGTTAGTTGTACTGCAATAAAAATTTAACTAATTTTAAGAAAAGTTGGGGCCACATTCCTAAAATCAGATATGGTAGAAGTAAGTCCCAAATATATTAAAAGAAAAAGGAGGGCATTTTATGAATACACACAGTTAATAATAAAGAATAATAGTTATAAATATTCATGAACCAAATAGCATATGAAAGTATTAAGTTCCAAATATTTGACAAAATACAATGATAAGGTTGTAGTCAGGGAGATAAAGGCCTTTTCATACACTGTTGAGGTGACTGTCAAATATTATAATCTCTACAGGAGATAAATTGGCAAAAACAATCAAAATTATGATTATGCTTTCATTTTTACTACTAGGCATTATCCTATAAATATGCATTCATACATTAAATAACTTATGTATAATATTCATTGCTACATTGTTTGTAATAACAAGAGATTGGAAATAATCCAAGTATCCACCTGCTGAAACTGGTTAAGTAATCTATGGCACATAAGGAAATTCTCTATGTAGGATATGGAACATTCTTTAGTTGTATGGTTAAGTGAAAAAATCAAGTTCAGAACAGTGTGTGTATGTGTGTGCAAAAATATATTGCAATTTTGTAAGAAAGAGAATAACTAGAAATATATATTCATACGTGCTAACATTCGCTTAAAGAAACTCCAGAAGAATGCACCCATAAACTTCTGATTATCTACAGAGGTGGGGGACGAGTTAGAAACAAGGTGGATGAGGCAGGATGAGACAAACTTTGCAGTAGATGCTTTACTTATCGTGCTTTTTGAACCATATTATATATTACTTATTTGGGGATTAATGTAAACAGAAGCAAAAACAAAATAAAAGTGTTGCACAGTTTAGAGAGAGAAATAAGACATGCACTCTGCTCTCAAGTGGCACCGATGTAATAAGGAACAGAAGAAGTGATTACAAATTATGGATACATGGCAAAACAAAAGAACAAAGTACCATGAGATGTCATAAAAATGGGTGGTCATATGTGGGTAAGAATGATAAAAATACTCTTAAAGGAAAATTAGCATTTGAGAACTACAAGCTTCATAGGTATAAGACCTCTGTGGTTAACCAGAAAGGCCTTGTACTTGGTTTAATAATCCATGGTTGCTATCTTGAAATTCTAAATTATTTTTCAACAAGTGGTCCCATATTGTCATTTTGAGCTAGGCACCATAATTTATGTAGCTAGTCCAGCACTGGAAAGAGAATTTGAAGTTCACGTTTTCTCATTGTTATCCTCTGAACCATAGCATTTCTTAGAAACTCTTCTGGACTAATGTATAGTTGTAATATAAAGGGAAAACAAGAATATGAAATATTGTAACTCATATTACTTGATAATTGGGATTACTATAAATTCTATTTAAATATCTGATACCTGTTTTAAAATCTGCCTTACTGAATCCTATATTCAGTATTCACTTACATAATATGACATAGTAAGTGGCTATGAACAAATATCCTAGAAGAAATTGTTGTTCTAACAATGGAGATTAAAAAGCAGAGACTCCAACGTTTCTATTTAGGTGAGACATAGAAGCAAAGATAAGATTAGAAGGGGCAGGTGTGCTGGATTTCTTTAAAATTTATATTTACCTAGTGACAAAGGTCATTTTAAAGTTCGCTTCAGGTTGACTCAACTTTAGACAAGCTTCTTCTTGATGCTAGAACCCTAACTTCCCTTTTCTTAGAGAATTTACTTTAGAACACTTGTAGTTGTAAATTCTTTCTCTTCCCCTTTGGCATATAAACATTAAGTAAGGTAGAACCTCAAACTCCCAAGTTTCTGTGGGACGGTAGGAGCCCAACTTCGGTGGGGTGTCTGTCCAAGTTGTGAAACTACTTCCCGTGATAAAGATACAAGAAAGATTACTTCTCCTTTCAGTAAAGCAAATTAACAAACACTGATGGCCTATAGTCCCCCAACACCAGCTCTTAAAAACTCCTCAGCTTTTTGTTTCAGTGCAGTTGAGCTCAGACTGAGTACTGATCTCTAACCCCCAGTGCAACACCCTTGAATACAGTCTCCCTTGCCTGTTTAGCTCTGTCCTTTAGTTGGAGCAATTTTTGTTTTGACACTAACATTTTACAAATGTTGAGCAAATGTCCGTTGTTCATGTCAAAAGTGAAGTGATGGGGGCACCTGGGTGGCTCAGTCAGTTAAGCATCTGACTCTTGATTTCAGATCAGGTCATGGTCTCAGGGTTGCGAGACTGAGCCCCGTCAGGGGCTTCACGCTCAATGGGCAGTCTGCTTGTCCCTCTCCCTCTGCTCCTCCCCACACTTGTGCCGAGCATTCTCTCCCTCTCTCTCAAATAAATAAATAAAAATCTTTAAAAAAAAAAAAGTGAAGTGCTGACAAAGATTATGCTTTTGTAGAGGGTATGTGGAAATTGAGCTAAAATTTTATCCCCATATCTGACAAATCTTGTTTTTTGAGGACATTGGATGAAATGTAAATTTTAATAGATTTAATATGCTAATAATCAAATATTTTATTAGCAATAATTCTAAGGCATCCACAACTTGTTCACAATTTATGTTTCAAAGTAGACCGAAAGTGAAATGAAATGAGATTAGAAACATCTTTACATAGATGGCCTTTTTTCCGGTCCTTGTAGCCTGTAGATAGATCAATGAGTTTTGTTTCCCCGCCTGCTCTTTGCCGGCAGTTGCCTGCTGGTGATTTAGCTTTCCTTTTTGTGCTTAATGTGATGCCATATTTTTCTTAAGATCCTCTACATCTCAGATGTGATTTTTCAAAGCATTCGTTTTTCATGCAGTGCTTTTGCAGGTTGCCCCTCCATTTTCCGATGCTGAGTATTATCCTCACTGCTCCAAAGAAATGGACCTCATATTTCAACACCTCATCTAATAGGATTTTTGTTTCTGCTCTGATGAAATGTGGCTTAGATACATTTGTTTTCTGTACTCTTTCCTTGCTAGAAAAGTGCATACCAAGTAATGTGAATGCATTCTTTGTTTCTGTATTGAAGGGTGTTTACAAAGAAGTAAGAGGGACTTTGTATGCAAATGCAATCCTTGGCACAGAGTTCCACCTAGTTAAACACCTAAATATGCCCCCTGCAGAAAATTAGGTGCTGAATTGTGCACCAATGTCCTTAAAGGCATTAATTAGACCTTTAATTTTATCATGTGGGAAATGTGCTCCAGTCAAGAAACACCTGGTGAAGACAAATACGAAAGGAAACAAATTAAAGTGTCTTGATAAACAGCACTGAAATATTAAACAAAATGCATTGTGATTAAACAAACAAGGAACTACAGACACAGAGGGAAGAAAACCTATACAGAGGCTTCTAACTTCAAGTAAGAAATTTAAAAATAAATCTCACTAGAATAAATATTCCCAGAAAGAAAGAAGCTGCCCTGTTCATTGGGGCAAAAATCATCATAGACTCATTTTAAAAATATTAATACCTGCTATTGAATGGATTTGGGTGCACTTCCCAATTTAAAAGTCCTTTTTTCCCTATTTACACAATACAAGTAGATGGTTGATTATTTCTACCGAACCTTACTAATAAAAAATTTTAAAAATCCTTCAAACCACAACAGTTACAGTAATCAAATATTTCTAAATACAGTAACTGGGGCGCCTGGGTGGCTCAGATGGTTAAGCGTCTGCCTTCGGCTCAGGTCATGATCTCAGGGTCCTGGGATCCAGCCCCGCATCGGGCTCCCTGCTCAGCGGGAGGCCTGCTTCTCTCTCTCGCTCTACTACTCCTCCCTGCTTGTACTCTCTCACTCTCTCTGTCGAATAAATAAATAAAATCTTTAAAAAAAAAAAAAAAGAAAAAAATAAATACAGTAACTGGTCAGAACAGAAAATAGTAAAAATATTTTCTCATAATTATATGTAAATATATAAATACATGTATATATGTAGTACATACACACATGTATGTATACATAATTATTACTGGTTTTCAGTGGGGAAAGAGATTCTATTTCTTCATCTTGTTTTATGTTCCAAGTTGCCCACCCTCCAGTCTATATATAAATCAAGCAAAAGTTATTCCCACTGAAGGGCAGAGGCAGTTCCCATATTGGGATTCCTTGAATTACCTTCAGTAGGTATTAGCGGAGAAAGAACACAAGTATGAATCATCAAGTTCCTCCTTAGAACATTCGTTTAGAAATCTGGCTTTGTAAAATATGAGAACATCACATGTCCTAGAAATCTAGAACTCCTCTCTGAACATAAAATGTAGTTTTCTTCATTCTTTTATTCATTTTCATTATTTTCTTCATTCATTCTTCTAGAAACCATTATTCCTTTTGTCAGTTTATCTAAAATAGTGACTTTAGTAATCCCTTCATGATGATATTATTGCAAGAGCATTACGGAACAAATAAGGACGAATACCTAATATGCTTCATGCCAGCAAACAGAATTTGCAAGCCTATGTAAATAAAATATTCCAGATGTTTAGATAATAGGGAAAACCTATATTTTAATATAATTTACATTGTTGATTTCTAGGTCACTTTTTAGTAAAGGAAAGTCATTTCTAGGATAGGATCAGCAAATGCTTCTTCAAGAGCCAGAGAGGAAATACTTTAGGCTTTGAAACAGGTATCCAGCCACATATAGGCCTGTTGTTTGGCTAGGCTGGGTGTGAGGGAACCACTGATGAGGGAAATAAATATATGGAAGGTCTAGTTTTTCAAGTGACTCAGTGTTTGACTCAAGTTGCTTTACTGAAGACAAATGAAGCAGAAGTGGCTTAAACCTCAATGGGTTGGATTTATGGTTGAACATAAGTATACACCTCTGTCAAAGGAGGCTGTGGTTTTTAGTTTTGTTTTTCTTCTTAATTGGAAATAAGTTGTATTCCCTTACAGTACCTAATCCAAAACTCCTTAACATTGGGCCCCCATTTGTTTCCTCCTACTCTCCTGCTTTTACTTCATACTCTCTCACTAAACTCTGTTTCATGGTTCTGTCTCATTTGCCATTATTTAGATAGCCCTGGTTGAGCTCAGACATGCCATCTCATGAGTTAATATCCTCTCTATCTGGAATAGCATCGGGACTCACATAGCTTACTTTTTTTCATCCCACAACATTCTCCTCATAAGCTAACTCCTGGAAGGAGGCAATGTTTACAAACTTTCACATTGGGTTAGGTACTTCACTTGGCTTCCCTAGTAGCATATTTATGGCTTTACATGTCATTAAAAAGAAAACTTTAATTTTAGAACAGTTTCAGATTCATGGAAAAATTGTGAATATATTTGTGACAATATGGATGGGCCTCGAGGATGTAAAGCTAACTAAAATAAGTCAGACACAGAAAGACAAATCCCATAATATTTTACTTATAGGTGGAATCTAAAAAGAGTTTCTACATACTCACACTAAGTTTCCCCTATTATAAGCATCTTATATTTGTATGGCACAATTTTTATAACTAATGAGCCAGTATTGACATACTATTATTGACTAAAGTCCATACTTCATTCATATTTCCTAACTTTTTCCTAATGCCCCTTTTCTGTACCAGGATTTCATCCAGGATACACATTATGTTTATTCATCGTGTTTCTTTACCCTCCTCTTGGCTATGACAGCTTCTCAGGCTTTCTTGTTTTTGATGACCTTGGCATTTTTTAGAAGCACTGTTCAGAAGTTTTGTAAAATGCCTCTCAGTTGGAATGTGTCTCACATTTTTCCTGTGATTAAACTAAAGTTCTGCATTTTGGGGAGGAAGACCACAGAGGTAAAATCTCATTTTCATAACATCACATCAAGGATACATACTGTCAACTTGACATCATTGTTAATGTTAATCTTCATCATGTTTTTGAAGAAACATGGATGAGGTTTATCTAACAGTAAAGTTATTTACTCTCTTTCCATAATATACTCTTTGGCAGGAAGCCACTGTGCACAGACCACACTCAAGGGGTAGGGAAGTTATATTCTATGTCCTTGAATGATGTGGTAGGCACAATCAGAACTCTCACAGATATCAACTGACCTCAAAATACGAAGATTATCTTGGATTTTCTAGTTGGGCCCAATTAACTACAAGGGTTCTTAAAAGTGGAGGAGTTATCAACAAAATGAAAAAGCAACCTACTGAATGGGAGAAGATATTTGCAAATGATATATCCAACAGGAGGTTCATATCTATAATGCATAAATAACTCAACACCAAAAAAGAGGTGAACATGAATCCATACTAATGTTTCTCCTTAGATGTTAGCACATGATCTTTCTAACCTTCTCCCCTTATTGTAATCTGACTCCAACAGTGAGAAAACTGTTGCCAGCAACTGTCATCCATTCATTTAAGAGTTTAATTCCAGTGTATATTGGTATCACATTTGTTAACCTATTGCCAAGGAAAACAACTTCACCAACTTGAGTATAGGGATTATGTGTAGTTTTTCATGGACTGAGTCAGAGATTCCATTCATTTCTAAAGTTAGCTCAGCGTGTTGTTTATTTTCTCCCCACCCTAAATAGTGAGGTTGTTTCAGACAATTTTAAGTGAATGATTTTTTCAGGTCCCATGTTATATTTGCATTAAACATAGCATGGTAAAAATGTATGGGTTATATTTACACTAAAAACATCTATCATTCATTGTTTATGTGAAATTCAAATTTAATTGGGTGTCATGTGTTTAATCTGGCATTCCTACCCCTTCTCTTCTACAAATGCCTCATTTGCATTGGTCATACCTTCGATTTCTATCCTGAAAACATAAAATGCAAACCGTAATAATAGCCACAAAACACTAAACTTTATATACATACTGGCTGAATGCACCAAGGACTCCTGACTAACGGGAAAAATTCCCCTAATGTGGTTTCTCAAAGTCCTGCAGAACTAGATTTTAAAAAAGAAAAAGATAAACAAAATAACATATCCAACCATGATTTCACCATAATTAAATATAAGATAATTAGCAAGAAGATTAAAGAACTGCTTTCTTGACCAAGGGATTTGCAAAGATGTAATAATGGTTGTAAAATACCCAAAGGGATATAATAAATTAATGTCTGTAGGTAAAGATTAAACACAGAATTGGTTGTTAGAGTTAAAATCATTAAGATAATACAAAAGATTTTCAAAGCCTAAGTTGATCAGTGGAAATATTTTCCCATTAAATAAGAAAAAACAACACAACAACAACAAAGTTCCAAAAGTTGTTTAAAGCATATCATTTCTAAAGTTTTTGAAGTAAAGTGATTAGAATATAAATCTCTGTAAGAGAAAGTGAAAGTCAGAGTCAAGCTGGAGTACAGAAGGTTATGATTATCTTTTAATGGTGCTAAAATTGGTGTTTTCAAATCAGTAGTTGCTGGTAGATCTAATTGGCTGATGTCATATTACTTTTAGGTATTAGTTTAAGCAGTTCTAGGAGAGTAGCCTAAGATTCCTAAGACCAAATGTAGGTGACTAGAAAATATAGGATTACTTACTAAGTTTGACTATAATAAAAAAAAATTAAATCAAAGGATATACAGAGTTATAATGCTCTAAGCAAAAGGCATTATCATTATGTCCATATAACATAGGAAAATGCAGTGCAGTTCAGTTACCATAATGAAGTAAGTTTAGCAAGTGAGATGGTGAGGAAATATCACAATTCATTCTGGTTGGGGTAGGGTGGGTGGATGATTGAGTGTTGTTGAATTTTCTCTTTCAAATATATTTGAAGCTAAATGGAGAACCATTAACGTGTCATGGATATTCAAAAGTTTTACCTAATACGTTCATTTTTCTAATTACATGCTCTAATCTAAAGGAGGTGATTTACTTTTTGTTATTTTGAAAGTATTCTTATTTTTTTAAATAACACCTAAAAATAATCAAATTGGACAATCATATCCAAAACTTTGAAAATGTCCTATTTAAAAAAAAACAAAAAACAAAAACCTCCTCAATAATTCACTTACTTATCTTGTCGGTAAAATTCCAATATCGGGCAGAACAAACTGCTCATATATCTCTCCCAGATGGAAGGTTGAGACAAATTATTATTTAACGGCAGTATTGTGCTTTAACTTTTCTCTTTGACCTCATTATCTGTGGTGAGTCAGTAAACAATTTTTTAAATCACCACTTTTGTTGTTTGAGACACATACTATATCTTGCTGATTTCTGTTAATAGAAGGCAAGCAAAGGCAGCTAGGGAATACAATGTCATGCTGTTGAAAAATGTTCGCTTCTAAACAATAAGGGCACTCACCACATTTTCAGACTAGCCATATTCCTTCAACATACTGAGTGTGTTAAGAAATCTTAAGGAATTCTTTGAATGTTATTGTTATGGGTTGAACTGAGTCCCCCAGATATTCTTATGTTTATGTTCTAAGCCCCCATACCTTCAGACTTTTTTTGGAAATAGGAACATTGCAAGTGTAACAAGTTAAGCTGATGTCCTAGTAGAGTAGGCTGGAGCACTAATACAACATAACTAGTATCCTTATAAGAAGATGGCCATGTGAAGATAAAGATACAGGAAGAATGTCATGTGAAGCCAAATGATTGGACTGAAGCATCTACAAGCCACGGTCACCAAAAATTGCCAGCCAACTCTAAGAAACTAGTAAGAGTTAAGAAAGGATTCCTCCACAGGTTTCACACAGAGTATGCCCCTGCCAATATCTTGATTTCAGATTTAGCCAATAGAACAGTGAGGCAATAAATTTTCTTGTGGTACTTTTTTAACAGCCCTAGGAAGTAATAATATATATGTCAATATATTATGGATGAGTTTCTGGATCTTCTATATCTCTACATGAATAACACACTGACAGTATTACAGCTTTCTACTAAATTTTTACATCTATTTGGCTAAGTCCTCCAACCTCTTTTTTTTTTTTTTTTCAGAATAGTGTCTTAGTTATTCTTGATCCTTAAGGATTTTATGTAAGTTTAAAATCAGCTTGTCAGGTCCATAAAAATAAACCAATTGAGATTCTGATTTAGAATGCATTGGCTCCACAGAACATTTTAGGAAGAACTGATAACTATACAATATTAAGTCTTCCATAGTAAGAAAATAAATTTTACTGTTTATATCTTCTTTAATGTTTTTCTCTATCTTATTTTACCTTATTTTTTAAAAAAATTTTACTTAGTTATTTGACACAGAGAGAGACAGAGAGATCACAGGCTGGAGGAGCAGCAAGCAGAGGGAGAGGGAGAAGCAGGTACCCCACTAAGCAAGGAGTCCAATGTGGGACTTGATCCCAGGATCCTGGGACCATGACCTGAGCCAAGGCAGATGCCCAACCAACTGAGCCACCCAGGTGCCCGTTTTTCTGTATTTTAAAGTAATTTTTCTTATGTGTGATTTCTGTTAAATTCACTTCTATGTAATTTATAAAGTTGATGCTAATCAACAGTAAAATTATTAGTAAAATTATTCTATTTTTTTTTAAAGATTTTATTGGAGAGAGAGAAAGTGAGAGTGAGAGAGAGCATGAAGCAGGGAGGGGCCGAGGGAGAGGGAGAAGTAGACTCCCCACTGGGCAGGGAGACCCACGCAGGGCTAGATCCCAGGACTCCAGGATCATTACTTGAGCTGAAGGCAGGCACTTAACTGACGAGCCATCCAGGCGCCCCAAATTATTCTATGTTTTATGCTATTGATAGGATATAATTGGATTACAGGAATTTAGTTGATTTTAACATATTAACTGTGTATCTTAAAAATTGCTATCATTTAAGTTAGTAAATTTCTTTCTAAAGGTATACTGGATTTTCTGCAAACCCAGTTACATTATCTGCAAATAATGGCAGATGGGTTTTTTTTTCCCCCTAATCCACTTACTTTTTCTTTTTTTAATGACCTGGCTACTACCTCCAATACAACGTATAATTGATACAGTGTGAATAAGCATCTTTGCTGTACTCCTGGTCTTAAAGAGAAAGCCCTCCATGTATCAACATATATAAAGAAGGTTATTTTAGGAATTTGAAGTCACCATTTTTCAGGTTAAGTAAATCCTTTTCTATTCCTAGTTTGCTAGTTTTATTGTGAATCAAAGTAAAATTATTTTCTCATCTTGGGAAACTATTTTAATTTTTTTTTTCAAATTCTCCTTAAAATTTTAAAAGTGGTGTGTTACTATTTCCTGCACATGTTTTCACACTAGTTTTTTTTTTTTTCCCAAACATTGTAAACTCACTTTACATTCTTTACATTACTGTGATCATTTAGATATCTGAAGTTTTAGGAATCTGCTTATGCTAGGTTGGGTTTTTTGTTCATTGGTTCTCATAGCTTTTCCTTTGTTCTTGGTAATATCTGACTGAACTGACCATCTCTTTTGAAAAGTTATTTGAAGGTCTGACCTCATAAGGACCTAAAATGAAAATTTATCCTCTGAAAATGATTTACATTTGTTTCTCTCAGGCACCTGGGCATAACGCTAGCCTAAAAACACCTTGAACTAGAAAAAAATGGCTTGTCATTTTTGTACCATTTAGAAAATGTTAACTGGGGCTTCATGGTGACTTGCTTTAGTCAATAAAATGTAAGCAACAGTAACATGTCACTTCTGAGCAGAAACTTTCAGAGCAATATCATAGTTAGCTTTTATCTTCTTTTCCCTCTGATACAATAACCAACATTTCAGACTGACCCTGTTTTCCAGTAGGAAGAAAACCCAAATGCATACCACACGGTACCTAAAATACTCATGTAATTTAAGAAATACATCTCCACTGATATAAGCCAGGAGGAATTTGAATGGATTAGGTACTACCATATAACCTAGCCTATCTTGACTGATAGAGGCAGTGACTATGGTCAATAGGAAGCCACAGTGGGGTAAGTCTTGTTACTCTCTGCCTCTTGAGCCAAAATTTTTCTAAGTATGTTTTTTTTGTGAGAAAATTGCTCCCTGACTTTTGATGCTATGTCATGTAATGAGGCTCCCAGGAAATGACTCATGGAGCTTAAGAGACTTTATATATTGATTGCTCATAGGCAGGCTGCAATAGCTTTTAAAGGTTGGAGACCTGCACTGTTCTTCCTGAATGATGGCTTACCAGGGCTTAACTCAAGAAACCTTCTGCAGCTTCTCCTACATTCCTTAAGGCAGAGGAATAAAGCATGCAAATATTCATTACTTTGCAATTAAACAAAAAGTTATACATAATCATGTTTCCTAACTTTTCATCTAATGCCACACTAAAGCTGATGATAATACGTGGAGAGTAATATCTAAACTATAAAACAGTTTTTCTTCATGTAAGTATCCCATCTCCTAACACAATGCTGTTTAAATCCCTAATTTAAATGAAAATCTTTGGGAAAAAATTTTTTATGAACATAAGCATAAAATATAAACAATTTATGTTCAAGACAAAGGATTTTTCTATTTTTGGCTCTTTATTTTGATTTCTATCTCTTCTTTCACATCTGTAACAATAGAAAAGAATCTGTCAATACAGATAATATATTTTTTCTTTTGTCAGTGTCATGGCCTGCCATTTATAAAGGTGCACAATACCTAGAATCTGAAGGACTGTGCCAGTCTGTGATCTCCATTCAGGTCAGTTTCAAGGGAGCATTACCCAGATGGGTTCTTTGAAATCCAGCAGGCAGGTTGGACCCCAGCCAGTACAAGTCTATGGAGCTGCAGCGTTAGGCATTGTCACCAGCTGCAGAAACACAGTGGCTGTTTGTAGAAGCTGTCAATAGTCACTCATTTCGAAGATGACTTCCCATCTTGCTTTTGTTAGCAAAAAATAAAATTCTACATCTGCCTGTTAAATGGGAGTAAAGTTCAACAAATGGCTACAGTGTTATAATGAAAATGTCTGCTCTATGGCCAGTATTAGAAAAAGAAAAACTACCTGAGAGATGAGTGCTGAATCTACGTGTGTGAAAATACCTTGCAGTTCCTTTGAATTTAATGTGTCATTAACTAACTTTAATAACTCCAATTAACCTAAAGTTCTTTCAACTGTAAAACAATTCTAAAGGAAATGGTTAAGAGTGAACGGTTACCCATCCATATAGTGTAAGATGTAGAAAAATCATAAGCTTCTGTCTTACATTTAGGTTATCTAAACAGGTATCACGATAGTTAATAAAAGGAACACTATCTGAACAGAAGGAAATTCAATTTCTAGGTATGGAATTTATACATAGTTTATTTCTTCATTAAAGGTGTATATTTTCTTTAGTTCTAGATTTCTATAAAAAAGAAAAACAAGTGCTATATATAGTCAAATATTCAGCAGTAATAGCTATCAATTACTCAGGGTTTATTGAGTGGGTCAGACATTGTACCAAGCACTTTATAGCTCTGTGCTCCTGCAGAGATTCTGAAGTCTATGTAACCTTCATCAAATTGCTTACCTAGCGTAACCATCATATATGACATGGAGAAACAACATTGATCTCTCCTATATACTATGATAGCTAGCTATGAAAACTACAGAGAAAATAAGAATAGCCAGAAGAAAAATGAAAATGTTGCACAAGTGTTTTTAATCTTATCATGAAACATTATTTCTATATAGATGCTTCATTGTTATAATTGCAAATTCTTTTTAAAAATACTAATTTTAAAGTCAAGATTTATTTGAGGAAATCTCCCAAGCATACCTAATGTTTTGCTTATATGTTAGCAAAATAACCTCCTATGAATTTGTATTATAATAATATTCACAAGCTTCATGTAAAATTGAATATAAGGCAAAGTGGTCAGTTAAACTAAATTATTTTCAGAACCTTTAATCATATAAAGAAGTAAGATTTCTCCAGATCTCTCTAAAATGGTACATTTCTTGATGGACTGGAGCTTATTCATCTGTGTTTGGGTTGTTACTAAAGATCATAGAGTACAAATCAGATCCTTGGATCAGTTATGTACAATGGAAGCCTAAAACAAAGAGTTGTTCTTTGCAAAGAGAAACTGTGTTGCTTATCAATACATAAAAGTTCTAATTTAGGAGAGCATATGGTGACCACATAATACCTATCCAGGCAGTTGTAGTGGAACAAGAAGTTTTGTCATATTCATAATTCTAGCCCCATCATCCAACCCGTTTTGGATGGTGTTAATACTAGTAGTTGGTACAGGTGCAAAGTCTACAGATGAATTAATGCCAGTAGCTGCTACATCTGTCAAAATGGCAACAAATACTCTTGGTCATCGCCATTAATTTTGCCAATTTGCATTCCTGCCACTGTCCAGATTGCTTCAACTTTCCTGGGAAATATGCTGCTCTGTCCATTACATGCTCAGCAGGCTCAAGCACAATTGGTGGTGGGAAGTAGCACCAGAAGAATCATTTTAAATGTCTGAAGAAGTGAAGTGTAGATGTAAAAGGAATCTGGGCTTTGGAGTTGTATTTGACTGCAAATTCTTATCCTCAAACATTTTAACAAATGCGTGACTGCTTCTATTTGTTTCAACTATTGGTACTTCAGTTTCCTTATCTGCACAATGAGAAAACACATTTAGCTCACAGCGTTTTCATGAGGGATTAAAAAAAGGAATGTGGATGACCCTAAGGAAGGTGGCAGCAGAGTAAGAGGACTGGAGGCTCAGCTCCTCCCATAAATACAGGTGGATAAATATCAAATTATCCTAAATACCCAAGAAATCTACCTAAAGACTGACCAAACAAATTCCACAACAAAAGGGAGAGAAGAGGCCACACTGAAGAAGGTAGGAAGTATGGAAATATGGGCTAGGGGAGAAATGGATCCTGGTTGCTGTGGAGGGGAGGGAGCCATGGTTATGGAAAAGGGATGGAGGAAAAGGGAGGGAGGAGGAGGGAGGGGGAGGGAGGGAGGAGAAGGAGGAGGGAAGGAGAGGAAGATGAGAAGGAGGGAGGGAGAGGAAAGAGAGAAGGGGAGAGGAAAGAGAGAAAGAGAGAGAAGAGCATACAAAGGAATTCACAAGGAGAACATTCCCCCACAGCCACTGGCTTGGAAAATGAAATGGGCTGAATTTCATGAGTTCTTGTGACCAGCGAGGCTTATAGCCTAGAGTTCAAAGGTCTGGGCTAGGATAGAGCCAGAAGGCACTGTGCTGCTTCTGGAGAGAAGAAAACCAAACAACCTGGGGCAGACAGTGTGGAAACAGCAATCCAAAGTGCATCTGGAACACACAGTAGGGGGATTATTTGCTCTTCTCAGACCATGTCTCTGAGAGGCAGCATTCATGAAAATACCTCTCCAAGAACAAAGGAACTACCCAGCACCATTTCCCTTCTCCACTGCTCAGCATAAACACAGAGCCACCCAAGGGAAACAGCTCAGCACCAACACTGGCTGCCTAAATTGCTTACACTTACCCCCACCCCCTGTGCTCCAGTGGAACTGCCCTTCTTAGTCCAGTTTGCCTTAGTCCCAGAGTGGCAGGCCCCTCCCCCAGAAGACCAGCACAAACCCTTACCCACACCACCTCTCCCCACCAGAGAGTTCTGCAGGGCCTTGGTTCTGATGGAGTTGGTGTTAGGTCCCATTTCACAAACAGAATAGAGCACACCTAGTTAAAAGTTGCCACATTCAGGCCAGGGACCAAACACTGCCCACAGCAGGCAAGGAGAGCCTCTGCAGACAACTGCACTGAAGGACAGAGCAGCTAAAACACAACAGCAGAGCACACACAGCACACACCAGAGACACTCCCTGAAGTTCCAGACCCTGTGCACTCCATGACCTCCTCTTCATAAGGCCAGTACTTCCAGGAGCAGGAAACAAAAATGGCTTTTGTAACACACAGAAGGAGGTAGAAGACTTAGACAAAATGCCAAGAGGGATAAATTTATCCCAGTTCAAAGAACAAGGACATGGCCAGAGATCTAAGTAAAACAGGTATAAGTAATATGCCTGATGAAGAATTTAAAGCAACAATCCTAAGGATACTCACTGGGCTTGAGAAAAGAATGGAAGACATCAGGGAGATCCTTACCACAATAATAAAAGAGTTAAAAAAGAATCAGTCGGAGATGAAGAGCACAATATATGAGATTAGAAACACACTTGATGCAATGAACAGCAGGCTGGAAGAAGCAGAGGAATGAATTAAAGACCTAGAAGATGAAGTAATGGAAAGCAATGAAACTGAACAAAAGAGAGAAAAAAAGAATGATGCAACAGGACTTGGGAACATAGACTTAGGGAACTCAGTGACTCCATCACATGTAATAACATTTGTATAATAGGAGTCCCAGAAAGAGGAGAGAGAAGGGGGCAGAAAGTTTATTTCAAGAAATAATAGCTAAAAACATCCCTAATCTGGGGAAGGAAACAGACATCCAGATCCTCAGGAAGGCACAGAGAACTCCCATCAAAACCAACAAAAGCAGGTCCACACCAAGGTATATTGTAACTAAATTTGCAAAATATACTGATAAAGAAAAAAAAATCTTAAAAGCAGCAAAACAAAAGAAGTCAGTAACTTTCAAGGAAAAACCCATATGGCTTGCAGGAGATTTTCAACAGAAACTGTGAAAGCCAAAAGAAAGTGGCATAATATAAGCAAAGTGCTGAAAGGCAAAAACTTGCAGCCAAGAATGCTCTATTCAGCAAGGCTATCTATTCAGAATAGAAGGAGAGATGAAGAGTTTCCCAGACAAACAAAAACTAAAGGAGTTCAGGACCACTAAACCAGTCATGCAGGAACTCTTTCAGAGGAAAGAAGAACCAAAAGTGACAGTATGAAAGTAGGAAACACATGAGTAGGAAATACTAATATTTCTCTAAAAAATCAGTCAAAGAATTCACAAAAAATATATATAAATATAATAACATATACCTAAAATGTGGGGAGGAGAGGAGAAAAGAATGGGCTCGAACTTCAATGAACAACAACTTAATATAGACTCCTATATGCAGAAGAGGTTATACAAAAACCTAATAGTAACCATATGCCAAAAACCACTAATATAACACTGTATGTTAACTGACTGGAATTTAGATAAAAACTTTTTAAAAACCACAAATAAACATTCAATAAAGAGAAAGAAATCTGAATAAATCACTAAAGAAAGTTAGCAAAATATGAAAAAGACCAGACATGTTCAGAAATCTTCAGAAACAACTACAAAACAGGTAATAAAATGGCAATAAGTACATATCTATCCATAAGTATATATAAGTAAATAGACTAAATGCTCCAATCACAAGAGACAGGATGACACAGTGGATAAAAAGTCAAGACCCATCTGTATGCTGCCTACAAGAGACTCATTTCAGACTGAAAGACACCTGCACATTTAAAGTGAGGGGATGGAGAAATATTTATCATGTAAGTGAATGCCAAAAGAAAGCCGGGTAGCAATACTTATATTAGACAAACTGTAGGTTAAAAAGACTATAAACAAGAGACAGAGAAGGACACTATATAATAATAAGGGGAGCAACCTAACAAGAAGATATTGTAATTGTAAATATTTATGCACCCAACATGGGAGCATCCAAATACATAAAACAGCTAAAAACAAACATAAAGGAACTAATTGTGAATAATACAATTACATCAGGGGACTTAAACATCTCACCTACATCGATGGACAGACAGATCATCTAAACAGAAAATCAACAACAAAACAATGGTTTTTAATGGCACAATGGATCAGACAGACTTAACAGATATATTCACAACATTCCATTCTAAACCAGCAGAATGCACATTCTCAAGTGCACATGGAATATTCTCCAGAATAGATCACATATTAGGCCATAAAACAGGCCTCAAAAAATATCAGAAGATCGAAGTCAGGCCATGCACCTTTTCTGATCAAAATGCCATGAAACTAGAAGTCAACCACAGGAAAAAATCTTGAAAAACCACAAATACATGGAGGTTAAATAACAAGCTACTAAACAATGAATGGGTCAACCAGGAATTCAAAGACAAAATTTAAAAATATATGGGAAACAAATGAAAACACAATGGTTCAAAACCTTTGGGATGCAGCAAAAGTAGTCCTAAAAGGTAAGTATTTAGCAAAACAGGACTACATTAAAAGCAAGAAAAACCTCAAATTAACAACCTAACCTTACACTTAAAGGAGCTAGAAAAAGAACAACAAATAAAGCCTAAAGCCAGCAGAAGGAAGGAAATAATAAAGATTAGAGCAGAAATAAATGATATATGAACTAAAAAAAAAAACAATAGACTGATAAAACCAGGAGATCATTTTTGAAAAATGAATAAAATTGATAAACCTCTCACCAGACTTATCAAAAAGAGAAAGGACCCAAATAAATAAAACCATAAATAAGGGAGGAGAGATCACAGTGCCACAGAAATAGAATCAGCCATAGGAGAACATTATGAAAATCTGTATGCCAATGAATTGGACAACCTAGGAGAAATGGATAAATTCATAGAAGCATATAAATTATCAAAATTGAAATGGGAAGAAATAGGAAATTTAAACAGACTGATAACCAGCAATGAAATTGAATTGGTCATCAAAAAACTCCCAACAACCAAAGTCCAGGACCAGACAGCTTCACAGGGGAATTCTACCAAACATTTAAAGAAGAGTTAATACATATTCTTCTCAAACTATTACAAAAAAAAAGAAAGAAAGAAAGAAAAGAAAAAACAAGAAAAGAAAAAAGAAAAGAAAGGAAAAGGAAAGGAAAGGAAAGGAAAACCTCTAATTTCATTCTATGAGGCCAGCATTACTCTGATGCCAAAACCAAATAAAGATACCACAAAAATAGAGAACTACTGGCCAGTATCTCTGATGAACATAGATGCAAAAAGTCTAGCCTATCAAATCCAATAGTACATTAAGAAAAATCATTCACCACAATCAAGTGGAATTTATTCTTGGGTTGCAAGGGTGGTTCAGTATTCACAAATCAATCAACATGATACATCACATTAATAAAAGAAAGGATAGGGATGCCTGGGTGGCTCAGTCGGTTAAGCGTCTGCCTTCGGCTCAGGTCATGATCCCAGGGTCCTGGGATCGAGTCCCGCATCGGGCTCCCTGCTCCGCGGGGAGCCTGCTTCTCCCTCTGCCTCTCTCTCTCTATCTCTCATGAATAAATAAATAAAATCTTTAAAAATAAATAAATAAATAAATAAAATAAAAGAAAGGATAAAAACCATATGGTCCTTTCAATAGCTGCAGAAAAAGAATTTGACCAAGTACAACATTGATTCATGATTTAAAAAAATCCTCAACAAATTAGGTTTAGAGGGAATATACCTCAGTATAATAAAAGCCATATATGAAAAATCCACAGCTAATATCCTAAATAGGGAAAACCTGACAGCTTTTCCCCTAACATCAGGAATAAGACAAGGATGACCACTTTTGCCACTTTTACTTAACATAGTATTGGAAGTTCTAGCCACAGCAATCAGACAACATCAAGAAATAATCAGCAAGGAAGAAGTGAAGGAAACAATTAATAAAATTAAAAGGCAACCTACTGAATGGAAGAAGATATTTGCAAATGCATATCTGATAAAGGGTTAATATCAAAAATACATAAAGAACTTATAAAACTCAACACCCAAAAAATAAATAATCCAATTAAAAATGGGCAGAAGCCATAAATAAGCATTTTTCCAAAGAAGACATTCAGATGGCCAACAGACACATGAAAAGATCCTCAACATCACTTATCATCAGAGAAATGCAAATCAAAACTACAATGAGCTATCACCCTCACACCTGTCAGAATGGGTAAAATCAACAACATAAGAAACAACAGGTAGTGGTGAGGATGTGGAGAAAGGGGAAACCTCTTGCACTGTTGGTGGGAATGCAAACTGGTGCAGTCACTCTGGCAAACAGTATGGAGATTCCTCAAAAAATTAAAAATAGAATTACCCTCTGACTCAGCAATTGCACTACTAGGTATACTACTACATAAATTCCAAATCAAAGGGATACATGCACCCCAATGTTTATAGCAGCATTTTCTACAATAGCCGAATTATGGAAACAGAACAACTGCCCATCTATTGGTGAATGGATAAAGAAGATGTGGTATGTGTTTATAGATATATACATATACACATACACAAGGGGATATTATTCCACTATGAAAAAAAGAAATCTTGCCATTTGCAATGACATAGATGGGGCTAGGGAGTACAATAATATGCTAAATAAGTCAGTCAGAGAAAGACAAATACCATTATGATTTTACGCATATGAGGAATTTAAAAACAAAACAAATGAGAAAAGTAGGGGAAAAGAGAGGCGCAACAAGGAAGCCGACTCTCAACCATAGAGAACAAACTGATGGTTATGAGGGGAGGTGGGTTGGAGGATGGGTGAAATAAGTGATAGGGATTAAGGAGTGCACTTGTCATGATGAGCACTGGGTGATGTATCCAAGTGTTGAATCACTATACTGTATACCTGAAACTAATATTACACTGTATGTTAACTGGAACTTAAATAAAAACTTTAAAAATAGAATGTGTTCGTAAGGTATTTGACATGCAAAACTAATAAGCTCATTCACAGCTATCATGGTACTGATTCTCTAGTAAGCTGCACACTTGACCTGAAATATCATCCAAGGGTAGATACTTTATAGGACACATATTTAGGAAACATCATAATTTCACAAAAAATAAAGAGGATTTTGTTTTCTTTATGGAAAGGAAGACTGATAGAAGACTGAAAAGGTGACTAATAATTGGCAGAAGATCAGAGCCCAAACCACAAAATAGATGAGGGAAATTAATGGTTTCTTCTTCAAGAAAATTGTTAAATATTTATCTTTCCATTATTTGTTTGCTGTAATTTCTTATTACATAAGTATTCAATAAAATTTAATACACAAATGTCTTCTGTGTATATATGTTTGTGTGTGTGGATATGTTTATAAAAGAAGGAAAAGTGTTTCATTCTACATCTGTGTTTATGCAGTAAGGAATAATAGCCATACATGTGAGATGGTGAGATACATCCCTAAACTGAATTACTTCAGAGAAAGGAAGACCTTGGGACCAGAGGTAACTGCAGGGGGGAAAAAAATTCTTCTCAGATATCTTCAGTGGGTACTGGAATATCCATACTCTGTAGATAATAGCATGGTTGAGGTGACTATTTGACTTTGGAATTACAAATAGTTACCCCTAAACTAGTGCTTAATGAACATAGCTATCATTAAATCATTTGAAGAGCTTTTTCTAAATAAAGATTCCAGGTCTCAATTCTCATAGCTGCTTGCAAGTGGAACCTGGAAATACATGGGGAAGGGAATGAATATATACATAATTTTTAAAATTTATATGTAACATATTTTATGTATTTTATGTATATGTAAATACATAATATTTATATAATAGAATCATTATATTCTATTGATGCAGAATTGCACATCACCAATCTAAATTAATTAGTTTCCACTTTCTTCTTACTTCTTTATATTAATATAACCCCACTTATATAGTAAGTAAATAAATTATCTGTAAGGAATATTATCCCATGGATAATATTGAAGATAGATGGATGGCACGATGTAGTCATTCCTAATCTAGAATTGCATAAATGTTCTATCTCTAAAATTTCAGAAGGCTATTTGCACAAAAATGTATTCTAAACTTAAAAGTCTGAGAGAAGGCAAACCATCAGAAAAGTATATGTTAGACTGTGATGTACTGAGAAAAAGATGCTGCCACTGCTAACGATTCTGGTGACAATAATCTGTCACTTCATGTTAACATTGAAATTGACCCTGGGGCAAGAGAGGAGGATCCCAGAGAATAGTGATGATAATGAAGAGGTGGAAGGTAGAAGGTTGGCAAGAGAAAGCAATTGTAAATAGAGACTAAAAAAAAAGCTACAAGGCTCAAAAGCTCAGAAATAAGGAGCCAAATTTTAGTCTACTATTGGAGTTTTGGTTTTCTTCATTTAGTGTGGAACATGATCAAAAACTGGAGAATGGCGTGGTGAGAAGGGTGATAAGTGGCTTCTGTAGATAAGCATATGGAAAATGGTTCAGCTTTTCAAAGGCAAGAAGCAAAAAAAAAAAAATACTAGTCAAATTTTACAATTAAAGAAATTTGAGAGAGATGTTAAGATAACAGCGGGAATTTTACATTGAGTTAATTCATCAATTAATTGTTCAAAGGAAAGAGCAGGTCATTTAAACATGTAACCAGTACTGCCAGGCATAAGAAAATAATTCTGGCCTTTGAATAAGGAAACTAAAACTTTGTCTCTAATCAAACATACGTATTTTAGACATAAAAAAATTTTATCTTAGGACTCCTGGGTGGCTCGGTCAGTTAGGTGTTGGACTCTTGGTTTTGACTCAGGTCATGATCTCAGGGTCATGAGCTCAAGCCCTGCATAGGGCTCTACACTCAGCAGGGAGTCTACTTGAGTCTCGCTCTCTCTCTCTCCCTCTGCTCCCCCCACACTCACACACTCCCTCTCTCTTAAATAATAAATCTTAAAAAAAGTTATTTTATCTTTGTCTACTGCTGATTTATTGTTGGTCAGAGAACAGGTTGAAGTAACATCTCTAAGAGTCTTTTAACTCTAATATTATAACAGGTATACAATAAAAATTTTTAGGTGTATTAAAAAGTGGACGTTTTTTTTTTAGCAGGGGGGGCAGCAGAGAGACAGAAAGAGAGGGAGAGAGAGAGAATCTTAAGCAGGCTCCACACCCAGCATGGAGCCTGTTGAAGGACTCAATCTCACAATTCTGAGATCATGACCTGAAATCAAGGATGCTTAGCTAAGCCACCAAGGCTCACCTAAAAAATGAACTTAATTCATAATAATACATTAATATTGTTTCACTAATTTTGTCAAAAAATGTATGAATGTAAGATGTTAATAACAGGGAACAACTGAGTGTAGAGTGTACTGGAATTCTCTACTATCTTTGCAATAATCCTGTAAATCTAAAACTGTTCTAAAATAAAATGTTTATTTAAAAGTGATAAAAAAGTTTGTTCTCATGTTGCATAAGCCTTCTTTCTTTTGTTTAGCTTATTTTCCATTATTTTATCTTCTAGGTCACTATTTCATTCCTATGCTTTTTCAGCCTGCTGTTCATTGCATTGAGTGTGTTTCTAATCTCAGTTATTTCATTCTTCATCTCCAATTGATTCTTTTTTTAAACACTTTTATCTCTGTGGTAAGGATCTTCCTGATGTCTTCCATTCTTAAGCCCAGTATCCTTATGATTGTTGCTTTAAATTCTCCATCAGGCATATTACTTATACCTGTTTCACTGAGATCTCTGGCCATGGCCTTATCTTATTCTTTCAACCCGGATAATTTCCTCCCTTTTGGCTTTTTGTCCAAGTCTCTGCCTTCTTCACTATGTTAGAAAAGCCAGTTATATCTTCTGCTTCAAGTACTGGCCTTATGAAGAAGAGGTCATGGAGTGCCCAGGGCCTGGTGCTTCAAGGAGTGTCTCTGGTATGTGCTGTGTGTGCTCTGCTGTTGTGTTTTAGCTGCTCTGTCCTTCAGTGCAGTTGTCTGCAGAGGCTCTCCTTGCCTGCTGTGGGCAGTGTTTGGTCCCTGGCCTGAATGTGGCAACTTTTAACTAGGTGTGCTCTATTCTGTTTGTGAAATGGGACCTAACACCAACTCTATCAGAACCAAGGCCCTGCAGAACTCTCTGGTGGGGACAGGGGTTTGTGCTGGTCTTCGGGGGGAGGGGCCTGCCATGGTGAGACTGAGGCAAGCTTGACTGAGAAGGACAGTCCCACCAGAGCATGGGGGGGTGGAGGTGCTTGTATAAGCAAGTTAGGCAGCCAGTGTTGGTGCCATGCTGCTTCCCTCAGGTGGCTCTGTGTTTATGCTTAGGGAACTCAGTGACTCCATCAAATGTAATAACATTCATATTATAGGAGTTCCAGAAGAAGAGTGAGAATAGGGGTAGAACATTCATTTGAAGAAATAGTAGCAGAAAATTTCCCTAATCTAGGGAAAGAAACAGACATCCAGATCCAGAGGCACAGAAAACTCCCATCAAAATCAACAAAAGCAGGCCAACACCAAGACATATTATAATTAAACTTGCAAAATATATTGATAAAGTAAAAAAATCTTAATGGCAGCAAGAGAGGGGCACCTGGGTGGCTCAGCCATTAAGCGTCTGCCGTGGGCTCAGGTCATGATCCCAGGGTCCTGGGATCGAGCCCCCCCATCGGGCTCCCTGCTCTGCAGGAAGTCTGCTTCTCCCTCTCCCACTGCCCCTGCTTGTGTTCCCTTTCTCGCTGTGTTTCTCTCTGTCAAATAGATAAATAAAATCTTAAAAAAAAAAAAAATTTTTTTTAAAAGGCAGCAAGACAAAAGTCCTTTACTTACAAGGGAAAACCCATAAAGCTAGCTGGAGATTTCTCAACAGAAATTTAGCAAGCCATTGGGGAGCCTGGGTGGCTCAGTCAGTTAAGTGTCTGCCTTTGGCTCAGGTCATGATCCCAGGGTCCTTGGATCAAACCCCACATCAGGCTCCCTGCTCAGAGGGGAACCTGCTTCTCTCTCTCCTCCCTCTGCCACTCTCTCACTCTTGCTTTCTCTCAAATAAATAAATAAAATCTTTGAAAAGAAAAGAAACTTAGCAAGCCAGAAGAGAATGGCATCATATATTCTACATGTTGAAGGGGAAAATCTGCAGCCAAGAATATTCTATCCAGCAAGACTATCTTTCAGAACAGCAGACAGTTTCCCAGACAAACAAATTAGAGGTGTTCATGACCACTAAACCAGCCCTGTAAGAAATATTAAAAGGGACTCCTTGAGTGCAAAGGACAGACCCAAACTGACAAAGACAAGAAAGAATCAGAGAAAATCTCCAGAAACAAATGACAGAATAAAATGACAATAAATACATATCTATCAGTAATTACTTTGAATGTAAATGGACTAACAGTCCAGTGAAAAGACACAGGGTGTCAGAATGGACAAAAAAATAAAATAAGACACATCTATTATCTATCTGCTGCCTACAGGAGACTGATTTTAGATCTAAAGACACCTGCAGATTGAAAGTGGGGGGGTGAAAAAACATTTATCATGCAAATGGATGACCAAATAAAGTCAGAGTAGCAAGACTTACATTGGACAATCTAGACTTTTTTGCTCTTGTATTGTTTTTATCCTGCTTTGGTATGAGGGTCATAATGGCCTCATGGAATAATTTTGAATATGTTCCCTCTATTCCATTATTTGTAAGATTTTGATAAAGATTGCCCTTAATTATTTTTTTAAATGTTTGGTAGAATTCAACAATGCAACCATGTGGTCGTGGGCTCTTCTATGCTGGGAGATTTTTTATTCTTATTTCAATTTTCATTCTTGTTTTTGGTTTAAGAAGATTTCCTACTTCTTGAATTCAAGATTCATGATTTGATCTTGGTAACTTATGTTTTTTAGGAATTATCTTTTTTCTTCTAAGTTATCAGATTTGTTAATATATAATTATTTACGGTAATCTGTTATCACACTATGTATTCCTATGATTACCTGTTGTACTCTTTTCCATTTCTCATTTTGGTTTTTGAGTCCTTTTTTTTCTTAATGCAATTAAAGAATTGCCAATTTTGTTTATTTTTTTGGAAAAATTGGTCATTATTTTCAATGTTATGTTATTGTTTATTCTGGTCTCTATTTTATTTCTGATTTTTCTTTGTTGTTTTCTTCCTCTACTAAATTTCAGCTAAGTTTCTTTTTCTAGCTCCTTGTGGTATAATGTTTATCTGAACTTTTTTTCTTAATACAAGCATTTATGGCATAAATTTCACTCTGCTTTTGCTGCATCCCATAGGTTTTGGAATATTGTATCTTTTTTTTCTTTTGTTTTGAGACATATTTTGATTTGCTGTTTGATTTCTTATTTGGCCCACTGCTTGTGCAGTAGTGTGTTAATATTTACATAAAAATATTTAATATTTATATTGTAGATTTTCCAGCTTTGTTTTATTGTTGATCTTTGGTTTTGTACCATCGTGTTTCAAAAATATACTTGGTATGATTGCAGTCTTCTTAAATTTGTAATATTTTTTATGTCTCTTTTTTTTTGTGATTTAACCAGGGGATTCTTCTGTGTGTACTTTAAGAAAATGTATCTTCTATGTTTTTTGGATGGAATGCTTTATATCTATCTTTTAGAACTATACATTCTGAAGTATGCTTCAAGTAAAAAAATGTTCTTTGTTGAAAAAAAATAACTTTAACTGAGGGTACTTGTTTAAAATAAAGTATATCAGAGTGGGGGCATGGAAGGATTGATAAATTGGGTGAAGGAGATCAAGAGTACACTCATCATGATGAGCATTGATTAATGATGTATAGAATTGCTGAATCACTATATCACATACCTGACACTCATACAACACTGTATGTTAACTATATTGGAATTAAAGAAACTCAAAAACGATAGAGAAGTTAAAAACAATTAAAAATTGACTAATTTAAAATTCAGAACACTTCTTACTTAACTTACTGAGTAAAATACTATATACTAGAAATTCACACACACAAAAAAAATGTAACTTCTTTTTCAGGCAACCATCATGAAATTCACAGGAGACTGTATTAGTTTCCTAGTGCTGCCATAATAAATACAACAGAGTGGCTTGAACAGCAGAAATTTAGTTCCTCACAGTTCTATAGTTTAGAAGCCAACACCAAGGTGTCAGCAGGATTGTGTTCATTCTGAAGCCTTCCTCCTTATTGAAGATGGCTGTTTTCTCACTCAATCTTCACATGGTCTTTCTTCCGTGCATGTCTGTGTCCTTATCTCCTCTTAAAAAGAAATCAGTCTTTTTGGATTAAGGCCCATCCAATGATCTCATTTAACCTTAATTATCTTTTTAAAGACACTGGCTCCCACAATAGTCACATTCTGAGGTAGTGGGGTTTAGAACTTCAACAGATGAATTTTGGGGGATGCAGTTCAGTCCATAACAGAGACTACAAAAAGTGAAGTAACTAACTCAATGTTACATTGCTACCTAATGGTAGAGCCATTGAGTCAAATCTACTTGTATCTTAAATGTCTATCACTTTAAGAAGTATACAGTTTTGTCTAACCATTTTAGCAACATATTGGTAAAATAAAATGGGGGCTGTCCCTTAATTTGTTTAAAAAATATAGAGTTTCAGAATCTGTCCTGGTTAAATTTTTGATATTCTAATATCAAACTAATATATAAATAAGCTTTTCCTTGAGTTGCTTGGTGTCATTAGAAAGGCAGACATGCAAAAAAGTAATTGCTTTATATTATTGTAAGTGTTGTAATAGAAGTATGGATAGGGTGCTATATGGAGAAGAGAGAAAAAGTTGTCAACTTGATTTATAGATGAGTGGGAGCTAAATATGGGGAAGAGTCAAGAAATTTTAAAGTTGATATGTGAGCACTGTAGGGAATAGAAAGTAACACCAAGCAGATTGGAGTGGCTGGTATAGGAAGGATATTATAAGTCCTACTGTATATTATATGTGACTATCTGGAGACCTCTTGGATCATGATGCATTTCATTTGCTGTGAATGGAATGAGGTAAAATAGAGTAGTGGTAGGAGATGAGTTTAAAAAACTAAGCAGAAGCTGATGTTTATAGCAACATTATCAATAATAACATAATTATGGAAAGAACCCAAATGTCTATTGACAAATGAATGGATAAAGAAGCCATCCAAAAGAATGAAATCTTGCCACTTGCAATGATGTGGATGGAGTGAGTATATTATGTTAAGAGAAATAAGTCAGTCAGAGAAAGATAAATACCATATCAATTTCACTCATGGGGAATTTAAGACACAAAACAGATGAACATAGGGGAATGGAAAGAGAGAGAATGAGAGAAAGAGAGAGAGATTGAGAAAAACACCACAGAGACTCTTAACGAGAATAGGGTTGATGGAGGGGAGCTGGGGGCGGATGGGCTAAATGGGAAATAGGTATTAAGGAGGGCACTTGTGCTGAGCACTGGGTATTATATGTAGGGGGTGAATCACAAAATCCTAACCCTGAAACCAATATTACACTCCAGATTAATAACTAGAATTTAAATAAAAATTTCAAAAAAAAAAAGTTTAGCAAAATAGCTAAACGCTGAAATTCCTATAAATTGTGCTATAGGTTTTTTTTTTTTTTTAAAGATTTTATTTATTTTTTGACAGAGAGAGAGACAGCGAGAGAGGGAACACAAGCAGGGGGAGTGGGAGAGGGAGAAGCAGGTTTCCCGCTGAGCAAGGAGCCCGATGTGGGGCTTGATCCCAGGACCCTGGGATCATGACCTGAGCCGAAGGCAGACGCTTAACAACTGAGCCACCCAGGTGCCCCTGTGCTATAGGTTTTGATTTTATTTCAAGGGTAATGGACTTCAAAGATGGTTTTTAAATAGGGAAGCAAAGTGATCAGATATTTTTTTTAGAAATATTATTATACAGCTACATGAAGAATTTTTCAAGGGGGCCTAAACTGATTGCAAGGTGAAATATTAAAAGAATATTTCAATTACATAAGTTAGATATAATAAAAACTTTAAACTTCAATAAATTAAAAGTGTATCAGTCAGAAATGTTTAAGAAACATGTAAGAGATATGAATGTATACATTCAATTCTCTTCATCACTCTGATGAAGCAACTTGTCTCAGTACAACCTTCCCCCACCTTAGAAAAAGTGGATTTAAGAAGAATTACTAATGAGGGGTGCGTGGGGGGCTCAAGTTGGTTAAACATGACTTCAGCTCACGTCATGACCTCAGGGTTCTGGGATCAAGCATGGAGTACTGCTTCAGGCTCTCTGCTCAGCAGGGGGTTTGCTTCTCCCTCTCCCTCTGCTGCTCCGCCTGCTCATGTTCTCTCTTTTTCTCTCAAATAAGTAAAATGTTAAAAAAAAAAAAAGAAGGAAGGAAGAAAAGAATTACTAATGTTTAAGAGGTATATCTCATAATTATAACATGCTAACTCAGTAGGAAAATGTAGCATTTCTAAATTTATTTAAAATACCGTGTGCTCAAAAGTAAACAATTAAAAAGGTGGGGTAGAAACTTTCTGATATTTGCAAACAATTCTTAAAGTAATTGATAGAAGCAGATTAAAAAAATCAGTAAGGCTTAAAAGAATTTGAAAAATCCAATCAATGAAATTGAAGTAAGAGACACGTATAACACATCAGATTCTACATCTATAGAAGAACTATTCTTTTCAAGTATACAAAGTAAACCATATGCTGACCCATAAAGCTAGCTAAGGTAAATTTCAAAACAACTGAATCATACAAGTTTGTTCTCTAACCACCATGCAATTAAAAATAAACCCCCCATTTTATTTGCGAATTTACAATGTGTCTAAAGTAAGGAGAAGGAAGTGATAGACATAAGAGTATAAATCAGTATTAGTCAAATAAAAAGTGTGTATAAAATTAAACTCAAGGTATTTAAAAGTTTGTTCTTTCGAAAGATTAATAAATTTAACATACCTCTAGCCCGAGTTATCAAACAAATAAAAATCATAAATACCCATATAGGAATTTTTAAAAAGGCCCAACCTACACAGAAAATATAAATATAAAACAAAATAAAAAGGTATAAAAAATTTTATGTAAATATATTTTACAATGTAGATGAAATGGACAAATTACTTAAAAATGAAATTAATAAAACTGAAGAAAAAATAGAAAATCTAAATAGTCATAAATCTGTCAAATTTTATCTTTAATTCAAACCATACCACAAAATCTCCATCCCTGACCAGATTACTTTACTCTAACTTTTTCCAAATATTTAATGAAATATTAGTATCAATTCCAAACATTTTTTTTTCTGAAAATTGAAATGGAGTGAAAATATCCTGATTTTATGAAGTCAGCATAATCTTGTGCCAACACCTGACAAGAGCAATGCAAGAAAGAAAAATTAAAAGTAATATCTCTGGGGGGAGGAGCAAGATGGCAGAGTAGGAGACCTAAATTCCGTCTGGTCCCAGGAATTCAGCTAGATAGGGATCAAACCATTCTGAACACCTATGAACTCAACAGGAGATCAAAGAAAAGAATAACAGCAACTCTCTGAACAGAGAAGCGATCACTTTCTGGAAGGTAGGATCTGTGGAGAAGTGAATCCGAGGTGATATTCGGGAAGATAGAAGGCAGGGGGGAGGGAGCCTCCGTCAGCCACTACCAGCAAGTGATAGAGCAGTGGAGCACAAAATCGGAACTTCTGGAAGTCTGCTCCGATGACGGATGTTGCTCCAGTGGGTAAGCAGGGGTGGAACCCTTGCTGGGAGAGTGTGGTCTCAGGACCCTCGGGGTCACAGAAAGACCAGGGGTGCCTGAGTGTGGCAGAGCTCCCAGGTATCAGAGCGGGGAAGCCAGCTGCAGAGACGGAGCCGAGGAGTGGGCTCTCAACTCGGGGTTGCCATAAACCGTGATCTGTGGCACAGTTAGGCCACTCCTCCTCCAGCAGGGACCCAACAAGTGGCAGATCCGGGGAGACTCCCCTTCCTCTCTTGGGAGGAGCAGCCCGGGAGCACACCACAGGAATCTGCTAGGGTTGGAGACTCCAAATAGGGTCAGGTGCCAGAGATAGAAACGCTCAGTCACAGGCTGGGTGACCATGCCTGCACACCATGGAGTGCAGCCAGAGACCAAGGAGACAGGAGTGATTGACTGCTTTTCTCTGGGGCTCACTGAGGAGCGGGGCCCTGAGTTCTCAGCTCCTCCCAGGTGGAGGTTGGGAGGCAGCCATTTTCAATCTTGTCCTCCAAAGCTGTACGGAAAGCTTGCAGGGAAAAACAGCTTCTGAGAGCAAACTGGAGCAGATTACTTAGCCTGGACATGACAAGGGTGGGGCAATTCCACCTCCAGCAAAGACATTTGGGAACCACGGCAACAGGCCCCTCCCCCAGAAGATCAACAAGAACAGCCAGCCAAGACCAAGTTTACCAATCAGTGAGAATGGCAGAACACCAGCGCTAGGTTAATACAACATATAGAATTCATGGCTTTTTCCCCGCTCATTCTTTAGTCTTTCAAAGTTATTTTTTTTTATTTTCTTTTTTCTTTTTCTTTTTTTTTGAATTTTTCTTTTTCCCTTTTCAACCAACATCTTATCAATCCCTTATTTAAAAATCTTTTTTCATTTTTAGAGTCATATTCTATCCCTTCATAGTAGTTAACCTTATTTTTGGTATATATATATATACCAAAAAATATATATATATATACGTTGTTCTCTCTCTAAATTTTGGGATACAGCTTCTTCTAACAGACCAAAATATACCCTAAATCTCTAGTGTATGGCTTTGTTCTAGTCTCCTGCCTGATCACATTCTCTCCTTTTTTTTAAATTCCTCTTCTTTCTTTTTTCAACCAACTTCTTATCTAATCAATTCCTTTAATAAAATCTTTTAAAATTTTCATCCTTACAGTCATATTCCATCCCTTCATCGTATTTACCCTTATTTTTGTACACACATAAGTTTTTCTTTCTTTAAAATTTTGGGAGGCACTTTTGTCTAACAGACCAAAATATGCCCAAAATCTAGTGTGTGGCACTGATCTTTGCACCAGCCTGATCATATTTGATTTTTTTTTTTTTAATCTTTTTCTTTCTTTTTTCTTTTTTCTTTCTTTCCCTTTCTTTTCCCCCGGTTTCAGATCTCTTCTGATTTGTTTAATGTATATTTTTCTGGGGACATTGTTACCCTATTAGCATGTTGTTCTCTCATTCATCTATTCTCCTGTGGACAAAATGACAAGATGGAAAAAATCACCTCAACAAAAAGAACAAGAAGCATTACTGACTGCCAGGGACCTAATCAATGTGGACATTAGTAAGATGTCGGAACTAGAGTTCAGAAGGATGATCATAAAGATACCAGCTGGGCTTGAAAAAAGCATGGAAGATATAAGAGAAAGCTTTTCTGGAGAAATAAAAGAACTAAAATATAACCAAGTTGAAATCAAAAAGGCTATTAATGAGGTGCAATCAAAAATAGAGGCTCTAACTGCTGGGATAAATGAGGCAGAAGAGGGAATTAGTGATATAGAAGATCAAACGATGGAAAATCAAGAAGCTGAGAAAAAGAGAGATCAACCACTACTGGATCATGAGGGCAGAATCTGAGAGATAAGTGATACCATAAGATGAAACAATATTAGAATAATTGGGATCCCAGAAGAAGAAGAAAGAGAGACAGGGGCAGAAGGCATACTGGAGCAAATGATAGCAGAGAACTTCCCTAATTTGGGGAAGGAAACAGGCATCAAAATCCAGGAGGCACAGAGAACCCCCCTCAAAATCAATAAAAATAGCTCAACACCCCGACATCTAATAGTAAAACTTGCAAGTCTCAGAGACAAAGAGAAAATCTGAAAGCAGCTCAGGAAAAGAGATCTGTAACCTACAATGGTAGAAACATTAGATTGGCAACAGACCTATCCACAGAGACCTGGCAGGCCAGGAAGGACAAGCATGATATATTCAGAGCACTAAATGAGAAAAATATGTAGCCAAGAATACTATATCCA
>NC_138377.1:60937713-60973453 GCF_054177405.1 Leptonychotes weddellii
GGAGGGCACGTTCTGCATGGAGCACTGGGTGTTATGCACAAACAATGAATCATGGAACACTTCATCTAAAACTAATGATGTAATGTATGGGGATTAACATAAGAATAAAAAAAAAAAAAAAGAAGAGTCTTGTGGGCCCCTCTTCATCAAGGCATGATCTAACTATTGTTTACCAAGAAAAATCAGTCATTACTAATATATATACTGGATCAGTGTCTGGTTTATAGAGTTTAGATAATGAGCTCAGAGGGTGGTTTTAGAGTGAAAACAAGGGTCTATTAGGTTAGCTAAGGAGACTCGGTACCTCTTTAACAATTAGCCAATTTAACATCTTCATTTTGAAATCAACGAACCAAGTGGCAAATCTGTCACCATCAGTAATACCTAAGAGTCGTTTTGCCTCTACCTTCTGCTTATGGTGCATTTACTCACTAGCATGCTCAGGGTTTTTAAAAAATTTCGTCCCCATAAAAATTGGTTAGCGACCTAGAGATTGCAGAGATTATGATCTTTTGTGACCCAATGACTTCTATGGCTGCTGCCTTAGCCTTTATTCATTGTTTCTTCATCACTTATTGTATTCTGGAGAATGAGCTAACTTTGAGAATGAAAGAGTAAATAGAATATGGTTGTTACCTTTCAGGACTCTAATTCTAAAAGGAAAGACTTATTCTTAACCTCAGTATTGTAATACAGAGTGGTAAGTACTTGAGGAGATACAAAGAGCTACGACACGAATTGGTGACAACTACCTCGGAATTCCTTGGCATAACTTTACTCAAGGGGGGACACTAACAGATTAGATGAAGAATAGGATTGTCCAGGCAGAAAAGCTGGATGAAGAGCTAGGAAGTGGGTATTTCCAAAGAGGGGAACAGTGTCTTACATATGTATGCATGCATGCATGCATGTTATCTATGTGTGTATGCATATATATATGGATTTTCCTATTCTGTCAGGAAATGTGAAATGACTGGATCCGAGTAGATGCTGAGTATCACTCACAACGCACTTTAATAGCAGTTCCTATGCTCCAGTTCCCCAAGGACAGCACAATGTGGGCCAGATGGTCACCTGAGTGTGGAGCAGGCTTGCAGCACTGCAAAGGAAGCCTAAACTATGAAACCCAGAGCATGTATGGGTAGCCGACACACCTGCCCCTTCTCCTTTCCAGGGAGAGGAAACAAAGAAAGACCTTCATTCTGGAATATAAACAAATCTTTTCCTGTTAGGAGAAAATAAGATCTCTCTCTTAGAATGTGAGCAAATGGATCTGGAGGAGAAAAGTCAAGTTTCTAAATCTCTTGGAGCAATACATATCTCTGACTTCTAAGGCATGGCTGCCATTCAATCATCTCTAACCTCGTTTTTAGTGCTCTTTGCTCAGATATCTTGGACTGTGCAGAAATGCCAAAATGCCTATGGAGAACTGTCTCCCAGCAGTGACCCTATGGGAAGAGACATGGAAGCCTGCAGTGCTGGGTTTGTATTTACGGAACACAACAGGTCTCAATATCAACACAAATGATCCGTACAGTCCTTATTCTATTGTGGAGTAACAGTTGAAAAAAAGAAAAGCTCATTTGAATTCAAATCAGAGGAAACTACCACCAGTGGCATGGTATTTTCTTATCCTTTCAAATGAGTCAGTTGCTGTACACAATAAACAACAAACACACCTTGAATAATGTCTGTACTTTTATCCACCTAATAAGCTAACCTTGAGTTTACTTTTTATTTAATGACAATTCTTCTCATAAGACATTTGAAAAAAAATGTAATGTCATTTTAATAAGTGACAATTTGAGAAAGGGAGAAAGTCAGCCTGGAAACTCTGGTTGCAGCTCTTTGCTATTCATTTACGTTGACAGAAATTGTATTCATATTTAAAGTTGTCATGGTAAATGTGGGTGCAAACCATTAGCCTGAACTCATTGATGTCCTCTGATGCAGCTTTCTTAGAAGATAAGGGTGCTATGTTACCAGAGGTATTTCCTTGGCCCAAGTCCCATGTTGAGAAGGGAGTTCTGTTAGACATAGAAGCAGGGTGGAATTATGATGCTGAAAACCAGAAGACATAAAAGAGACTCTGACCTGGGGCATTCTAACAGATAAGGTTACACAGAGGAAGACACATCTCTGGGTAAGAAGGCAAAGAGCACTAGTTTAATCTTCACATTTTTTTTTTTTAAACCTATTCTCAATTTTTTTCCCCTGAATCCAAACACTATTTCTGTTTAACTTTTATACTGAGATGCAGCAATGCTTGGGTAAAAAGAGCACAGACCTTGTCTTTGTACTCAGATTTCCTATCAGTGTGTCATGAGAGGAGGTATTAAACACTTCTTTGTGGTGTTGGTACAGGAAACAAATGGGATAATAAATGTGTAACGGTAACCTGAGAGAACACAACTCATGTGGTACATTCATAAAGCACCTCATTTTTGTCTCACATTATAATCCTAAGTTTGTTTACAGGGGTCCATTGTTTCTGCTTTCCTGGTTGAAAACTCTAACAGACCCCATGATTTCGTTGTTTCTTTAAATCAGTGGTTCTCAACACTGGCTGTAAAGTCACACAGGGAACTCTTAAAAACTCTGATGCCCAGGCCCATCATTGAACAAGTCAAAATTTGTAGGTAAAGGGCCTACAGGTATGTGGATTCTAAAAACTCCCAAGGTGCAGTTAAGATTGATAACTGCTGTTTTTTATATAATAAATCATCTATCACTTTCATTTACAAAATAATATACTGATTCTGATATTAGAATATCAAGTCCAATATTAATCAATATTCTGAACTGGATTTCAAGTTAAATTTCTCTTTGCTTGAGCTGGCTATGTATGGGTAACCTGAGTAGGGAAGAGGATATGTTTGGCTTGTTTCCTCTGTACCCACCTTCTCCCTCACTCTCAAGATGCTGTGCTGGACTCCTTCAGGACTAGAGGGCAAGAAAGCTGGTGTGGAGACAACATTCTGACACCGTGGTAAGGACCTTGCATGTTGCATCATGTTATAGGCTTGGTAGGCATCCAAAGCTGAATCTTCCTGTCAGTGATGTCACCATTAGTCAGAATGGATAAATTTCTGCTATCTGGTCACTTTCCTCCCCTCTAGCCTTTATCAGCTGATGACTAATTGCTTTCTGGTCAAACACCATAGGCAGAACATACAGGAATCCACACAAACAGTCTCAACTTATTTCTGGTTCTTACATCTTTCCTGTGAAATACTCAAGCCCTGTTTGCCCTGACAAGATCCAGTGTGCAGGCCCATCCTCAATTCAGCCATTTGTGTTCAAGGTGGCCCATCAGCACTGAGCCACTTTTTTTTTTCTGACTCTAAAATTTTCCAATGTGTAAAATAATAGGTCGCTCTATGCCCACATAGCAGGGACAAAAGTCAGGTTGAAGCTCCTCTCACAGGCTTTAGGTGCGATCTAGGCAAACTCTGCCCTCCCTCTTTCAGGATGCCTGTTTTTGGGAACCACAGCAGCTCCAAAAATCTGATTCAAAAATCCTCCTAATTATCACTTTCCCACACTCCTATAGCCTCACTGTGGATGAGAAGTTTAAGAGTCAAGTTGTGTGTGTGTGTGTGTGTGTGTGTGTTTCAATAGACAAGTTGAGCACTGACTTTTTACTTCTCACCTTAGGCTGGTACCACACTGAGGAAACTATTATGGACATTTCTAGAGCTCTCACCAACAGTTTCATTTTAACTCCTGTTACATATGGAAAGTGAATGGCAAATGAGCTATCAACAAATATTATTGGCAATAATCCTGACAATATTATGTTCTATTGTCTTAAGAGATACTGAAAATATTTGTATGATAGGGGCACCTGGGAGGCTCAGTCATTAAGCATCTGCCTTCGGCTCAGGTCATGGTCCCAGGGTCCTGGGATCAAGCCCCGCATCGGGCTCCCTGCTCCGCGGGAAGCCTGCTTCTCCCTCTCCCACTCCCCCTGCTTGTGTTCCCTCCCTCGCTGTGTCTCTCTCTGTCAAATAAATAAATAAAATCTTTAAAAAAAAATTTGTATGATAAGTAAGCCTATGTTACAGAAACAGTGCCAGTGTCATCCTAGGAAATAATATAAAAGTAAGATTTCTCAGTAATTGATGGTTTATAGAATTCAACATGAAGATCCAAGGGTTACTAGTCTGACACACCAGACACAGTTCCTTGGAGATCTCTGAGGGTTTCTCTTATTTTTCTTTATTCATATTCACCCTGGAATCACAAGCAAAAAATAATTTGCTCAAAAAGCCCCACCAAACATCGCTGTTACCGTGACATACCTGCCTTGGCAAAATAACAGTAACCCACCATTTTTATAAGTCATCTTAATTATGTCAAACACTCACATCTGTTCTAAATGTGAAGGTAAATGGGGAGGAAATATCCACCTGAGTTTTTGCCTTGAAAAAGGAAAATAAGCAGATGTACAAGTATTCCTCTGAAACATGGACGGAGAAAGTCTTCCAGGATTTACAAAAATTTGCCTAACCAGCTGTCTCCTGTTCCTTACCAGTTGGTCCAAAATTAAATTAATGCTAAGTGAAGAAAGAATAAAGGAGATAAAAACCCATTACTGTACACTTTTGACATGAAAAGAAATATTCCACATTAATCACTTAAGCAAGTTTACCAGGGGCAATTTGCGTAGTAATTCCCTTTTGTCCTTTCAGTTTTTTTCTAAAGAAAAACATTTTTTCTTTGAACTATTTTTCAATTTATATTTAAAAAGACAAAAAATATGTTAGCAGATGAATAAACAAGATTGATACCAATGTACCTTTGATACTCATTAAATGGAGTTTGCCAGTCTATTAAGAGGAAGTCAGAATGGGATGGGAAGCAGAAAACCGTGAAAGAAAAGAGAATTATCAGCACAACCACAAATAAGACTAAAAATTAACAACCCCCAAACCGGTCATCACCCAACCACTTTTGCTCCACTTCCAGGAATTTGGTTGATAGCATTTTTTAAAAATGTAAGTTAACTTCAAAGGTAACAAAATAAGAATGTGGAAAGATTATCTAGGAACTGGTAACAAATATATAAATCTTGTAAATGTTCATGTTTTGAATTTAAGAAAGTCTTTATTGTGCCCACCTGGATTATAAGAAATGTCAGGTAGATACATAAATTATCTAACTATCTTAGAATTTCCTTTTCCTTAACTGCCCGAAATAAGGGTACTTTACAGACTACTAAGAACTTATTTCTGTTTTCATTCCTCTTGAAAGCATGGATACTTTGCCCATGTTAATAAGTACAGTGAGTTAATAAGCATACATCATTGTATCCTATTAACTATTCATATTGTCACTTTATAATTTTCTATTGTCAATATTACAAGAATTTCTTATCTAATTTGTTGGTTTTCTTTTGGCGGATTTTTGCTGTCAAGAGTATTATGAGAATGTGGATGGTTATTCAATTCATCACTTGAAAAGTTGTAGATGCATAATTGACTTGAAATTACACTGAGCTAATAAACTCAGATTTTCTTCACTTTCTCTTCGGCAAATAGGAAAAAGCAGGGCCTAGAAGCTAAACATTCTATCAAGTTTCTATCACCATCATTTTAATCAGACATTTTTAGCCAATATTATCTTCATGTTATTTTTCAACTTGAAGATCAACTATCAATAACATAACCACTCAGTGCAGGGATCTCTTACGTGTGTGGAATGACCCTTATTATTATGGATGAGCCCTCATCTTCCTCCATCTGGGGTTATCTCAGTGTTGTCTAAAAAGAAAGTGGGCACTTCATGCAGAGCTTTCAATCTTAGGACCCAAGACTCGACTCTACCATCTCTCCTTTCATCTAAGAAAGAATTCCACCTACCTCAGAATAGGACATGTTCTTCTGTTAAAAGTAGCCATGGTAAGGAAATATACTCTTGTTCAGTCTCTGCAACCCTCTTTAAAAAGAAAAGAGGAGGTCCTGTGCTGTCTGTTTACTGCTGTGTCACCACTGTTTCATAGATATAAATTTAATAATGTCAAACTTTTTAAATGTGTGTGAACTATCCATTATTAAGAGAATTGACATATGGAGAGTTTGTGTAAAGATTTCACCTTATCATTTATCTTTTGGATAAACCAAACATAAATAGAATTATATAAATGCTAATAAGAATTCTGTTATATCTAAAATGGGGATGAAGTTTTTTAAAAAATATATTGTTTTAAATATTTAAACAATGTGTTTATTACCCATTTGACTGCTAAAAGATAAAGTAAAAGGTAAGTCCGAATCCGTGTTTCATATATGCCATTAAATATTTTCATTTTCTACATTACTTCATAATAGACACATTTTGGAGTGCATTTTCTTTGTTCATATCATTTTATCTTCTTTGGTATAAATGTCCCAAAAAGAGATATTTTTTTCTTCTGTAATACCAGTTTAACTGTAAAGAAATAGGATATTTACATGAAGAAAAGAATAACTTAACAATTGATGCAGGTATATAATTTGTTTTAATGAGCTTCACGTTATTGCATTTCACAGATACTACATTTTTTACAAATTGAAGGTTTATGATAACCCTGTATTGAGCAAGTCTATTGGACCCATTTTTCCAATAGCATTTGCTCACTTCATGTCTGTCACATTTTGATAATTCTTATAATATTTTAGACTTCTTCATCATTATTATAACTATTATGGGGATCTATGATCAGTGATCTGTGATATTACTATTGTCATTGTTTGGAGGTACCACAAACCACACCCATGTAAGAAACACACTTAATTGATCAATGTTGTATGTGTTCTGACTACTGACCCGCCGCCATTCTCCAACTCTCCCTCTGTCCCCCTTTCCATTGGCCTCCCCATTACCTTAGATACAACAATTTTAAAATTAGGCCAGTTAATAACTCTATAGAGCCCTCTAGGTGTTCAAGTGAAAGGAAGAGAGTCACACATCTCTCATTTTAAATCAAAAGCTAGAAATGATTTAGCTTATTGAGGAAGACATGTTGAAAGCTAGGAGGCTAAAAGTTTGCACTCTTGCACCAGAAGATCTAGCTAAGACAATGAAGTGACTACACTAAAAAACAAATTTTTTGGTGTAGACAAAACAGCCTTCTATTGAAAGAAGATACCATCTAGAATTTTCATAGATAGGAGATGTAGCAATGCCTAGCCTCAAAGCTTTAAAGAACAGGCTGACTCTCTAGTTAGAGGTTAATGCAGCTGGTGACTAAGTTGAAACCAATGCTCATTGACCATTCCAAAAATCACAGGGCCCTTAAGAATTATTTTAAATCTACTCTGCCAGTGCTCTATAAATAAAACAACAAAGCTGATGATAGCACATCTGTTTACAATATGGTTTATAGAGTAGTTTAAGTCCACTACTGAGGCATAATGCTAAAAAAAAAAAAAAAAAAAGTTTCCTTTTAAAATATTGCTGCTGAACGGCACCTACCTGGGTGACTCAATCAGTTAAGCGTTTGCCTTTGGCTCAGGTCATGATCCCCAGAGTCCTGAGATCAAGGCCCAAATGGGGCTCCCTGCTGGGGGTAGGGGAGATGAGGGGGGTCTGTTTCTCACTCTTTGCCCCTCCCCTCACTTGTGTTCTCTCTCAAATAAATAAAATATTTTTAAAAAATAATAATTGCTGCTCATTCGAAATGTACCTGGTCACTCAAAAAATCCAATGGAGACGTACAATGAGATTAATGTTTTCATGCCTGCTAACACACATTCATTCTGCAGCCCATGGATCAAGGAGCAATTTCTACTTTCAAGTCTTATGATTTAATAAATATATTTTATAAGGTGAGCTGCCATAGATAGTGATTCCCCTGATAGATCTGGGCAAAGTAAACTGAAAACCTTCTGGAAGGCATTTACCATTCTAGATGCCATTAAGACCATTCACGATTCATGGGAAGAGGTCAAAACATTAACAGGAACTTGGAAGAAATTAATTCCAACTGGGCACCTGGATGACTCAGTCAGTTAAGCATCTGCCTTCAGCTTAGGTCAGGATCTCAGGGTCCTGGGATGGAGTCCCACATCCGGCTCCCTGCTCAGTGGGGAGTCTGCTTCTCCCTCTGCCTCTGCCACTCGCTCCCCCACTTGTGCTCTCTTGCTCTCAAATAAATAAAATCTTTAAAAAAAAAAATTAATTTCAAAAATCGTAAGTGAATTTGAGAGGTTCAAGACTTCAGTGGAGGAAGTAACTGCAGATGTGGAAGAAACAGCAAGAGCACTAGAATCAGAAGTGCAGCCTAGAAGATGTCACTGAGTTGTTGCAATCTCATGATACAACTTGAATGGATAAGGAGTTGCTTAAGGATGAGCAAAGAAAATGCTTCCTTGAGATGGAATCTACTCCTGATGAAGATGCTGTGAAGATTGTAGAAATGACAACAAAGGATTTATAATATGACATAATTTAGTAAATCAGTGGAAAGTTTTGAGGATTGACTCCAGTTTCAAAAGAAGTTCTACTGTGGGTAAAATGCTGTCAAACAGCATCATATACTACAGAGAACTCATTCGTGAAAAGAAGAGCCCATCTATGTGGCAAACTTCACTGTTCTCTTATTATAAGAAGTTGCCACAGCCACCCTAGTCCTCAGCAACCACTAACCTGATCAGTCAGCAGCCATCAATATGGCTAGACCCTCCAGGACCCAAAAGATAACAACTTGCTGAAAGCTCAGATAATGGCTAGTATGTTTTAGCAATTAAGTATTTTTTAACTAAGGTACGTATATTGATTTTTTGGGCATAACGCTATCACACACTTAATAGACTAAAGTTCAGTGTAACCATAACTTTTATATGCACTGAGAAACAAAAAAAAAAGTCATTGGACTCACTTTATTGTGTTATTCACTTTATTGTGGTGGTCTGGAATAAAACCTGCATTATCTACAAGGTATGCCTGTATTAACTTCATACCATAATATTTATCTTTACCAGCAATTACTGAAAGTTGTATAAAGAAGCAAAAAATTTACTAACACAATTTCTCAGTGGGATTCATTCACGCAGATAGTATGAGTTTATATAAATGTATACTTAATGCCTACTATGTGTCAGGCTATTTGTAGTGGATACTGCAGTGACCAAATCTAGTGTGACAGCTAAAATAAGCTTTTGCTGCTAATAGTAAGAAATAGAAATAATAATGTAAACAAGCCAATCTTATTTCCAAAAAATTTGTGTATTTGTGTAATGTGTTTTTTAATCTCATTTACAGGTGAGAAACTGAGACTTAAAGAAATGCATTTGGCTCTCTATAACACCACCACCACTCCAAAAAATCGGGGTGTTGATTTTTCTCATAAAACGAGGTCAGACAGTACACAATTCAGGGATTCATGTCCTTGCTTAAGTCAGTCCTCAAGGACTTAGACTCCTTTAATCTATTAGCATTCAGTTTCACCTTCATAGTTGCAAAATTGTGTTCTTCCCTAAGACATAAGACCAACATTATAGGCAGGAAGAGATGAATGAGAAGAGGTAGAAGCAGAGTCTCTAGCAAGAACACAAGCATTTCCCAGAAGTCATTCAGCTGACTTTTGCCATTGATCGCATCAACTATAACTCCTACCTGAAAGGGAAGCTAGGAAATGGAGTTTTAAGTTGGGTATAATTGATGCTTTAATAAAAATCAAAATCAGCACTGTATTAAGCAAATAATGGGGAATGATACTTGGTATGCAATAGCAGTGTATATTTCTTTGGAGATTAAGAAATATGCCTCTGGCACAAAACTGTGGAGCTTAAAAGTTGTCAGCAGTCAAACAAATAATGGAGTCAAACACTCTATTGCAAGGAGTTTCTCCATACTCTCACCAGCTTTCAGTTTTATCTTTTTTTTTTTTTAATTTTAACCATTCAGATAGGTTTGTACTGAGATTTCATTGTAGTTTTAATTTGCATTTTAATAACAACACATGATGTTAAACGTCTTTGTATGTGCTTACTTGCCATCTGTAATCCCTTTTCATTGAAATATCTGTCCATGTCTTCTGCCCATTTTCTCACTATATTGTTCGAGCTTGTATTTTTTAGTTTAAAGGCTCCAAGAAAACACAGGATACACTTGCAGAGTCAAATATAAACAATGAGAGAATTAGAAATCCATTCACCACTACCTCCCAATTTTAAATATTTAATATTTCAGTTTTAATGATGTGCTTCATAATTTAGGGAGCTTTGAATATTCTTCAGTGAAGAAAACCTCCATACTATCAATCTAATAAGCTGTCGTAGTTCTATAGTACTAAGCATTCTTGGTATTCTTGTCATCACTGGTCCTCTAACTAGAGCTCCTGGTTTGGCTGGATTTTTTTTTGGCAGCTCTCTTGGGTGCTATATTCCTTGATAGTTTCTACATTTGGAAATAAGTGCTTGTTCCCTTTCCACTTTATCGACAAGGCGGCTGGATACAATACACTTGAATCCTATTTTCTTTCCCTTAGCACTTTGTAGACATTTATCTATTCACTTCAGACCATGGATACAGCTCTGAAGGAATTTCAGATTACCCCATTTTTTTCCCAATCTCTTGCATTTCTCAGCCTGGAATCCTGAATATTTTACATTTTTTAAATTGAATCACATGACTAGGATGTATCTCAAAAGGTGATCATTCTGATGCAGTTTTCCAGCACTATTGAAGGCATTTTGTTACCTGCTATCTCTGTTCTGTTGAATTCAGAGAAAGTATCCTGTACTATCTTTTTTTTTTAATTTCATTTTATTTTATTATGTTATGTTAGTCACCATAAAGTACATGATTAGTTTTTGATGTAGTGTTCCATGATTCATTGTTTTCGTATAACACCCAGTGCTCCGTGCAGAACGTGCCCTCTTTAGAATACTCATCACTGGGCTATCTTGTATTTTCACTTGAAAATCATTTTCAGTTTTCATTTGTTTGGCTTGCTTCTTCAGAGATTCAAAGAAACAGTTTGTGATTCTCCTTTTTTGTAGTACTATGTATTAATAATCTTCTCTCTTATTTTAAAAATTGTTTACCATTGTATTATGCTATTTGCCTTACAACTTTGTCAGTAATTTGTTTTTGTGTTATGTCTATTCATTTACTGTTTTTCTTTCTTTCAGGTTAGAGTTTCTCAGCCTCAGCCTTCAGCAATACAGGACCAAATAACTCTTTGCTGAGGTGGGCTCTCCAGTGCATCATAATATATCCGGCAACATTATTGGCCTCTATTTAGTAGATGCAAGTAGCATCCATCACTTCCCAGTTGTGATAACCATACATCTCCAGATAGTGCCAAATGTTCCCTGAGGGCAAAAATCTCCAGTTGAGAACCACCACTTTACGTCAAAATACTGATTAATGCCCCGTTTGTTGATGTTTATCTTTGCCTCTAGAGTAAATAGCCACCACTTGGCCTCTACCATTCTGGGATCACATTAATTGTGTTCCCACATTAGGTAGAAAGAAATTATAGACTCTCCCACTGATATATCTTGCCCCGAAGAATGCCACCAGAAAAGAATTTCCAGGTTGCTGGGGTTCTTGTTGCTTCTATTTCTAAAACTTGGTGAAAGGCGTTCACTCCGATCTCTCTCATATGGGAGAGGGTAGTTTGGTTAGGAGGTATCTAAATAACTTGCAATGGATATATTCCAGTATTTCCAGCTCTCTGAGTCTCCCAGCTCCTTCCTCTACAGCCCACCAGGGAAGACTTCACACCCCAAATTTCCTTCTTGTTGCAATCATTGAGGCCAGGCTTTAAATATATGGTTGAGTAAATATGGGGAGTCAAAAGGACAATATCTAACACAATAAATCAAAAAGGAGATTATCTTGGCTGGACCTGACCTAAGCTCTGAAAAGAGACAAGAAGCAAAAACAGACACCCTGTTTTTGTCTGGTTGAAAACAAACGGCCATTTTGAACTTCCTACAAAGTAGATCATATAGCTAGGACCTGAGAGGAGCTTTAGGAGCTGAAAGCGACCACCGCCAACAGTCATCAAGAAAATGAGGTTCGGGGCGCCTGGGTGGCTCAGTTGGTTAAGCGACTGCCTTCGGCTCAGGTCATGATCCTGGAGTCCCAGGATCGAGTCCCGCATTGGGCTCCCTGCTCGGCAGGGAGTCTGCTTCTCCCTCTGCCCCTCCCCCCTCTCATGTGCTCTCTCTCATTCTCTCTCTCTCAAATAAATAAATAAAATCTTTAAAAAATAAAATTAAAAAAAAGATTAAAAAAAAAAAGAAAATGAGGTTCAGTCCACAACCCCAAGAAACTAAATTCTGCCAACAATCAGAGTTGGAAGTGTGCAAGAGAACCCGCAACTCCAGATGGGAATACAGCTCTCCTGACACCTTCATTTTGTGAGAGACTCAGAGCAGAGAACTCAGTTATTCTGTGCCCAGCCTTCTAACCCACAGAACTTGTAAGATAATAAATGGGTGTTGTTTCAATACACCAAAAATAAATACATAAAAAGAATGACCTATAAATTGTTAAAAAATGTTTATTCCCAAGCCATTCCTTTGGAGATTCTAAGCCTTTAGGTTTCTCAGGTTTGAGGGAGGCTCAGGAATCTCTATTTTTCATAAACATGCTACATGATTCTGATCCACACAGTCTAAAAACCACATTTTTTAACAATTATTTTATCATTTTAATTTGTTGTTTCCTGAAAAAAAAATGCACATTGTTTATATTTAAATTAGGGTCTTTGTAGTTCAAGAAACTGGGATTCAATTAAGGAAACAAGGAAAATATGTGTCAGACAAAGGGTTAAGCAACAGCTCTCCCTGGTGTCTTACTGTCTGTACTTGACAAGCTGCTACCTATGCTGGACCACAGCTGACATGGATGCGGACATTGCATTTCCTCTGTGAATATATTTTATCCCTTCTGGTGTCATTTCTGGGTCATTCCCTCACTAATAATACTGTATTATCCCTAGACCTCAGGCTCTTTGAGCCTGGGAAACTGGTGGGAAATAGGTGATCCCTGGGTACACACTTCCATCTGGGGTCTTTGGTCTGATTTCTGAAGCCAAGCATCCAGATATCATCTGTTATTCTTACTCTATCTTTTTTTATTCCTCTCTCCTTTTGCCATGTCTTTTTAAAGAAACTTTCATCTATAGAAATCATTTCTAATTGCCTTATTTTCTATGTGTTTTTCATTTCAAATTTCATAGGGAGATATGGATTGATCAAAGTTATGGTTGTTCTGTTTGTTTCCCTAGGTAACATCAGTTCATTCTCCCACCTGTATGTCTGCTATCTCTATGGCAAGAACCCAGGGCTAATCTAATAAACTGTGGCTGGAGCAAACCATCCACAGAAGGTGTACCATTTTAGTAGGGGACATGGATGGGAAACTTTCACTTAGAAACCACTAGCATATCAAACATCATAATGGAAAACCTAATATACTCATGAAATAAAAGGAAAGAAATATGCAATATGCCATCAATTTTCTTTATCAGTTTTTTTCCAAGTTTATGCATAAGACCAAGGTCCAATGTCAGAATATTCTGAACTAAATTCAAACAGTGACAAATCCTGTTAGCTACTGAATAGAGTCTGAAAGTTTCCCACAAACTGAAGAGCCTAAAGCAGATAAACTGTATAGGAATCAGGAACTAAGGAAAAACAGTAAGGTGAAAGCAAGTGTGGCATTGCCTTATACAATTACCAGGGATTTTTCTTTTATATTCATTCAAAAGTAGCAGATAAGAGTGACAGTTGGGTTTTGGATGAATATTAAGGAAGACATTTTTAATTTTTTCACTAGAGGAAAGCAGGTGTAAACTCACCAACACAGTAAGGGAGGTGAGGTGGAGAAAAAAACCAGAAGCAAAGAGAAATGGAATATCTTATAATAGCACTTTTTCAAATAGGATTAATATGAAGTATTCTTTTATATTAAGCCAATTAGAATATAAAGCTAAATTACATTTGGAATAACTGACAATAAACCTTTACAGCAAATTTATTTTACCATGCTAGGAAGTTCCACCGATTTGTGATTAAACTCTGCTTTTAGTAGTCAGTGTAATTTATGCACAAGTATATAAGAAAAGTATTTATATGAAAGCATTTAAAGACCTTAATGACATTGTGTGGCCTATCCCCCAAAAGGAACAAATCAACATTTAAAATTTCACAAGTGTACCCACTGATAACATTATTTCACTCAAATGGAAGAGAATTAATGAGTTTGACAAGTTCTTCCTTCTGTGATAAAGGATAAGCAGGAGAAAGAGATTAGAAATAAAGTCAGAATATATCAAGTCTCCAAAGAGGAAATATTTTCATCTATAGATTAGATTATAACATTGATATGGTATTACTCTACAACATGGGTTCAGCTGATAGGCCAAGGGAATCTTTTGAGTCCAGAGCCTATGGGAATGAAATTCAAGAAAGTGGCTATGACAACTATCTTTCTCTTTTGTAATCTGTTCTTTGTTATTGTGTTTAGATTGATAGTATGCTTTCTGCTAGGCCAGTGGCCTATGTCAACAGGCCAAGGCGATAATACTAAAGTGAGATTTTGAAGACGGGCAAAGAAAATGTGTAGCAGATGAAAATGACAAGGCAGTGCTGATAACTGGCATAGTAAAATGAAATCCATTCCCAATGTCCCTTAACAAATGCAGTATCAGAATGCTCTATTCCACAGGCATGTTGGTCAAAAGTGATGAAAAACTCCAAAGTTCTAAGAGTCTTTCTACCAATAACAAATTCATAGGCGACCTTACAGCCCTAAATGAGGTTATCTTTTTTCCATAAATCCTATTTCTCTTTTTCACTGTAAATTATATGAATGCCATTTAAGTATTTCAGCAAAATAGATTTCAATTTTATGGCATGTAACATGTATGTTAATGCAGAGTATTGTGTATTGATAAGGATTGTGCTGCAAATATTTTAGAGATTCTTTCAAAATTCACACTCTCAGTTACCTAAGTTTAATATTAATCATAATGGAAAACCATTCTGTAGTTATTAATTGAGTACCTACTGTATGTAGAATACCATATTACACTCCAGGTTATAAAGGCAGCCTCAGGCAATTAATCCTTCTAGTATCCATAGAATTATTCATTTGTGTTTTAAATAAAAACATGGCAGTGCACTTCAATACACCTGCCACACTTTGTACTTGAGATAGATTGCTATCATGTAGATAAATCACATAGCAATGACCTAAGAAAATTATCTAGATAATCCAGGTTTGAAAATAAAGAATTGTGAAGAAAATAGAGAAGGAAGGAAAAATCCAGTTTAACAATCTGTACTGTTGGGGTGCCTAGGTGGCTCAGTGGGTTGGGTGCTGGACTCTTGATTTCGGCTCGGGTCATGAGACTGAGCACCGTGCTGGGCTCCATGCTCAGGAAGGAGTCTGCTTGGGATTCTCTCCCTCCCATCCCCTGCTCTTCCCCCCATCAAATAAATAAAAATCTTTAAAAAATTAATAATCTGTACTGATTTTCAACTGCATTTGAAATAACGGTATTATAGTACATACCTAAATTTTCATCAGTTTATACAGATGACAGTTGGTCTTTCTTAATATAATATTTTATTATGACAGAAAGAATCATGTTCAATTTTTTATTTTTATGAGTTGACCTTTGAAAATGTTCAGTTATAAAGAAATTAATTTCAAAAGTTTCTTTAACTATTCTTTATGTTTATAAAAGATTTTATTTATTTATTTATTTGAGAGAGAGAGTGAGCACAAGCACGGGAAGGGGCAGCAGAAGAGGGGGAGACAGAGAATTCCAAGCAGAGTCCATGCTGACTGCAGAGTCTGAGGTGGGGCTCAATCCTACAACTCTGAGATCATGACCTGAGCAGAAACCAAGAGTCAGCCACTTAACTGACTGAGCCGCCCAGGCAACCCTATATATTCTTTAAATATCATATTCTATTAAACGTAAAGTTCTCAAACTAATGTGAGCTACTCCTAGTTGTGAAATGCTCCTTGAAGTTCTAACTCTTTCTTCAAAAGAAGGAAGTCCTCTCCCCTATTTCAAGTGTTCAGAGTAATTTTTTTTCTATTGTCCTGTTCTTTCTTCTATCGTTATTTCCACTATTACTGCTAACACCAAAGAAAGTTTGTTTTACCCTTTTTGGGTTACAACGAGGATTTTTATGATTCCATATGCAATGAATCTTTGCATTTTTTTCAGGATTAGGAAGAAGGTTTAAGATTGAAGGATAGGAACACAATCTGATATTTATTCTTTTTCCTGAACCACCTGATTCTACATATACCCGAGCCTCTGAACTACAGATTTATAAACCCATAAAATTAGAACAAACAACCATTTTTTAAAGGCAACATACATTCTTCAAAATGAAAACCAAAATTAAGAGTAGGGATGCCTGGGTGGCTCAGTTGGTTAAGTGTCTGCCTTCGGCTCGGGTCATGATCCCAGTGTCCTGGGAGGGAGTCCCACACTGGGCTCCCTGCTCCGCAGGAAGCCTGCTTCTCCCTCTGCCCCTCCCCCTGCTTGTGTGTGCACGCTCACTGTCTCTCTCTCTCTCTGAAAAATAAATAAAACCTTTAAAAAAATAAAAATAAATAAATGAGTATTTTTGGGCTGAGTTTGTAGCCAAAATCAATACATAGAAAAGCTGAGGTGATTTGACCTAACACTGTCTAGAAAATAAATGCAAGAATCCAGAGTAACAGAGCTTTAAATACAAGAAAATCTTCAAAAACTTTAAAACAATCACCGTCATGGGCCTATATAAAAAAGTTTTAGGGAACTGTTTCGAACTACAAGAATTTGTTTCTGTATTGCCCTCATTTTGTGACTGTCTAATTCCCATATTCCCAATTCTGACAGAAAATAATCTGATCCTGATTTTGATCATGCCTTCAGTCTCTGTGGACTTGACATTTGAGTATGTTCCCATTACCATTTGAATGTAGACTCTGACTTCATTTACTTGTATCTTCACCTCTCTTGGCATAGCATGTGGCATTACTTGAGTTTCAAAGCTCATTGAGCAAAATCTGTTGACCACAATCCCTAAAACACATATATAAAAGGTTTTAATATTCATTGCCAAAGGAACTAAAGAATAAGTATGCAGCTTTTCCCATAAATATACAACAAACATTCATTAAATGTTTCTTGTCCTATGTGCTAGGATCATAAAGATTACTACATTTATCAGTTAAAGTAATTTTGATTAAAAATAAAACTAAAAGTAAGATTCTAAAAAATAAGTGGAAATTATTGGCTCACTTAAATTGTAAAATTTGTGTGTAGAAATAACTGATGGAGAGAGTTTACTCTATAGCTCAACATGGATTAACTTTATTTCTTTTGCTTCTTTGAAATCTTAGTATTAAATATATTTATAGTTTGAATCCTTCATAATTTCAAGACAGCTTCCAGTAGCTTTGGGGGATAAACGTTCTCTTTTCCTGCCAGAAGAAAGGGTTTTTAAGCCAGCACTGCTAGTAAAAGTCCTGACTCTGCTCACAATGGTTTAGGTCATATTTCCTTACAGAGATCACCAAACTACAGCCCTTGGATAAAATCCAGCAAGTGATCTGTTTTTCTAGGGGAAATTCAGAATGATTTTTACATTTTTAAATGATTATAAATAAAAAGCAAGAAGGATATGCAACAGAGAACACTACAGTCTGCAAAGCCTAAAATATTTATGTGGCCCTTTTTAGAAAAAGTTTGCTGACCATCACCTTCAACAGTCAAATTGGTTAGGTAATGTGATACAGTAATTTGCTTAAGGCTGAGGCATATACCAATCCTTCAATAACTTATGTTGATTAAAAGGTTGAGTTATGCTGATGGTGACTGGGAATCAATTCCACGGATGCTGAATTAGGAGAACAGGTACATTTCCAGACTAAAGGCAAACATATGGAGGATGGATAGAAAATGAAAAGTTGCCTACCACTCCACTGTTGAGGAAGTTATGTAGTGGTAGAGACAAACAGGTAAAACGTGACAAACACCATGCTAGGAGTAAAAATAAGGTGTGTAGTTTAAAATACAGATGAAGAAATAACCAATTTCATACATATAAGACAAGCAAACTATTTAGGGAATGAGGTAGTTCACAAGGCAGTCTGAATGATAAAGATACGAAAAATTTAAAGGAAATCTTGAGAGACTAAAGAATGTGGAGAGAGGTCTAGATATATACATGGCTAACTATACTGTAGTTACAATAGTCTTCTAAGACATCAAATCCAAAAGCCGTAACCTGTTTTTGTTTTTACAGAGGGATTGAAGGAGACATCCAAAATAATCTGGACTGCCTCTTTGGTATTTTTGGAATTTGGATAGGCAACTGAAGAATCTGTGCATACACATATTTAATCTCTTCCTTAATTTTCATGGAAATGAGTAACTAAACCACAGGTTATATTAATGATGTTAAATAACATGTTTCACGCATTAAGACTTAAGTGACTGAAATCATGGCTTTTATCAATAAATACAGTATTCTTTATAAGAACTCAATAGGAATGTCTAGGAATAGAAGGAACTTTCCTCAACATGATGAAAGACATTTTTTTTTTAAAAAAGATTTTATTTATTTATTTGACAGAGAGAGACCAGTGAGAGAGGAAACACAAGCAGGGGGAGTGGGAGAGGGAGAAGCAGGCTTCCCACTGAGCAGGGAACCCGATACGGGGCTTGATCCCAGGACCCTGGGATCATGACCTGAGCCGAAGGCAGATGCTTAACGACTGAGCCACCGAGGCACCCTGATGAAAGACATTTTTGAAAAATCCACCGCTAATATATTCAATGGTGAAAGACTAAAAGCTTCATTAAGATTAGGAACAAGACAAGGATGCCCACTTTTACCACTTTTGTTCAACACCATACTTACCATTCTAGCCAGAGCAATTAAGCAAGAAAAATAAGTAAAAAGCATCCATATTGGAAAGGGAAAAATAAAATTTTGATTCTCTGATGATAGGATTCTAGTTTTAGAAAACTCTTAAGAATCCACAAAAAGCTACTAGAGCTCAAAAAAAAAAAAATCAGCAAAGCTTCAGGGTACAAAATCGACACACAAACATTCGTTGTGTTTTTGTACACTTGTAATGAACAATCCAAAAAAGGAAATTAAGAAAGCAATTCTATTTTCAACAGCATTTAAAGTATACAATACCTAATAAAGAAAAAGGAAAAAAATAAAGTATACAATATCTAGATTAAATTTAACCAAGGAGGTGAAAGATATATACCAGAAACTGAAAAGTGTTGCTAAAAGAAATTAAAAAACACTTGAGACATCCTATTTTCATGGTCAAGAATATTTAATATTTTTAAGATGTCAATACCACTTAAAGCAATCTATAGTTTCAATGCAATTCCTATCAAAGTTCCAATAGTCTTTTTCACAGAAATGGAGAATAACCTTCAAATTCATATGGAATCCAAAGGGGCCCCAAATGGACAAAATAGTCTTGATAAAGAACAAAGTTGGAGTGCTCACACTTTCTGATTTCAAAACTACAATGTCACAGTAATCAAGACAGTATGGTACTGGCATAAGGATAGACACATAGACCAATGGGATAGAATTGCGAGTCCCGAAATAAACTCATACACTTATGGCTAACTATTTTTGACAATGGTGCCTAGTCCACTAAATAGGGAAAGAATATGTCTTCAACAAAGGATGCTGGGCAATTGAATTTCTGCATGCAAAAGAATAAAGTTGGGACCCTACTTTTTACCATTAACAATTAAAAATGGATCAAGTCAAATATAAGAGCTAAAATGACAAAGCTCTTAGAAGGAACATACAGGTAATTCTATAACTTGGCAATAGATTATTAGATATGACACCAAAAGCACTAACAAAAAAAGAAAGATAAATAAATTGAACTTCATCAAAATTAAAATCTTTTGTGCATTAAAAGGCATTACAAGGAAAGTGAAAGACAATCTATGGGGTAGGAGAAAATACTTGCAAATCATGTATCTGATAGGGCTTAATATTTTGGATAGATAAGGAATTATAACTCAACAACACAAATAACCTAATTAAAATGGGTAAAGGACATCAGTAGACTTTTACCCTAAGAAAATATATAAATAGCCAACAAACACATGAAAGCTGTTAAATATCCTTATTCATTAGGGAAATGCAAATAAAACCCACTATGAGATACCAGTGCACACCTGCCTAGGATGTCTATAATACATAAAGCAAAAAATAGCAAGAGTTGGTGAGGATGTGGAGAAGTTGGAATGCTCATACATTGCTGGTGGGGATGTAAAATGGTGCAGCTGCAGTGAGAAACAGTGTGGCAGTTCCTCAAAAGGTAAATATAGAATTACCATGACCCAGCATTCTACTCCTAGGTATATAGGAATGAATTGAAAATAGGGACTCAAAGAGATATGTGTATGCCAATGATCACTGTAGCATTTTTCACACTAGACAAAGGTAGAAGCAACAGAATTATGCATCAACAGATGAATAAACAAAATGTGGCATATAAACACCATGGAATATTATTCAGCTATAAAAAGGAATGAAGTTCCGATACAAACTACAACGCAGATTAACCTTGAAAACATAATGTTAAATGAAATGAGCCCCGTCACAAAAGGATAAATGTATAATGCACATATATGAAATATCTGGAATAAGAAAATCTAAAGAGAGAGAAAATAGATTGGGGAAGCTAAGGAGAGAAGGAAGAGGAGGAATGGGGAATTTTTAACCTAACAGGTACAGAATTTCTGTTTGGGGTAATTAAAAATTGTTCAAAATGGATACTGATGACAGTTGCACAACATTGTTAATCTAATACCACTGAATTGTACACTTAAAAATGGTTAAAGTGAAAAAATTTGTTTTATATATTTTACTATAAGAAAAAAGAGAATAGGAATGTGTTGGTAGAATCATTGCAAACCTGATCAAGACATTTTCAAAAGTACTTTTTTCTATTTATCATAGAAAATTTTTCATCCGTAATCTATGTGTTATCATTGCAAGGCTATTAGAAAACACAAGTGAAATCATATAAAACCACCTAGAGACTATTTCCATAAATAACCACACTTGTTATTTTGTATGTGTATCTGTGCATGTGTGTGTGGACGCACGAGCATGCACACACACAACTATGTGAAATGAATGTAATAAATCCTGGTACTCCATATGACTTAGTTAATGGACAGATCTATATGTAATGGGGGAAAAAAAGGTTGATTTTATGATCCAGGAACTTAGAATAATTATGTAACCCTTTACTAATTTTATACTTAAAATGTCCTGCTTAGGGGTTTTCAAAGAAAAACAGGGAGCTTCCTATAAATCCTCAGTAAGTTCACTATTTCTGCTATTTCCCAGTGAGGAAAACTACTGGAAATCCCCCTGTGTTCTTTTGTACATGGGGTTGCCATATTGACCCACCATTCCATTCCATAATTCCACATTTGCTCCCCACATGTCTCCAGGCTATATGTGTCTGCTGAGGCTTCTGGTTCCCCATAACCTCTCCATCCCAACCAGACTAACCATTCTGGGATTTCTGCATACTCTCCGTACCACCTTCTTCTTCTTAGAGTAAAATGAGGAAAACCTTAAGAAACATAGCCTTGTCTGCCTCTGAATCTTATTCTTGATATTTTTAAAAAATATAGAATAAATTAGCTGGAAAGAAATGACCCATGTAATAGCTCTCTCCAGTGAAAACTTGGTGCATATACACAGAGACTATCATACCTACTTAGGACTTCCAGAGGCTCATCTAATTCAAGTATGCGTGGTTATCTTTTTACATTCCCCATAAGGTGATGCTAAAGACACTGGTAAGCTAAGCTTTACTGTGTCATTTAAGTTTCCTTCTTGAAATTCTTGGAGCTGGAAAATGTAGATAAAAACCTAAGGGGCATTATGCTAGTATTACATTTATCATCTCTAGGTCACAGATGTGTGTTTCTAAAAGTTGAGGAATGTGCTGCAGCCACGGAGTTCTGTCAGGAAAAGAATTACATAATTTTAAGTCCCTTCAAGGAATGTGTATTTAATTTATCTAGGTGGTTATCCCTAGTGGCACAGTGAGTAAGGAAGGAAAGTGAGAAAGAGCGCATGGAAGGATACTAAAATTTATATTAATAATCAAGTTGCCAATGTGTGCCACTGAGATAGAACCTCTCTGGAAACCCTTGGAAAAGCTTTGTGGAGCAGTTCCCATATTTTTCCTATAAAGCAAAAAGGTAGCTGGTTTATTTTTCACTTTTCCACTGACTCCCAACCTTCACTAGTTGAAGATTATGGCTGGGGCTTCAATACCTGGCAAATACCTGGCATTTCTGTGATGTCAAGCATGTGAACTGACCCAAGTCCTCTGGCACTAGAGAAATCTCCCAGATGGTTAAGCAGAGGCTCAGGGACTTGAATTGGGAAGCTACCAGAGTACTAGCAACTATTTAAAACACCCATTGGTCAACTCAGAAGTGGCCTGAGGAGATAGTGAACTAGCAATAGGGAAGTATCTCTACATAGTCTACTCCAAGCTATCCTTCACTGCCACACTTATGACAGGTTTGGAGTTCTTTCCAAATTCAAAGTTTGAAAATTTTAGAAGTAATCATTATATTGATCCCAATTATGTCTGTGCCTCATGATAACAGATAGAACTGTCTAAGCAACCAAAATAATTTGGCTTATGCATTACTTTGCTACCCCAAGCCTGGAAATTAGCAACCTTAGTTTCCAACTTAAATTCAGTGTTGTTTCTTGGGCTTTCAGATTGAGTCTTCCCCATACACACAATAGCACTTCACTTGTCTACTTCCAATCTCAAGAGATTGGGGCAGACATTCATTTTCTTACATTCTCAACTCTGCCTTGACATTATGAATAGGAGCTCCACTTGCTGTTTTAGTCATAGAGAGCTGGTGAAGCCACTTTCTTCTCTTCCTCAAATTTCACTAGCAAACATCAGCATCTATCATAAGTAAGAAGTTCACACATTGAGACTATCTGGCCTATTAGAGAGCAGTATTAAATATTTTCTTTTGTATAGCTGAGCTCAAAAGAGAGGAAAAGAAGTATTCAGCAACATAAATGCTTATAGTTTATTCTCCTCCCCTCTTGGGAAAATAATCCATTCAAACACAGAAATACAAGAACATGGGGACTTTCAGTTTCGGCTTCAACACGTAAAGAGCTTAGAAGATGTCACTCCTATCCTTAGAAAAAGAAAAGTTGGACAAACTAAAAATCAGTGACTTTCTTGTACCCATCAGAGAATTAAAGTCTCAGGGATAACTGCTGCTCCAATAATCTAGAGAGATAGGCAGATTCAGAGAGATATAGTAAAAGAAATCTGCAAATTTGCTTTCCTGGAGCAGAAACCACTATAGCAGAAAATCACTGGTAGGAACACAAATTATAATTTCAAGGAATTGCTGGAAGCTGAGTATGAACTAGGATGAGAATGAGAAATTCCTGGAGGCTATGGTCATAGGGGTACAGCCATATATCTATGGGCACTATCTCCCACCAACTTCAAATACTTAGGATTGAGAAAGATTGCACTGTGGCCCTGGAAGGAGAAAGGAAGGAAGACCATTAAGAAATAGGCCCAGGACCTTCTTGAGAAATGCCTACTATCCAGAGTAAAATACTTTAGTAGAGCCTTATCAGAGCTAGAGAAACTGTTAATTCACCAAAGCTTTCCTCTTTTACCTAAAGGAAGAAGAAACATAGTCAACTGGGGTCAAGACTTCAAATAAACAGACTGGGAATAGTGAAGCCAGGAAAGAGAGTGACAATCAGTAGGGAAAAGAAGCTAAACCACTAGAAAAACCCTTATTTACAACAAGCCGCAAGACCCAGGCCCATTGAAACACTGAGATTTAATCCAAAGATTATTTCTCTTTCCCAAATATTACTACCACAACAATTAGGGTCTCATCATCCTAACAGTAGATTGTAACAGAGAGAGAGCTGTAAGACACAGACTGACTTTGAAGAGGAGTGCTTATGGAAGCAAAATGTTAAGAGGACAGACAAAAACACAGATATTAGAAGTATTTGAAGGCCTCTGCCACCTGTAGCTACAGAAACATCAAACACAGGCCCATTCCTAACCAGACTGACATAAAATTTCACATAAGAGTCCTATTTGCCTCAGTTCCTCTTATCTGATACAGTGTGTTGGCTTTCAATAAATAATTAAGAAGAATGACCACAAAAAAAAGGGAAAAAACAGCTTAAAGATACAAAGCAAGTATTATAGCTAGACTCATGACACAGACATTGAAATGATCAGATAGGGAATTTTAAATAACTATGATTAATATGTTAAAAACAATAATAGTAAAAGTAGACAACATATAAGAACAGATAGGTAATATAAACAGAAACTCCAAGGAATTATCAAAAGGAAATGCTGGAAATTAAGAAAACACACACACACATACACACACAGAGTAATGAAGAGAGCCTCTGATAGGCTAACCAATAGACAGCACAAAGCCAAGGAAAGATCCAATGACTTGTAAGATAGATCACTAGAAACTTCCCAAACCAAAAGTCAAGGAGAAAATAGGAGTAGGGGGATGAGACAGAACATCCAAGGACTGTAGAATTATTTCAAAAGGTATAATATACATGCAGTTGGAAGAGCAGAAGGAAATGAAAAAGGAAGTGGGGGAAGAAATATTAAAAATAGTGAGGAAAACCTTTCCAAAATTGACAGACACCAAGCCAAAGACCCAAGAGGATCAGGGAAGACTGAGAAAGAGAAATACCAAATAAAACCGAACAAAGTTAAAACAAAAAACAGGCATAATATATTCCAATGCAGAAAACTAAAGACAAAGAAAACTTAAAAGAATTTAGAGAAAAAAAGAAAACTTGTATGTGGAGAAAAAAAAGGAGTAAGTATTACAATGGACTTCCCATTATTAATCATATATGCAAGAATACAGGGAAGGTAAATATAGTATTGAAAGACAAAAACTCACTAACTTAGAATACCATACCCAGTAAAATTATCCTTCAAAGATGAGAAACTACTTTCTTAGACAAGCAGAAGAATTCATCACCAGCAACCTGAAAGGAGAATCTTTAAAAGTTCGTGAGTCAGAAGGAAATGATACAGGTTAGAAACTTGGATCTATATAAAGAAAAGAACATCATAAATAGAGGAAAAGAAGGTAAAATAATGTTTGATCCTTAACTGATCTAAAATATGACTGTTTAAAGTAATAATAGTATTAATTTATTTGGTGATTATAGCATGAGGATAAGTGAAATGAGTAACTCAATGTCAGATGAGACAGTGGGAAGAACTAGAAATATGTGATATAAGGCAGCTACGCTACACAAAGTAGTATAGTGTTATTTGAAGGTGGCCTTAGATAGAAATGTATACTGGGCAATCTAGTACTCAGTTTCCACCCAAAATTAGTGAAAGAAGTCTAATTAATATGCTAGGTAAGTAGGTAGTAGTTTAAGCTTATAAAATTCTCAGTAAAACTTGAGAAAGCAAAACAAAAAGTGGAAAAAAAGAACAAATGCAAACACAAACATGGTGGGTATTAACCCAGCTATTTCAATAACCACTTTATTTTTTTAAAGATTTATTTATTTAAATGAGAGAGAGAAAGAGAGAGCATGCAGGGGGAGGGGCAGAGGGAAAGAGAGAATCCCCAGGCAGACTCCCTGCCGAGCAAGGAGCCCCACACAGAGCTCAATCCCAGAACCCTGAGATCATGACCTGAGCCAAAATTAAGAGCCAATCACTTAACCAAATGAGCCTCCCAGGCGCCCCTCAACAATCACTTTAAATGTGAATGACCTCAATCCACCACTTAAAAGAAGGAATTATAGAGTAAGTACAAAAATCACGACCCAGGGGTACGTTGTCCATAAGAAACCCACTTTGTTAAGTATAAAAATATATTTAGGTTGAATAAAAAAGGATAAAACATATAACATGCTAACACTAACTGAAAGCAAATAAGAGTAGCTATATTAATGTCAGACAAAGCTGATTTCAGGACAAGGATGATTATTTGGAATAAAGAGGAGCATTACATAATGATAAACAGGTCCATTTTCCAAGAAGACATAACAATCTTTAACATGCATCTACCAACCAAAGAGAGTCAAAATACATGAGGCAAATACTAATAGTACTAAATGGAAAATCAGAAAAATCCACTATTACATTAAGAGACTTTAATATCTCTATGACAGGAAGTGGTAGATTAAGCAGTCAAAAATCAACACAGATTGGGGCACCTGGGTGACTCAGTCAGTTAAGCGCCTGCCTTAGGCTCAGGTCATGATCTCTGGGTCCTGGGATCCAGCCCTGCGTCGTAGTGGGGCTTCCTGCTCAGTGGGGAGTTGGCTTCTCCCTCTCTGTCTGCCCCTTCCCCCTGCTTGTGTGCGCTCTCTCTCTCAAATAAATAAATAAAATCTTTTTAAAAAATCAGCACAGATAGCAGGAAGGGAAAAATGAAGGGGGGGAATTGGAGGGGGAGATGAACCATGAGAGACTATGGACTCTGAGAAACAAACCGAGGGTTCCAGAGGGGAGGAGGGTGGGGGGATGGGTTAGCCTGGTGATGGGTATTAAAGAGGGCACGTACTGGGGCGCCTGGGTGGCTCAGTTGGTTAAGCGACTGCCTTCGGCTCAGGTCATGATCCAGGAGTCCCTGGATCGAGTCCCGCATCGGGCTCCCTGCTCGGCAGGGAGTCTGCTTCTCCCTCTGACCCTCCCCCCTCTCATGTGCTTGCTCTCTCTCATTCTCTCTCTCTCAAATAAATAAATAAAATCTTTAAAAAAAAAAAAATAAAGAGGGCACATACTGAATGGAGCACTGGGTGTTATACGCAAACAATGAATCATGGAACACTACATCAAAAACTAATGATGTAATGTATGGTGATTAACATAACATAATAAAAAAAAATCAGCACAGATTTAAATGATCTATTGGCACAATCAACTTGATCTGATACTTTTACAATACTCCATCCAACAAGAGCAGAATGCACTTTTCTTCTCAAGCTCTCATGTTTTATTCATTAAGATACACCACAAAGCACACCACAAAAAATTTAAATAAATAGAACACATAGAAAGTATATTCTTAGACCACAATGGAATTGAACTACAAATCAGTAACAGAAAGATAGCTGGAAACATCCCCCATCTCTAGAAATTGAGCAAAAGACAAAAACTCACTAACTTAGAATACTATACCCAGTAAAATTATCCTTCAAAGATGAGAAACTACTTTCTTAGACAGGGGTTTTAATAAGAAATCTTATTTTCTTGTTAAAGTTTTTATTTAAATAATCCAGGGGTTAAATAAGAAATCTCAAGAGAAATTAATATTTTGAATAAAAATGAAAATTTATCCCCCCAAAATTTTGGGATATAGAGAAAGTAGTACATAAAGAAAAATTTATATCAATAAATACATCCATTAGAAAAGAAGAAAGATCTAAAATTAGTAACTAGGCTTCAACTTCAGCAAATTAGGGAAGAAAAATAATCAGTCTAAAGCAAGCAGAAGAATACAAATAATAAAAATTAGAGCAAAACACAATACAATTGAAAACAGGAAAACAATGGGGAAAATCAATGAAATAAAACCAAAAGCTGGCTTTTTGAAAACATCAATAAAACTAATAAGGTTCTGTTATGGACTGAATTGTGTCCCACATTCCCAAAATTCGCATGTTGAAGTACTAACTCTCAATGTGACTATTTTTAGAGATCGGGATTTTAATGTCATAAATACAGTTAAATGAGGTCATAAGAGTGGGGCCCTAACCAAGAGGATTAGTGTCTTTTTAAGAAGAGGAAGAGACACACGAAGTACACATGCACAGAGGAAAGGCCATGTGAAGACACAGTGAGAAAGCAACCATCTGCAAGCCAAGGAGAGAAGCTTCACCAGAAATCAATCGGGCTGATGCCTTGACCTTGGAGTTCCAGCCTCCAGAGCTGTGAGAGAAAATAAATTCTGTTGTTTTAATAGTTACCCAGTCTGTGGTTTTCTGTCACAGCCACACTAGCCAACTAATGTTATATCTAGCCAGGCTAACAAAGAAAAGAGAAAAGAGAAAAGAGACAAATTACCATTACTAGAAATAAAGTTAGCACTACTGATCATATGGACATTAAAAGGATAATAAAATAACTCTACAACTATATCACCACAAATTTGATAATTATACAAAATTGACCAATTCCTTAAAAGATAAAAAATACCAAAATTCATATAAGGAGAAGGAAGTAACCTGAATAGAACTATACACACATGCACGCACACACACACACCCCATTTTATCAATAATTAATAACTTTCTGAAAGAAAGCATCAAGTTCAGATGGTTTCACTGGTAAATTTTATCTAACACTTATAGAAGAAATTATACAATTCTCCATCATCTCTTCCAGAAAATAGAATGCACTTCTCAACTCATTTTATGCATTACCCTAATACCAAAAGCAGATAAGGACATTGCACAAAAGGAAAACTACAGATCAACATCTCTCATGAATGAATATAGATGCAAAAATTATCAACAAGTATTTAGAAATTAAATTCAACAATGTAGAAAAAGAATTATACACCACAACAAAGTGGAATTTATTCCACATATGTAAGACTAGTTCAACATTCAAAAATCAATCAATATAATCCACATCATCAGGCTAAAGTAGAAAAATTACATGATCTTATCAATTGATGAAGAAAGAGTACTTCACAAAATTCAGCACTCATTTATGATTAAAAACTTTTTTAAAAAAAAGATTTTATTTATTTATTTGACAGAGAGAGACACAGCAAGAGAGGGAACACAAGCAGGGGGAGTGGGAGAGGGAGAAGCAGGCTCCCTGCAGAGCAGGGAGCCCATTGCAGGGCTCAATCCCAGGACCCTGGGATCATGACCTGAGCCAAAGGCAGACACATAACGACTGAGCCACCCAGGCAGGCGCCACTATGATTAAAAACTCTTAAGAAATTAAGAATAGAGGGAAATGTCCACAACTTGATTAAGAGCATATTCAAAACAACCTACAGCTAACATCATACATAATATGGAGGGATTGGTTGTTTTTCTCCTGAAATAGGGAGAAAGACCCCCAAAAAGCCCAATCTCTATTCACTATCAGCTTGTTTAATATATACTGCAAGTTCTAGCTAGTAAGAAAAATAAATAAAAGGTGACAGTTTAAAAGAAGAAATAGAACTTCCTTTATTTTCAGAAGACATGATTGTGTATGTAGAAAGTTCTAATAAGTCAACACACAATCTCCTGAAAGTAATAAACAAGTTTAACAAGGTCTCAAAATTCAAGGTTAATGTACAAAACCCAACTCATTATATACCAGCAATGAATGATTAGAATTTGAACTTAAATATATATATGTACATACATTATATGTATAGCATAACACACAAATGTTATATACTCAGATGTAAATCTAACAATATAAATATACAGTTAATATGCAGAAAACTATAAAACACTGATAAAAATAACCAAAGGTTTACATAAATGAAGAGATATTTCATGTCCAAGGATTAGAAGTCTCAATATTGTGAAGATATTATTTCTTCTTAACTTGATCTACAGATTTAATGACAAATTCAACAACTTACAGATTTCCAATAAAAATTCCAGCAAGCTAGTTTGTAGATATGGACAAACTAATTTTAATTTCTAAATGTAAAGGCAAAAAGATCTTGAATAGCCAATACAATACTGACGAACAAAAAGGGAAGGGAGAGGAGGGGAAAGAAGGTGGTAGCAGCTGAAAACTCACACTACTCAATTTCTAAATGTACTATAAAGCTACAGTAATCAAGACAGCATTGTATTGGTGAAAGGATAGACAAATGGAAGAAGGGAACAAAATAGAGACCAGAAGTAGACTCATACAAATACAGTCAACTGATCTTTAACAAAATGGCAAAGGCAATTCAATGGAGAAAGGATAGTCTTTTTAACAAAAAACCTGAATAACTGGACATCTATATGCAAAAAAAAAAAAAAAAAAAAAAGAACCTAGATACAGACCTTGCCCAATTGGTAAAAAGTAACTCAAAATGAATTATATCAAAATATAAAAATGCAAAGCTATAAAATTCCTAAAAATAGGAGAAAGTTTACGTGACCTAGGGTTTAGTACAGAAGTTTTAGGTATAACATCAAAGTACAATTCATTAAATAAAAATTGATCATTGGAATTTTATTCAAGTTAAAACCTTCTGTTTCATGAAAAACTGTAGACAGAGTAGAAAGACAAATCATACAATGGGAGAAAATATTTGCAGAGCATATTGGATTACAGTTGTGTATCTAAAACATAGAAGGAACTCTTAAAACTCATCAAAAACAACAACCAATTTAAAAATGAACAACAGTGTGGTGACTAACATAATAAAATTTAAAAAATTAAAAAAATAAAATAAAAATGAACAATTCTGAACATACATCCCAGAAAGTAAGATTATACAAATGGCAAATAAGCACATGAAAAGATGCTCATAATCATTTGCCATTAGGGAACTGCTAGTTAAACAAAACAAAAATAATAACAATGCACATTATTAGAACGGCTCAAGAATGGACAACACCAGATGCTGACAAAAACACAGCAACGTAGTACAAAGGGCACTTGGGTGGCTCAGTCAGTTAAGCATCGACTCAATTTCAGCTCAGTTCATGATCTCAGGGTGGGGAGATTGAGCCCCATGTCAAGCTCCACGCTCAGCAGGGAATCTGCTTCTCTCCCTCTGCATCTGCCCCTCCCCCCACTTGTGCTTGTATGTGTTATTTCATTCTCTCAAATAAATAAGTAAATAAATCTTAAAAATAAAAAAGACATGGCATGGAAGGAACTTACATGCCAGTGGCAATGCAGGCGGTACAACCCCTTTGAAGACAGTTTAGAAGTTTCTTACAAAGCTAAACATTGGCTTGCCATGTTATTCAGCAATCATACTCCTAGATATTTACCCAACTTATCTGAAAGCTTACGTTCAGACAAAAACAGGGCACAAACAAGGCACAGTAGCTTAATTTATAGCCACTCTAAATTGGAAGCAACAAAGATGTCCTTCAACAGGTGCATGAACAAACAAACTGTGGTACATTCATACAGTGGAATGTTATTTAGGAATTTAAAAATCAGTAATTTTGTTGTGAACCTAAAAATGCTCTAAAATTAAAATATAAAGTATTTTAATCAAAAAATAAAAAATGAAATATCAGACATGAAAAGACATGGATGAATCTTAAGTGGATGAAGCCAGGCTGTTAAGGGTACATAATATGTAATTCCAAATATATGATATTCTAAAAACAGCAAATCTATAGAGAAAGTGAAAATATCAGTGATTGCCAGGAATTTAGGAAGAAGGAGCTGAATAGATGTTAACACAGGAGATTTTTCAGAGAAATGAAACTATTCAGTATGATACCATAATTGTGGATATATAACACTATGCATTTGTGAAAACCAAAACACACAGTGCAGAATGAACCTTAATTATTGCAAATAAAAAAAACCTTTAGGTGATGGGGGCATAACAGGATCAAATTCATAATGTTACCAATAATCTAACTGTCTTAAAAGTATGTGAAACAACCTCACTGAAGTGGGTGGAGGGAGAGGTGGTGCTCCATCCAAACTTGAAGATGACTGATACCAGACTAAAAAGAAAGGAACTTCACATAAGCACTGCATTCTATTGACAAACTTGTTTTCTACAAGAGTACAGATTAACAATCCTGACACTGCAAAACATGTATACTACAATTAAAAATTCAGTAAATGAATGATGATCATGGGAGCCAGGTTTTTCACTGTTGGAGTGGGAGCTTATAGACAGGCAAGAACAGAAGCCTAGAATGATCCATGTGGTAATGGATTAAAATTCAATATATCACTATGAACTCATGCTTAAAACTTAATATAAATATAGATGGCTACACAGAGAAGTATTTATAGAAAAATATACATATATGGATTAGTACACACACACACATATTTCCTTCCACTGTCCACTGAGAAAGCCTAGAAGGAGGGAAAGATACCTCAGCTGCAACGAGTATACTGAGCACCCAAATCTTGGTTTCGAATACCATGGTCCAATTAAAGGAATCAGAGATCTCTGGAGAAATAACTATTCTAGGAGTGGAGCAAGAAATATACAAGATGATGAACTGGTGCATCTTGTAGTGGCAGAAAATATGGAAATGCTAAAAAAAAAATAAAAACAAACAAAAATCCATCCACAATTATGGGGCTAGGTTAAAGGAACACAGAATTCAAATAAAAGAGCTCAGTATCTCCAAGCCACCCATACCTCTGAAACAATAATACATAATATGTAGTAGAAGAAGAAGAAGAAGAAAGCGATAGCAGGAAGGGAAAAATGAATGGGGGGGAAATCAGAGGGGGAGACGAACCATGAGAGACTATGGACTCTGAGAAACAAACTGAGGGTTCCAGAGGGGAGGAGGGTGGGGGGATGGGTTAGCCTGGTGATGGGTATTAAAGAGGGCACTTTCTGCAGGGAGCACTGGGTGTTATATGCAAACAATGAATCATGGAACACTATATCAAAAACTCATGATGTATGGTGATTAACATAATAATAATAAAAAAATTAAAAAAAAAAAGAGCTCAATATCTGATGACCAGAGCTGGAATAATTTAAGAAGCAAAAATTAAAAAAGTAATATTTGATCATAACCCTAAATATAAAACTGTTTTCTACAAGGCTGTATTTATATAATTATTAAAGAAATAAATTGGGAGAAGAAAAAGATCTCCAAAGCAGAGGAATTACAAATAGTTTATGTTGATACTCTGTTCTCAGTGAGGTGGAACACAACTCCCTTAAATGTGAGCTATACTTAATGACTTCCTTCCAAAGAATGTAGTAGAAAGGGAGAAATAGAGGAAATTCACAGTGGAGAATCCTGACAGATGTGATCCTCAATTGATTGATATCAAGATTAAGTAGTATTGACTGTATATACAGTAATAATAATGTATAAGAATGTAATAAGATGTAATAAGAATGACAATTTACCTTTGTAGTCTTTCTCCCAAATACCCATAACTTGAATCTAAACATAAGAAAAAAATCAGATAATCCTAACTGAAAGACATTCTGCAAAATACCTGACCAGACCTCTTCAAAACTGCCTTAAAACTCCTCAAAAACTTAGAAACAGTCATAGACAAGAACCTGAAGAGACACAATGACTAAATTTAATAGTACCCAGGATAGAATATATGATAATTGAAAAATTATACCAGCTAAAAAAAAAAAAAATCAGTAAATTTGACAAGTATAGATTTTAGTTAATAATAATGTATCAGTATGGATCCAGTAATTATGATCAGCGTACTATATTAACTTAAGATGCAAATAATGGAGGATAGTGGGTATGGAGTATATGGGAACCTCTATGCTATCTTTGCAACGTTTTTGTAAATTTAAAATTAGGGTAATATAAAAATTTTATTTAAAAATATAGGACTAGGGGTGCCTGGATGGTTCAGTCGGTTAAGTGTCGGACTCTTGATTTCAGCTCAGGTCATGATCATGGGGTGGTGGGATTGAGCCCTATATTCAATTCTGTGCTCAGCAGGGAGTCTACTTGGGATTCTTTCCCTCTGCCTGTCCCCACCCTGCCCCCCACCACTTGCACCCTCACTCTCTCAAATGAATAAATCTTTAAAATATATATATATAATGTATATACATAAAATTATCAAAATAATGCAAGAAACAAAAAATTCTGCCATCATACTGGGGATTTCAAGAAATTTTTCTTGATAATTTATAGGCAAAAAAAATTAGTAAGAACATAGAATATTTGAACAAATCATTAATATGGGGAATACATCGAATTTTGTATCCAGAGACTGATAAGTGCATGTGCTCCTCTAGGACACATGGAATAATTATAAAAATTGACCATGTACTAGGCCATGATGCAATTGCAACATATATCAAGAAGTTAATATATACCAAAATATGGATTCTAATGTAATTTTTAAATGAAGAACTAGGAAATACAAAAGCACACATACTTCAAATAACTTTAAATAACTCATTGGTCAAATTAGGTATTATACTGAGAATTATAAAATATGTAGAACTGAATAAAACTGAATAAAATGGTCATAAAACATAGCAAACTTGTATGATTCAGATAAGGTAGTTCTTTGGGGGGTAATGTATAACTTTAAGTGGTCATATTAGGAGGAAATGGGCAAAATTAAGTGAGCCATTCCGCAACTCAAGAATTCAGAAAAATAAATAAATGTAATAGTCTATAATGCAGGAAATAATACAAATAACAGATACTATTAAGGAAGAAAGCAAAGATACAAGATAAAAAAAATTGTTCCTTGAGAAGATGAATACTATTGTCAAATATCCAGTGAGATTAACCAGGAAAAATAGCAGGTAAAAAAAAGACTTAAGGATGAGAAATATGGACAACTAGAGGCATAACAAAGAAAAAAAATAAATTTCTATGAAATAGGGGAAATCTTCAACAAACAAAAACAAATAAATGTACAAAAATTATTTTGGTAAGTGCTATAATAAAAAATAAAAGGGGAACATAAGTTAGAAAATAACTTGGGTGGGCGCCTGGGTGGCTCAGTTGGTTAAGCGACTGCCTTCAGCTCAGGTCATGATCCTGGAGTCCCGGGATTGAGTCCCGCATCAGGCTCCCTGCTCGGCAGGGAGTCTGTTTCTCCCTCTGACCCTCCCCCCTCTCCTGTTCTCTCTCTCTCATTTTCTCTCTCAAATAAATAAATAAATAAATCTTTAAAAAAAAAAAAAAAGAACTTGGGCAATAGAAGGAAAGAAAAGTTTTAAGTAAGGAATTCAGAAAAATTCTTTGATCAGATACCTAATTGAACTAAAGATATAAGCCATCCAAAGACTTGGGAACTGGGTTTTAGGCAGCAAAAGCTGTCAGGTGGAGATGAATTTGGGGTGTTTCAATGACCAGGTTAGGATCACTGCAGCACACTGAGAAAGAGCAGGAGCAATCATATACAGGTTTGGAGAGGAAAACAGGCATTCCATTATATGGGGCCCATTAGACGATGTTGAAGAGTTTGGATTACATTCTAAGTATTTTAACGAACTGTAATAAGAAACAAAAGAAGGGCATTACTAATGATAAAGTGGCTAATCCACATGAATATAGAGCATTTCAAAATGTTTATATACCCAACATAGGAACACCTAAATATATAAAGCAAATATTAACAGACCTCAGATCTGAAAGGGAAAAATAGACAGCAATACAATAATAGTATAAGATTTTAATACCCCTCTTGCATCAATGGATAGACCTTCCAGACACAAGATCATTAAGAAAACATCAGTCCTTAAAAGAACAGTGGAAAAGATCAATGAAACTAGGAGCTGGTTCTTTGAAAGAATGAACAAGATTGATAAACCCCTGGCCAGACTTATCAAAAAGAGAAGAGAAATGACCCAAATCAACAAAATCATGAATGAAAGAGGAGCGATCACAACCAACACCAAAGAAATACAAACAGTTATAAGAACATATTATGAGCAACTATATGCTAGCAAATTCGATAACCTGGAAGAAATGGATGCATTCCTAGAGATGTATCAATTACCAAAACTGAACCAGGAAGAAATAGAAAACCTGAACAGACCTAT
>NC_138377.1:60973953-60996266 GCF_054177405.1 Leptonychotes weddellii
GGAGGGTCAGAGGGAGAAGCAGGCTCCCTGCCGAGCAGGGAGCCCGATGCGGGACTCGATCCAGGGACTCCAGGATCATGACCTGAGCCGAAGGCAGTCGCTTAACCAACTGAGCCACCCAGGCGCCTGGTATTTCCAAATTTATCAGTTAGGGCCTAAGGCTTGAATATAGTGAGATCCAAAGAGCAATAGTCAAATGTAAATAAAGGCTCTCTGATGCTGTGTCCCTATATCCCACCCTTAAAGATCATGGATTATTTACCATTACTAGGAAGATGGATTTTTGAGGACTGGGTTGTCCCTAAGCAACATGAAACTTGCAGATATAATACTCCAGGCCCCTTCACAGTAGTTATGCTTCACTGGTCAAATTAACATGGTTGTGTGATGCATAGTTTAATAAGATGGATTCAAATTTTTACCAAATCTTAGATGCTCAGCAATTTCTTGACCAGGTTATAAGAGATGTTTTCAGCAATCCAAGTCACTTCTGGCTAGAGAGTCCCCTTGGGGGAAATCAGTCCCCCAAAAAGTAGAATGTGGAAGAATTAGCACTGTGGACCAAGGGACAGACTCTACTTTCACTGAATGAGGCAACAATCAGATATCCATGGGATTCACCCATCTTAGACCATGCTTTAACAATAATGTTGCTATTAATAGTCTTAAATGGGGGATTACATTGCAGGGCAACTTACTGTTCTTTGGCACAGAAATTCAGAAGATTTTCTTTATTTTCTAAATGGCATTATGATTTTTTTTAATTTTTTTTTTTTAAGATTTTATTTATTTGTGAGAGAGAGAATGAGAGAGAGAGCATGAGAGGGAAGAGGGTCAGAGGGAGAAGCAGACTCCCTGCTGATCAGGGAGCCCGATGTGGGACTCGATCCCGGGACTCCAGGATCATGACCTGAGCCGAAGGCAGTCGCTTAACCAACTGAGCCACCCAGGTGCCCTATAATTTTTTTTAAAAAGGCATATTACTAGTGGTTAAATTTGCAGTTTAAGCATCATATTTAGACCAGGTGTGGAGAATGTACCAGAAGATTGTGCCAGAGAAAGAAGATACATGGGTACTGGCTGGAAAGTGTAGATCCAGAGACTGACAGCAGATATTCACCTGGCCTGTGACTCTGCCTCTGGTATCATCACAGCATTAGTCTCAGATGTTTCCTTTTTAATAAAGTGAGGGTATTTCAGTGGTAGGTAGATCCTGTTGAGAAGGGGTATATATATGGGTTTGTTTTGTGAAGCAGATAATGTGTGAATATGGACAAAGGGACATCAATTAATGTCTAGCTGGCTTAAGCATCTGCAAAGGGCATCCTCATCTGCCTGCTTCCTCCTGATATCTAAACAAACGTACTCTTCATATAACTGTCTCACCCGGGCCACAGCTGATTTGTCTACAGGTTGGGTACATGAACTATGGAGAGTCAATCTATTGATCTATTAGGTTGCCTTGTGACCTCTTTGTGTAAAATATGCAAAGATGAGGTAGGTCAGCCAGATTCTTTCTTCAGACTTCAGACTTGGGTTACTAAGAACCTGTCAGTAGCAGAGTAACTGAAAGCAGAAAGATTATGATGTAGAAAGGATATTAGGAAAACAAAACAAAACAAAAAACAACAAAATACAACTGAATGCAACTATTTAAAGCTATGCAAAGCTAGGGGTATCTGGGTGACTCTGTTGGCTAAGCGTCGGACTCTTGAATTCAGCTCAGGTCATGATCTCAGGGTGGTGAGATCGAGCCCCGCATCCAGCTCAACTCTCAGTGTGGAGTCTGCTTGAGAGTCTCCCTCTCCTTCTCCCTCTTCCTCCCTCCCTGCTTTCTCTTTTTTTCTCTCTCTAATAAATTTTAAAAATCTAAAAAAAAAAATCCACATGAAACCAATGCAAGGAAGGAGTATCTATGTGTTAATACAGAGTGTTAATTGGTGTAAAGAGGAGAATGCAGCAAAGGGATGCTGGAGAGACCAGGTCACAAAAGTGCTCAGCTCCCTGAGTCTCCAGTGCTCTTTGTGGTCCACATGTTCCCCTCGGAATAACGGCCCTTCTCCCCTGCCTCCACCCATCTTCCTTGAGGTAGTTTGTGTTTTCCTTTCTTCTGATCTACTCTAAAAACAAAAGCATAATAGTTAATAATCTGTTTTTTTTTCCTCATGTAACCACATGTAATAAATGTATCTTCATTGTCAACATATATATGTTTACTACTCATTAAATGGTTGCTTCTCATCCAAAATTGATGTTGAAAATTGTTCTGTCAAATTTAAATTTGTGGAGCTGAGAAAAAATTGTCATTTAGACACTCTGAATGGAAATATAATATTTAAAAAGAAACAACAGATGAGGAGTCCAATAATTGAAAGGAATATATTATAGAAGAGAAGATCTGGAAAGTACTTACAAACTCAAGTCTCTAGAAGCCACTGTACAGCTAGCTACACTGCAATAAATCAAACAAGTTTGTTTTTTTTTTTTCCAAAGATACTAATGTAATCCTCTACTTAGCACTATGATTTAATGAGACAGATCCACCGGTCAAATTGCATATGTGAGGGAGGTCATGTTCCAGTAAAACACATCAATCAGAAGGGCTGAGGATGGAGTCTCTATATAACAAAAATATCAATCCTGTTCTGCAGAGATGAATCAAGTATTTGGTGGAAATACTAGGTTAGAATAGAAAGGAAATAGAATTAGGGCAGTTCGAGAACACGATATAAAACACTTGACCAGATGGTAAGTATGGATGATTATCTCCTAATCAATATAACAAAATTTCAACAGACGGCATATCAACATTATATTAATATTAAACCTCTAATTAGAATTATTACATAATAATTAGATAATAACAAATAGAATTATTTTAGGAAAAGCAGAACAAATATTTATTTTTTAAGTTGCCATTGATGACAACTTACTAAAGTATACTTAGCAGTAAGAAAACCTGTAAATCTGAATTTTTAATAAAATTGAGAAAAAAATTTTTGATAAATTAGAAAACAGAATGCTGGTAACAAAATGATCATGAAATTTTAATACACATTAAATTAGTAAAGAATCTGTGAGCATCATAGGGCATTTAATCTCCACCACGGGGAAGCAGATTTTTTTTGTATGTATGAGTAGATAGCTAAGATTCCATAACTGAAAAAGATAGGACTATACAAAAGTCCTCTGGGGATTCTCAAAAATAGATTTCTAGCAATACATTTAAAAAGAACATAAAGGAAATAAATGAGGACTGCCCCCATCAAAAAAAAAAAAAGGAAAGAAAAGGAAAAAAACTCTAGGGAATTCCCTGAACTTAAAAGTATATAATAATTTTATTTGAGAATGTGCATTTGACCAAAGGAGAATCAAAGACTCACAAGGAATGTTTAGAGTATGTTGTTAGGAAAATTTTAAAAAGACCAAAATAATCTAAAGACAGTAAAACAGTGTTTTTTAAAAGCAGTATCCAAGGCAACAGCGTAAATAAAGCATAAGACTCAATTTTTCTGTGATGAGATAAAGATAATTGGTGGCAGAATGAAAAAAGAATTACCCAATACTGTTTCTGAGAGAATTTCAAAATTAGAAAGGGTAGAATAAGCATGTTTCAGAAGCAAGTCAATCCATGAGAAGCAAATAAGTAATATGAAAGTTCCATCAGGACTTCAGACTCAGATGAACTATATCCTAGACAGAATACACCCTTAGGAGAGTTCAACTACTGTCAGCCATTCTTAAAAAAATTACAAAAAACAGCACAGTGTTTGAAAATTGGGAGTAGAAAAAAGTTGACTTTCCAACATGAATGAAAAAAACTTTTTTTGATTCTCAAAATTCTAAAACAAGTTGCTGTCAATCACTACAAAATATTTTAATGGAACTAGAAAAGTACATGGCTTAGCATAAAAGGAGGCAGAACAGACACAAAACAGGCCCTGGAAAGAGAATGCCTGCCCTCAAGAACTGGCTATTCCAAATATCATTTGCCCTGGAATTTAATTTTAACTTTACCCTTTAAATTTAACCTTCTTGCTTCTAAGTTTTCGCATTCACAAAATGAGGAAAATAACAGTACAGAAATCTCAGATTTGTGGAAAGCATTAAGTAAAATAATCAAGGTAAAGTGCATTGACATTCAATGAATTCAAGTCCTGACTACACGTACTATTCCTATCACCACTACCACAATCACCATCATTTTTTAAAAGATTTTATTTATTTATGTGAGAGAGAGAGAGAGAGCATGAGAGGGAGGAGGGTCAGAGGGAGAAGCAGACTCCCCGCCGAGCAGGGAGCCCGATTCGGGACTCGATCCCGGGACTCCGGGATCATGACCTGAGCCGAAGGCAGTCGCTTAACCACTGAGCCACCCAGGTGCCCCCACCATCACCCTCATTACTGCTACTGCTAATACTACTACTACTATGGCTCTCTAAAGTATTAAATGTTTGGTGTTAGACTGTTTTTTAGAAGTAATATCCAAATTCAACATTCCTATCTGGATTCAAACAAAAGCTGAAATCAACACATTGTATCAGGTCTTCTTGCAATGGATAGGAGGCTGGAATGTATGATTTCTATGAACCTCCCAATGATTAGTAAAATTGGTAGTATTTTCAATGGCTTATTAGTGAATGTATAAATGACTCTGAAACAGATAAATGCGATGGCTGCATATTTAATGAACTAAGGAAAATATGATCCACTCATGCTTGGAAGGGTCAGATATGACCCATTCAGGCAGAAATTGGTGGCATCTGTTGGCAGTTCAGAATTTCACAAGTACTGAATATTATCACTTATGAGACACATTAAATGAATGTGCAATGCTCACTGGTTGAAGTGATGAGAACTGTTATATATCAAATTTCTCCCTCTTATGCCACAAAATACAACTGATGATCAGATGATCATTAAGATGTTCTTAACAAGCTAAAATTTTGCATGAGGTTGAAACCAATACTGTATAGTTGATTTCCTATTTTACGTATATACGAAGGATGAGCAAGCCTTACATGTAATAATAATTTACAGTAGATAAATGCATGTGTGCGCAAATATTATTCAAAACAGACCATTCTTAAATTTTTCTAATTAAAAACAAAATTTTACAAAAGTTTTCCAGCTAGGACTTGAACAACAACCGTGTTTAAGTTACTTTGTCACGCTCAGGAGGAGCACAAGAAATCTATGATGGTATCATTCAGTAACACCAAAAAATCATTAGGAAGAATTCTAACACAAACAGAATAGAAGCAGACTCATTGTGGAGAATGAAAAAGACATAATTTGGTATCTTAAAGTTTTCTAAAATTTTGGGTACAGCATTAATATATATTTTTAAATAATATTGAAAAATAGATCTTTACAAAGAATGGTGATCCTCTTTTTTTAAAGTGGAAGAATTAGTAGTCTTTGCCCCATTCTCTTAGAAATAATCTCCAAGTAAACAGCAAAACCAGAAACAGAAATAAAAACCTGCTCTCTGAAGGAATTACATCTGTAGTCCCAAACCAAAATATTTGTAGGCTGCCAAAAACAGGAAAAATCAAATGAGCATGGAAAATGTCAGGAAAGGATGATTGCAGCTGATTTCAGATACAAATGGTAGAATGCAATTCCCCAAGGAGGAATATCCTGAGGGCCAAAACAAGCATAGAGTGCCCGGGCTGGTGGTGAACATTTCCCTGGACCCTCTTGGGTCCACTGAGTGTATGGGAGGTGGTGCTGAATAAGTAAACACAAAGCCACAGTCTTTTTAGTATGCAGCACATCAGCAAGGTCATTTTTAGTTGGTAAACAATGAACAACCCTACAAATGCTAATCTCATTTAGGTGAAAGAAACAAGGATTAAAATGACTCTTAACAGGGGGTGCCTGGCTAGCTCAGTCAGTAGAGCATCGGACTCTTGATCTTGGGTTTGAGTTAGAGAGCCATGTTTGGGATACAGATTACTTAAAAAAAAAAAAAAAAAAAAGACTCTTTTACATACACAAAAACATATACACGTTTATGTTTTATAGGAAAAGTAGTGTATAGTACAAACCAGTATTAACTGCTGCCAGTTATATTAGTAAGAATTCACTTTGTTCAAAGGTAACATATTGAAAAAAAAAAACAGATCTACAAAGATGATGATAGAAGATAAGCTCAAGGAAGAAAAAAAGATAAAGAACACTTATTGGAAAAATACATTGTCACTGAGCAAATGCAAAGTGTATACAGATGTGCCACCATTAACAAAATGGTTAAGGAAACCACTAAAGAATTCAAATCAAGGAGAGAAGAATGAATGGAAATATTTAAATCTTTTTTTTTTTTTTTTTTTTTTTTAAGTAGGCTCTACACTGAGACTAGAGCCCAATGTGGAGCTTGAACTCTCAACCCTGAGATCAAGACCTGAGTGGAGATCAAGAGTCCGACTCAACCTATTGAGCCACCCAGGCACACCTGCCTCTTTTTTTTAAAACTAGGGTTTGTTTTATTTTGTTGTTATTGTTGTTTTTTGAAGATTTTATTTATTTTTTAGAGAGAGAGAGAGAACGCACAAGCAGGGGGAGTGGCAGGCTCCCTGCTGAGCAAGGAGCCGGATGTGGGACTCGTCCCAGGACCCCAGGATCATGACCTGAGCCAAAGGCAGATGCTTAACCAACTGAACCACCCAGGCATCTGTTTGTATTTTGTTCTTGAGCATAGGAATTCTTTATATATTTTAGATATTAACCCCCTGTCAGATATATCACTTGCAAAGATTTTCACCCATGCTGTGACTTGCCTTTTCATTGTTATGTCCCTTGATGCAAAAAGTTTTAAATTTTCATGAAATCTAATTTGTCTATTTTTTCTTTTTTTGCTTGTGCTTCTTGTATCACATCCAAGGAATCATTGTCAAATCCAATGTCATAAAGATTTTATCCTATATTTCCTTCTAAAAACCTATAGTTTTAGTTCTTTAAATCTTTGATCCATGTTGAATCACTTTTTGTCTATAAGGGTCCAACTTTATTTTATTCCATGTGGATTTTCATTTGTGGATATCCATGTGGAACAACATTTGTTGAAAAGATTGGCCTTTCTCCACTGAATGGTCTTAGGACTCTTGTTGAAAATCATTTGACCATGTACATTATTAGGGTTATTTCTGGGCTATTTCATTCATCTTGTCTTTATGCCAGTATCACACTTTTCTGATTACTGTAGCTTTGTAATTGGTTTTGCAAACAGGAAAAGTGAGAACTCCAAATGTGTCCTTTTCCAACTTCTTTGGCTACTGGCATCCTTCCAGATTCCATATGCATTTTATGATGGATTTTTCTATTTTTGCAAAAGAACACCATTGGAATTTTGATATTGTATTTTGAATCTATAGATTGCTTTGGGTGATGTTAACATTGTAACAATAGTAAGTCTTTTAATCCATGTGCACAGGATGTCTTTCCATTTATTTGTGTCTAATTTCTTTCAGTAACATCTTGTAGTTTTCATTGTACAAGTGTTTCACCTCTTTGGTTAAGTTTATTCCTATTTTACTTTTTTTGATGCTATTATCAGTGGAATTGTTCTCTTAACTTCCTTTTTGGATTATTCACTGGTAGTATGTAGAAACAACACTGAGTTTTGTTTAGTGACTTTGTATCCTGCAACAGTGCTAAATTAATTTATTAGTCTTAACAGGTTTTTTGATTTTTGGGAGAATCTTTAGGATATTACACATATAAAATCATGTATTCTGCTAACAGAGATAATTTTACTTCTTCCTTTCTTATTTAAACATCTTTTATGCCTTTGTCCTAATTTTCCTGGCTATAACTTCTAAGTACTATGTTGAATGGAAGTAGTAAAAGCAGGCATCCATGTATTGTTCCTGATATTCTGATCTCTGAAAAAATATTTTTATATAGAATAATCTTAAGTGAAATATGATGATCTGAATCTAAGACAAAAAAAAATTGAAATAGAATATAGTTTTTGTACTAGCAAAGTGATTAGTCCAAAAGAACAAAGGTCTCTAAAAGCTAAAGGATTGCAATAAACAAATTACAAACAGTCTCTATATCAGCACCTAGAATCTTACATTAGAATACATTTTCTAAACATCTACCTTCATAAATTTTTTGGCATAAGGCTGGGTCACTTAGAGGATATATATATATATATATATATATATATATATTTGTTGTTATCATTAACTTTGAAATAGTGCTCACTGTAATTAAGACATACTTTGGCAAAATGTGGCCTCCCAGCTACACAGTGTACACATAATGCATTTGCTGAACCACTTTTATGTATATTAAAATTCATCTTACTTCCTTGGGAGCAGGCTCATTCTTTAGGGAAAACTTTTTTTCACTTCTCTCAAAAGCTAGCTAATATACCAAGTGGTGATGGATCACATGAAATACTATCAAAATGCACACCTAACCACCATTATCAATATGATTGTTTTATATTTTCACAAACTTTAGTGTGTGTCTATGTGCACACATATACATATAATGCATCAGCATCACCAATGACATATGTCTCAGGATGAATATGAGCGATTTTAGGTTAGAAAAGTCATTATTAAAAACTTCTGTCTTCGAGAAAGGGTTAAAATTTAAAGTTGACATGATTAAATTTTTAGAATTGAATGAAAATTAAATCTCAACTCAGCAAAGAATGTTGAAAATAATGATTTGACTTAATGTAATATAAGTGCCAGTTGACCTTATTAACACACTTGAAAACAATACTTTATTAATCTCAGAAAGATGCCTGTGTTGCAAGAATACTTCACTGGCCAAAGACTATTTCAAAGTATTAGGTTCTTTCTCTACTGGAATAGTTTGAGAGGCCCCTTGTTCACATCATGTGGTTTTCTGAATGGGGAAAAAGAATCAGCAAATACCGTATTTCTTATTTCTTATTTATTTAGGGAGTCCTTGCCAGCACAAATTAATTTTAGGTAGTATTCTCTCAACTGATTTAGGCAACTGAATATCTCCCTTAAACATTCATAAAATTTACCAGTGAAGTCTCTCTCCTCTAAAAAGAAACTAACAGGAAAGCTCTTCTCATTAAAAAATACAAAATCTTGGGGTGCCCGGGTGGCAGTCAGTTAAGTATTTGCCTTTGGCTCAGGTTATGATCCCAGGATCCTGGGATGGGGCCCCACACATTGAGCTGCACATTAAACCGGGCGTTGGGCTCCCTGATGGGCAGGGAGCCTGCTTCTCCTTCTACCTCTGCTTGCCACTGACCTGGCTTATGTGTTCACACTTGTGTGCTCTCTCTCTCTGTCTGTCAAATAAATAAATTAATTAAAAAACAAAAACAAAAGACCAAAATCTTACCTGGAAGTAAATGCTACTTTCAGTTAAATTTAATTCAAAACATATCTGTTAAGCACCAACGACCCTTTAGATGCTAGACAAACTGATATAGAGTTAATATTAATTAGACAATAAACATTTTCAATGTCAGTAGTGAGATTAAATAGAGCACACAAAAGAAAATATTAAAAAATATTTAATTAATATTGTGAGAGAGTAACAGAAGTGCCCTTTTACCAAAACATCCTAAAACACAGATGCATTACTTAGGTACTTATATAAGGTAAAATTCAACTCCAGAGAAGACACTGGGCTTTATGGTCAATACTACACCTACCAGACAGTAACAATAAATGTAAGCGTGTAGATAAATCTTGGCCAATAGTCACTTTACAAAGATGATTATTTATGATTATGGTTATGATTATAATAATGTTCCCTTAATGGATTCATCATATACCTCTCTTAACACATTAAGAAAATAAAAGAGCATTTTTCCATTTCTTAATGGCCCATGTAATATTTTTAAATAAAATGACAGTAATAATCTGGAACTTTCTTTTCCCATCTGCAGAGTGCAAGTCAATAGCATTTGTCCAGCCACAAACAAAGGAACCCTGGGAGATGTTACATCAGCATCTTCCTCAACATTATACCCTCCAAAATAATTTTTAAGTCCCATGGATACACCTAGGTAACATCCACATCATAGTAAATAACCCAGAAAATGACCTGAAGACTGGTAGAACAGACTCTCCACAGCTAAGTGTTAAAAAAGGGCCACACAAAAGGGGGTAGGAAGGGCAGAGATGTGGTTAAGTGCCACGACTTCTCCACAGGAGGAAGGGATTCTGTGGACTTGGAGAAGGGAGAGGAGCAGACCCCACACCAGATACTGCAGGTACAAGAGACCCACACAGGGAAGACAAATTCCCATAACATTTGGCTTTAAGACCAGAGGGGCCTGACTTAAAATGTTCTTATAATCTGGGGGTCTTAACACCTGAAAACTTTAAAAATCAGCATACTCACCTCTGGGAGAACCAAAGGGCAAGGAGATAGGACACAGAGTCCCTGTCCTTAACGATACAGCAAAACAAACAGCCTCACTGAGATACAGCATAGAAGCAGCATTGAAAAAGGCCTAGAGTATACAGGAAGAAGAGCATGTGCTAGAGGGCAAGGTATCTTTGGGAGACTTCTCCAAGAACAAAAGAGCTGGTGGGCACAGTTTCCCTCCCACACTCCCAGCCTAGATAAGGGACACCTGCAGGAATCAGCACAGCATGAACACTCTCCACTTAACTTGCTAACAGCACACCCCATCCCAGTGCTCTTCTGGGGACCCACTCCCTCCAACATGCTCTTGGCTGGAATACACAGCAAAGCAGCCTTGACACAGGCCAGCACCATTCCAAAGTAACTCCTGCCCTGGGGAGAGGGGAAGAAAACCACACTTACCACTTCCACTTGTAGCCCCAGCAGTGGGCTAGGGGAAGACATCTAGTGCAACTGAAGGAACTGCCCACCAACTAAAGCTTCTCAGGGGACAACACATGGAGAGCACCCTATAGTTCAGTGTCACTGAAGCTCTGGGAAATGCCTGTCTGACCTAAATCAAGCCCAAGGCAGCCCCAAACTGGCCCATTAATACCACAGGGATCAAACAGGCACAGATTGCCTGTATGATCAACTTGCCTGTCCACAACAGGCAAAGAGAGACACTGCATATGACTAAAGGCAAATGCAGCACAGCCCCACCAGTAGGGTGCATGTGACAAACATAGGAGACACCCCTGAAGCCCCAGGTTATAGTGAACAAAAAACATTGCACTATAGGACTTCTTTATTTTTTTAAATTTTTTAAAGATTTATTTTAGAGAGACAGCAAGCAAGTAGGGAGAGGAAGAGAGAGAATCCTGAAGAAGATTCCCCACCGAGCACAGAGCCAGACATGGGGTTCAGTCTCAGGACCCTGAGATCATGACCTGAGCCAAAACCAAGAGCCGGCCGCTCAACAGACTGAGCCACCCAGGCACCCCCAGGTCTTCTTAATAAGGTAACTATTTTCAAAAGCAAGAGACATAGCTGACTTTCTAACACATAGACAGACATGGGGAGTTAGATAAAATGATGAGACATGTGATGTCCCAAATGAAGGAACAGGACAAAATCACAAGAGACCTAAACAAAACAAAGATGTGTAATATGCTTGAGAATTCAAAATAATGGTTACAAAGATACTCACTGGATTTGAGAAAAGAGTGGAGGATCTCAACAAAGAGGTACAAAACATAAAAAGAACAAAAAGGAGATGAAGAACTCATTAACTAAAATTAAAAATACAGTAGATGGAATAAATAGTAGACGAGAGGCAGAAGAATTGATCAGCAACCTAGAGGACACAGTAATGGAAAGCAAACGAGCTGAACAGCTGAGAGAAAAAATAGTAATGGAATGTGAAAATAGATTAAGGGACCTCAGCAACACCATCCACCGTAATAACATTCACATTGTAGGGATCCCAGAAGAAGAGAAAAGGAGGCAGACAATTTATTGGAAGAAATAATAGCTGAAAACTATCCAAATCTGGGGAAGGAAACAAATACAGATCCAGAAAGCACAGAGATCCCCCAGCAAAATCAATCAAAGTAAGGTCCACACTAAGACACACAGTAATTAAAATGTCAAAAAGTAGTGATAGAGAATTTTAAAAGCCGCAAGAGAAAAGAAGACTGTTACATACAAGGAGAAACCCGCATAAGGCGATCAGATTTGTCAGCAGAAACTGTGCAGCTCAAGAGAGAGTGGCATGATACATTCAAAATGCTGAAAGGGGGGGAAAAATGCAGCCAAGAATTCTCTATCCAGCAATGCTATCCTTAAGAATAGAAGAGAAAATTTCCCAGAAAAATAAAAGTTAAAGGAATTCATGACCACTAAGCCAGCCCCACAAGAAGGGTTAAAGAAGATTCTTCAAGTAGAAAGAAAGACCGTAAGTAGGAGTAACAAAAGTAGGAAGCACCAAAGCACTAAAATTAAGTGTATCTGTAGAAATCAGTCAAGGGATTCACAAAATAAAAGAGTATAAAGTATAATGCTATATACCTAAAACTGGGGAGAGGAGTTAAAATTTAGTGCTTTTAGAATGGGTTCAAACTTAAGCAAACGTCAACTTAAGTTTGACTGCTTTCAAACCCAGTGGTAACCACAAATCAAAAACCAGTGATAGATATGCAAAAAATAAAAAGAATCCAAGTATAATACTAAGAAATCCAAGAAACCAAGAAAAGAGAGCAAGAGAAGGAACAGAAAGGAACTATTAAAACAACCATAAAACAAATAACGAAATAGCAGTAAGTACATACCTATGAACAATTTCTTTGAATGTAAATGGACTAAATGCTGCAATCCAAAGACATACAGATGGCCAATAGACACATGAAAAGATGTTCAAAAGCACTCGTCAGGGAAATGCAAATCAAAACCACAATGAGATATCACCTCATACCTGTCAGAATGGCTAATATCAAAAACACAAGAAATAAATGTTGGCGAGGATGCGAAGAAAAAGGAACTCTCTTGCACTGTTGGTAGGAATGCAAACTGGTACAGCCACTCTGTAAAACAATATGGAGGCTCCTCAAAAAATTAAAGGTAGAACTACCATATCATCTAGTAATTCCACCACTGGATATTTACAGAAACACTAATTGAAAAGATATATGCACTCCTATGTTTTTTGCAGCATTATTAACAATAGCCAGATTATGGAAGCAGCCCTCTGTCCATCGATAGATGAATAAAGAAGTAGTGTATAAACAATGGGATAAGAAAAAAGAATAAAATCTTGCCACGGGCAACAACAGGGATGGATCTACAGGATATAATGCTAAGTGAATTAAGTCAGTCAAAGAAAGACAAATACCATATAATTTCACCCGTATGTGGAATTGAAGGGGGCAGTGGGGGAAGGAGGGAAGGAAGGAAGGGGAAAAAAAAAAAAAAAAAGACTCTTAAGTATAGAGAATTGATGGTTACCAAAGGGAGGTGGTGGGACGATGGGTGAAATAAGTGAAGGGGATTAGAGAATACATTTAATGTGATGAGTACTGTTTAACATAGAATTGCTGAATCACTATATTGTACACCTGAAACTAACATTGTATGTTATACTGGAGTTCAAAAGATTTTAACCTTATAAATTTTACATCCTGATCTTATTCATAGAGATTCTACAAAGTTATCATTGAGTAGGAGTTCCTTTGTTTCTTATACAGATTTAACATATATTCAGCTGATTTTGATCACTTGAGTTAGACTTTGAAACACATGATCTACCATATGTGACACTCTTAAATTTCAGTTTCATAGAAACAAAACCTCCATGCCAACTTGCACAGCATAGATAGCCATTTTCTGCACAAGAGATACAGTATTTCAAACAGGCTGCTTTGTAACACAAGATTTTGCACTGGGAGCAACACATATGTGAGCCAGGAATTTTTTCTGCACTTCCCCATCTGACAATTGTTGCAAAATTGTAGGAGATATGCCCTCGAATAACAGAATAATTACAGCTATGTAAAGACTTTAAAACTTTAACCTTTTTTCTCCATTATGAATAATTATCACTTTTTACTATTGTTTTTGTTTGTTTTTTTTAATTTTTTTAAATTTATTTATTCATGAAAGTCAGAGAGAGAGAGAGGCAGAGGCAGAGGGAGAGAAGCAGACTCCCCGCCTAGCAGGGAGCCCGATGCGGGACTCGATCCCAGGACCCTGGGATCATGACCTGAGCCGAAGGCAGACGCTTAACCATCTGAGCCACCCAGGCGCCCCTTTTGTTTTGTTTTTTAAGTAGGCTCCATGCCCAGTGTGGAGCCCAACGTGGGGCTTGAACTCATGACCCTGAGATCAGGACCTGAGTTGAGATCAAGAGTCAGATGCTTTACTGACTGAGCCACACAGGCACCCCTCACCTTTTGCTATTTGATGGAAAATCTTGACAAGTGCTCATTGGAGTATATTTTGGTTTTAATCTTACTAAATAATGACAAGCCATATTTATGCTGGTACCATTTTAAGTACTATCTATAATAATTCCCAAAGACTCTGCTGTAGATAATAGCTTGTAAACTCCTAGGCTTCCCTCAAACATTTGTCCTATTCCTACCATAGTGGCCTTATAACAAAAGGCCTAGTTGCCTTGCATAGTTCTTTATCATCTTGTATGAATGTTAAGATCCTAATGCAATTTTATAATTTATTAGCATTTAGTTTAATAATTATAGAATTCCACCACCAAGTAGAACAAGAGAACTTGCCAGTTATGGATTTGGTTGTAGGGTACCAGGTTAGCGAGAGATTCTGGGACTAGCCAGATCCACCAAGGCAAGGCTACACTTGCTGGGCACTGTGTAACCTATAGATGTTGGAGTGTATGTCCTTGCAGGCAGAACACAGCTTTGAGAAACAGATAATACGAATTTACTCCAAATTGGCAGTAATTCAGAGATTGGACTCCATTTTGAAAGGAAACAGTTACATACAATCTGACTGTTGCATAACCTGCTTATACTGGAATTTCAAAGAAACTGAAAAAAAAAATCACTCAGGATATAGGAAACAAACACATATGTGCCTTGGAAACTTTTCAGGAAGTAGATTAGAATATTTGCATTTATAACCAGAAACAGAACCAGTTGATTGCTTTATCTCTCCATTAGTGCTTAAATATAAGAGCATGCATTTTAAAACCTGAGCTATTGTCCCTTACAATTAAGCAAATTCCACTTAGACATTATATTTAAAATAAATTATATTAATGACTTAAAACCACTAATTGTCTCTGTACAAATTATTTCACATTCTTAAGGATGTTCATTTAAACATGGATATCCAAGAATGCACCACTTAAAAATTAGACATTTTTAGAAAGGTAGATTGGCAATATTAATTTTTGGTTTTGTGACAAAAAGGATGGCAAGTATTTTTTAATAGAAAATTAACTGAATTGTATTTAGAAAGACTGAGATTCATGAAAATGAATCAGCACTTAAGAATTGTTAATTTAGCAACTGATAACTATTAGAACATTTTATATTGTTACATGAAATTGAAATATAATCTAAGCATGTTACACTGAAACTCTGTTAATTGGATTTAATAAAATATTTTGAAGTGAAGTAAGCTTAACATTGACCAGAAAAATATAAGAAAATTAAAATGTTGTTTGAATTATACTGTGGCTTCACATAAGCTTGAGTAAACTGTACAGAATTCAAGCCTACCATAGTTCCACACCATTTAACCCTGTGGTCCACAGAGATTGCCACTGAAATTGGTTTGGTAAATTCTTCCATGTTAGGCATATCAACTGGCTATTAATTAGCTAATGAAGGGAAGAGGATGAAATTGTACTGGGATTCTCTTAGTTAGTTGTATTGCATTGGGTGGTCAACATCTTTAAATTGCTACCATGGGATATTTATTGCCTTTTTTTTTTAAGAGGATATTACCTCTTTCCAAATCTGAAGTCTGTCATTTCAGCATCTCAATCATATGCATTTAGTTACACTATCCCTTTCCACTTTGAAATGGGTAGCTTCTGGAGATCTTAGGTAAATTTAGATGCTCAACATATGCACACTAAGCTTCCTTTTCTTGAACTAATGCACCCCTTGGATCCTCTTTAAGAAGACCACCATTTGAAAACACTGAATATTTCAGATTAAAATATTTACTTCAGAAAAACATAATTTGACTTAATAGATACAGAGACTTATGCAATGTCCTGTTTTACTTAATCCTCCCCAAGTATGGTAGGCATGAACTTTTCCAGTGTTGCTTCTTTGTTTACAAATTTAAAGATGTTGTTTAAACACTTGCATTAAAAATGTCAAGCAAGCCAAGTCACTGAATAGACTACATCTTTGTTTCTGTTGAATAAAAAGGTCTTTGTTTTTGCTCTAGTGGGCACTTTCCTAGATAATTCAAATAAAATTAATTGCCTGTCCCAGAACATTCAATAGAAGACTGTATTAGTCTTATCTTTTGGGATATTTTTTTCAATAAGGATTGTACCATACTGGACAGGTCATCACTTTTCATTCTCAGAGATGTTTTTTCCTTCTATTTTATTGAGTGAATTGAAGTCAGTAAGCATGAGCTTCCTCATTTCTGCCTCTTTAAGTTCTTTGTATTCCTCTCTCACACTTAGTTTCATTCTGTTCTAGCTCCAGAATATGAGCCTCTACTGCTCAAAACCTACTCTCTAAGCTCTTTGCTTCTCTCCCTCTTAACCGCTCTAGGATTACACAAGCACTCAGCTCCCTTTTCCCTGTGTTAGACCTCTTCAGCGGTTCTCTAAACAAGTACATTACGTCCCACACTGGAACAAAAAACAAAATCCAGCAAAACCACACTCCCAGACCCTCTGTACCCTATCCCCATTTAGTTTTTATTCAGGTATTTTCACAATTGTTTACACATACATAAACAAATGCGCATGGGGAAAAAAACAAAACCAATAAAGTATTTATGGTTTTTTTTTCTTTAGCCTTATGGAATCAACTCAAAACAAATATTTCCCAAAGTTAATTAGATTAGTTCTACTCTCCTCTATATCTCCTTTATTGTGGCTTTATCATTCATTTGTAATACAAGTAGATTCATTTGTCGTAGTCTGCATTCCCTCTTGGATTCCCCCTGACATCTTTTTTTTTTTAATTTGCATACAGTAAAACTAAGTGTTCAATTCTGAAGAACTTGACAAATATTAAAATCCTGTTTCTACCACCATGTAACATTCATGAAGGGTTCCATCACTCCAAAATTTCTCCCATGCTAATACTTTGTAATCAACCCCTCTTCCACTCCATATCCCTGCAAACCAACGATCTGTTTACCATCCTTACACTTCTGCTGTTCCAGAATGTCCTATCAATAGAATCCTACAGCATGTACTCTTGTGTCCAAGTCATTTCATTTAATAAAATATATCTAGATTCATCTATTTTTCAGGTTAATAATCTGTTCCTTCTTTATTGCTGAATAGTATACCATTGTGTGACTAATCTGGTTTATCATTCACCTGATGAAGGGCATAGGAGTTGTTTCTACTCCTTGGCAATGATGAACAAAGCTGCCGCACACACGATGTACAATATTTTGTGTCAACGTAAGTTTTGACTTCCCAGTGTAAATACTTTGAAGTGGAATTCCTGCATATTTGAGTTTATGTTTATGTTTAGCTTTTAAAAAATAGCTAAAATGTTTTTTAAAATGGCTCTTCCCTTTTGCATTCCCATGAACAATATACCTTCTCTAGCACTTGGTGTTGCCTTTTTTTAATCCATTCTAATAGATGTGGTTTAACTTACAGTTCCCTGATGAAAGATAACATTGTTTATCTCTTCATAAATTTGCCATCTGTATAACTTACTTGGTGAAATAGGTTTGCTAAGAACTAGTAGTAATTCTTTATTCCTTTAATGTAAGGTGTCTCTTCTGAGTGCCTTCAAGATAATATTTCAAGTTTTCCATTTTTTGAAATACAATATGCCTGGATTTTTTTTTAATCCTGGGGGTGGGGGTGGGTATGTGTTTTTTTGTTTTTTTTTTTTTCTAGGAGTTCATGGATTTGTAGTTTGGATCTGTTATTCTGGGAAAATTTTTGTTTCTACAAGTATTTCTTTGGCCTGGTTTTCTCTTCTACTGGGATTCTGATTTCATATATGAAAGACCATCTAATGTTGTCCTAAAGGCTTTGGGTCTACGCTCTCCCTCTTTTGTTTCTGTCTGCACAATTTCAATACACCTTTTAAATTCACCTGATTTCCTCTGCTTAGTCTAATGATGAGCCACCAAAGGCATTTTTCATCTTATTACTATGTTTCAATCCAGCCTTACCATTCGATTATTTTATATTGTTTTCTTCTCTGCTATAATTAACTATATGATCTTGCATGTTGTCCATCTTTCCCATTTGAGCCTTTAACATATCATAGTTCTTTAAATTCCCTGTCAGACAGTTCTAAGATCTTTGTCATATCTGAGTCTAGTTTTTTGGAGGGTTTTTTGTTTTTTTTTTAGTCTAGTTTTGATAACTGTTTCGTCTCCTTGAAATGTAGTGTTTTGTCATTTTTTGTTGAAAGACGGAAAATGGCAGGGAAGTTCATTAAAAAATTAAAAATAGAACTACTATATAATCCAGAAATCTGAGAGAAATGAAAATCCTTGATAAAATGTATACACTCCCATATTCATGGCATCACTGTAACAGCCAAGGCACAGAAGCAATCCAAGTGCCCATCAATGGATGAATGGTACAGACACATACCCTGGATTATTTGGCCAAAAAGAAACGAATCTTGAGATTTGTGACATGAAAGGTACCTGAGGGTATTATAAGTGAAGTAAATCAGACAGAGTAAGGCAAATACTGTATGGTCTCATATGTAGAATATAAAACAAGAACTATGCTTATAGATACAGAGAACAGATTTGTGGTCACCAGAGGCAGGGGCTGAGAGGTGTGTGAAATGGGTCAAGGCAATGAAAAGATACAAATTTCCAGTAAAAAGTCAAGGGGATGTAATGGAGAGCATGATGACTATAGTTAATAATACTGGATTGTGTATTTGAAAGTTGCTAAGAGTAGATCTGAAAAGTTCTCATCACAAGAAAAAATGATTTAACTATGTACAGTGATGGATGTTAACTACACTTCTGTGGTATTCATTTTGCAACATATACCAATATCAAATCATGTTATATCTAAAACTAATATGTTATACATTATAGATCAAAAAGAAGAAAAGGTTAATTGTAGGCATCAACCAATTGTCACCTATGAATTTCAGTTCAATTTTTCTTTTGATGTGTAATTTATACACAATGAAATGTAAAATCTTAAGTGTACATTTTCTGAGTCTTAACATACCTGTGTACCCAAACCCCCATCAAAATATAGAACATTACGGTCACCCAAGAAACCGTCATTAAAAAAAAAAAAAAAAAAAAGGACATCCTGTAAAGGATATTAGAGACTGAGGCAAATAGCCTTTACAACCAGAAATGGTCATGTCACTTCTGCTAGGCCTTTGGTGTGGGAGGTTACAGTTCATCCAATTAGAAGTTAGAGAAGTTGACACTACTATGTTTACCCTTAGTATACCCTCCATTCTAAATTTCTTCAGTTATACCTGGCATGGTAGGAACTGGGTTATTTGAGTGTTTTTCTTTCCTCTCCAATGTTTATTCTACCTTCAGCCTTAGGTCTCTCCTTTATGCTACACAACCAGAGAAATATCTTGCAAGGTATTTGGTACAAAATAATTTTCAGCCTGAAGATGAAGATGTGGGTGGGAAGTGCATTCTAACTAGTTTTTATCAATTCTCTGTTTTAAGTGGGAACCAGATCCCAAGTGTCAGGGAGTTGGTATTCTTAGTGCTCCTGCCACACCCCTGGTCTAGTTGTAAGCCTGGAATAGGATAGAAGGTTTGCTTTCTGTTCCCTTTTGTCATGGCAATGGACTTTCACGTATGTCCTAATGGCAACCATGTTCGTTGTCCTTACTCTCACAGACTAAGGATTTTGATCTGTAAGTGAGATACTGGAAAAAGTTTCCTAGTGGAGTTTCCAGACATTCTCCCCACTCCTTTCCCAAGAGCTGTTCCTCTCACCCAATTCTGCAACAGGAAAGAGCTTTTGTTAGTGCTTTTTCTATCATCCCTCCACCCACCTAACTACCTATCTACCTACATATGTATTCCTTCATTTTTCATATGAATTGTATTTGTTATTTGTGAGTACCTGGAGGGTTCAGAGAGTAAAGGACCTTCTCTTTCTCTTACCATTACACATGTGACTATCCTCCACAGATTTGTTAATTATCCAAAAATTTGAACTCTTAACCAGTGTCTAGCTTCAAGTTGCTAAGCAAGCCAGTGCCCAGGTAAGCGGTGTCCCCTTAAATTCTGGGCTAATTCATTATCCTAGGGTCAAGAAAGTTGTAAAAGGTTTTATCTGGCATTATTATTTGTTGTTGTTACTATTATTCACCTGAGAATTTGCAGGGTTTTTTTTCCAATTTCCTTCTCCAAGCTGAAACCAACTATTTAAGTATATTTTTTCTCATCTGAGGATACTGTAATAGAACCAGTATCTCTTGTTACTGCATTGGATTTGCATCCACCCTGCTGGGGTTTCTAGCAAGGTTCCATTATTTACCAGCTATGTGGTCTTAGGTCATGTCATGCCACTGGGTCTCAATCTCCTTAAGTGAAAAATTAGGCTGATAATAGTTCTTCTGACCTAGAATGATTATCAACACTGCATCAACTAATATATGTAAAGCATTTTGAATATTAAAAACTATATAAGTGTTAGCTTTACTTACCATATTATAGTATAATTACCTGTGTACATATGCCCAGGTAAAATGCATGCTTTCAAAGAACAGGTATTTGTGTACCAATATCTAGGACAACACTAGAATATAAGAGGATTGATAAATATTTTATCAATGTATTAACAGATGTTACTTCAGACTGCCATTCTGTTATTATGGTCTATCTGAAATTACAAAAGTTAGAAACTATCAGCATCCCTACCTTGGTTCTATCTCTTACCACTATGTGATCTGGGGAGAGTTACATAACTTCTCTGTACCTCAATTTTTTTCATCATTGAAGATTGATTATAGTTCCTATCAAATAGGGTTGAAGATTAGATTATTGTGTAGCACAGCACTAGTACACGGTAAGTGTTCCATAAGTACCAGACATAATAATTAATGGCAATGGTATTACTATTAATACAGTTAGAATTCAAATGTTAATTTTTAGAAATATATTAATATTAATAATTAATAATAATTAATATTATTTGCCTCTGTTCACTTTGATTCTGATGTTTCCCCCTGCATCTGGCTTAGCTGAAATGCTTTTTACCCTTTAGGTACTAATTTAGTGTTATTTCTCTCCTTTCCTCTGAGGCAAAATTACTTTTGGTCTTCCAAAAAACTTTTATCTAATTTTAAAACGTTCACTTGTCACATTCATCAGCTGCAGGTTTTTATGTCTTCTTTTCCACTACAATGAATAAGGGATGGGCTAGTCTTTATATTCTAATTGCCTATTGCTTTATCTAGAATAACATGATACTTAATTATTTTTTCTTTTATTAGTTAATAAAGTGCCTTACATTTGGGGTCTTTCCTTTTATTAGTTAATGAAGTGCCTTACACTTGGAGTCTTTCCTTTTATTAGTTAATGAAGTGCCTTAAATTTGGAGTCTTTCAACTTTTTTTTTTTAATACAACACATTTAAATAGTTTTGTACACATTTCTTTTTATTCAATATTTAGAGTTTAACTGAGGTATATGGCTCAGATCCACACCTAATTTTTCCTGGATGCTTACAACAGTTCTTGAAATACTTCTGCTGACTCCTTAAAGCTTTGTACAAGCATACAATTGGAAATTATTTTTAATTAGAGATATAAGGTATCCATATTTAAGGAATCAAAATTTACATTAGTATCTATAGAAAGTTCTCTGGCTTTTTTCATATTCACTGAGGAAATTGTATCAGCAAATGTGCAAGTCATTATCAGCAAGTTTTATTATCAAGTACTCTTTGAGTTCTCTATCTACCTGGGGTAAAACAATTAATTTAAAAAGATATTAAAATCTTGATTTTTATTTGTTGTATACATGGCAGTTTCTTTTAATAAATCCCATCAACTGTATGGACTGCCTTGAAAATAATTGATTAAAAAATTCTAGGGGCGCCTGGGTGGCTCAGTTGGTTAAGCGACTGCCTTCGGCTCAGGTCATGATCCTGGAGTCCCTGGATCGAGTCCCGCATCGGGCTCCCTGCTCGGCAGGGAGTCTGCTTCTCCCTCTGACCCTCCTCCCTCTCATGCTCTCTGTATCTCATTCTCTCTGTCTCAAATAAATAAATAAAATCTTTAAAAAAA
>NC_138377.1:60996366-61080884 GCF_054177405.1 Leptonychotes weddellii
TTACATTTAACAGAATAGAATGCATGTTATCAAGCCTAAAAGTCTTCAGTTTTTCCTCAGTTATCTAGCTCTCTCCCATATGCTTGTCTCAAGAAATCCAAAGTGGCATTAATAAGGAGAGTACCAGCCTACAGAACATTACATGGTCATAGTAATTCTTTTAAAACAAATTCTTGTTCACAAGATCATTCAAGAGCTTGTTAATGTATTTTAATGTATTAATTAGTATCTCTTTAGTCCCTGGATCAAAGATTAAGTTAGAGCTATCTCTGTATCTGTACCTAGCTATGTTTTGAATAGGTGTAGAAATTCATTGACAACTGGAATGATAACATGTATCACTTTAAACCTTTGTTCTTTGCTATTATGTATCTATGCTCTAGCCCTGGAACTTTTTTTCTCCTTATCCTTCATCAGCTTCAATTTTTTAAGGTTGTTCTTGCGTTACAAAACAATGTTAACTTAATTATACTTCAATTTAAAAACAAAAGTTAATACTTTGCTGCTACCAGAGAAGAACCAATGAATCTAAAGGTATAGAACTTCTCAGACTAATGGTCCGGCAACTATTTCAACAAAAAAACTGAACAAACCATATCAAACACCAACATAAAATCACTGCTACCCTGCTACACCATGCAGAATTACAAATATACAACCTATCTATTTTATTACCATTTGTTGCAAATGTTTATTTCTTTATGATGGTGAAAACTCTTTCACTGCTTTAAAATTGTCCACAGTTTATCTACTACCTCGATCCCAAAATGACTTGTAACAATTTCTAGCTCTCTTCACTAAGCTCTCTAGCCACACACATTCATCTTAATATTTTAAGATAAATTGGTACAATCCTCTAGATATTTTTCCTTGGGGCAACTCTGCTTTTAAAATTTCTGTTAGTCTTCGCATAATAATAGGGCTGGGAACAATAGTATTACACAACTGCAAAACGACAGTTCCACAGTTCTGTTGCATCAATACTTACAGAAGATTCTATCTATTACCACACACAAAAAAATGTCATTGAAAGATCAATTTTTACATCATATTATCCAACAAGAACATAGGTTTGCTCTAACTACGGCGTCGCAGAATGAATGACACATTGTTGCACTTTTCAGCATCTCAGAGTCAAAACAATTACCCATGGCCTTCTACTTGACGATTAAAGTTTTATGGGGTAAAAATGGGGTTATAGGAAAAAAAATGAAATCGTCTTAGACAAGAATTACAAACGCCTTCCAGGAATAATACTAAAGTTTTTCCCACTCTGTCAGATGTCAACATTTTGACAGCATAGAAAAAAAGCATTAAACATTTCCACCCCATCCAATTTTGACATTTTTCAAAAGACACATTCACTAGACACACCAGTTTTACCTATGGAAAGACACGGTGCATATTTTATACTAAGGGAAGATTTAGTTAGAAAGAACAAAAATAAGAGAACCAGATGACATCTGATGTCATCACAGTGATACAGAGTACAAACAGTACATAGAAGATGACAAGTTAGAGATTGTGGCAATTTTATGAGAGTACGTTGAGAGATATATTGTATAATTAATTTTCAGTCATCCATGGTAATGAGTAAAAGCGAAAGCAGGAAAAAGGACTCCAAAAATTAAATCCTCATGGGGCGCCTGGGTGGCTCAGTCGTTAAGCGTCTGCCTTCGGCTCAGGTCATGATCACAGGGTCCTGGGATCAAGCCCCGCATCGGCCTCCCTGCTCAGCCAGGAGCCTGCTTCTCCCTCTCCCACTCCCCTTGCTTGTGTTCCCTCTCTCGCTGTCTCTCTCTCTGTGTCAAATAAATAAGAATTTAAAAAAAAAAATTAAATCCTCACCTTCCTTCTATAGAATTTTAATTGCATCAATCATTATATCCAGAACAAAAAAAAGGAGTTTGAAGATTTTTTTCATTTTTCCATTTCCTCTAATTATAAAACAAAAATGGTAGGAAGAGTATGGATAATAATAATAATCAGCCTTTAATTTATCAAGTGTTGTGTTTCTTTTCCCCCTCTCCTTATTGAGCCGATGAACTCTGTAATACCAAAATATTTTTTTAAAAAAACAATGGTAATATCCAATTTTTTATTCATTTAGTAGCTTTCTCAGAAACTAACACTGAAAATTTCTAAAACTTTATGAGTTTCTCATTGTTCGTGAGTTTTATGCCTGTAAGAGTCATTTGAAAGTAAACAATTTTCTAATGCAGAAATATTAACAGTGCCTAAAACCATTTTCAGATCTCCATAAGGAGACTAAATTAAAACTGTCATTTTAGGCTCCAAATGACTCATCATAATAGTTTGTTACCGGCAAAGTATACTTTATTCAATCTCTTTAATGCAGAAACTGAATAGGAGAATACCAATATTAAAGTAAATATATCTAAATTTTAATTTTAAGTAAACATCTAACTGATGCATTTCTCTTGTACAGTCTGACTCACATGCTCTTATATTGTTTTAATATGGCATGTTTTACCATAAATTAATATTTCTATTCTGCATATAAAATATTCCTAGACATATTTTTACATTCATCAAGGCACACATATTTCATATCCATTAGCTTTGAATTACAATTGAAATACTCAAGTGAATTATTCAAACTTAAACAACCACTTAGATTTGTAGAGAATATTGAAAATGAGGGTTAATAAGTGAAATTTCATTTAGAAGAGGTATTAAAAATTTTGGTTGTAAAGCAACAAAAGATATTTTTAATTTGATTTGTAGAGATGGAAAAAATCTATTCAGATTAACATAGATCTTGTAAATGAATTTAAATGAAGGATAATCTTGAGATTGGAGAATGCATTATTTGAAACCAGGAAGGAAACATAATGCAAAAGTACTTAAGAGATCCGAAGAGACAGTGAGTTTAGATTAGTTACAGGGGGAAAACTTTCTAAATAAACTCCTGAGAAAAAGTATAGAACCACCTTTTCTGGGAGCCCTTAAAACAGAATTTTGATTTAATTTGCACAGTTGAGATTACTGACAGGTTAGAGCTTTGAATAAAAGACCGCTTCTTTGATCTGTACTGGAGTTGTCTGGTTTGTGTATGGGTATAACGGAAAGCATCATGTTAGATACTTCCTGGAAACCATCTTTATTCTTCCCTCCGTGCATAGTAAATAACGATTCAGTGGTGCTTCTGCCATATGCAACAACCTCCATGACTATTTGTTGTCTTTCCTACCTTCCTGTGCAGGTAAGTTCAGATGTGCTGAACATGACTAACCGTTGCCTTCTAAAAACATGTTCTTTCCTGAAATTTCCTCACTTAAATTTACATAGAGCATCAACAAGGTATGTGTAGGTTATATATACACACATATATGTATTACACACACACACACACCTATATGTGAAAAGGCTCTACCAAGAAGCAAAGATTTGTCAGAGCTGAAAACAAAGCATATACTCTATGAAGAATGAAACCTTCTCCCATTATACATGTATCTATAGATAGATTTCCTTATGTTATGAATGACATCATCATCAACAGCAACACAAAGATGTCACACCCCTTCATGGTTTCTAAAAGAAAGATGGGGAAGTAGAAATGGATTTAACTCATTCCACATGGTTTTTACTTTGTCCTGAGGTTTCCCTAACAGTGGTTATCATCACGCTCAGACAAAAGAATTACACTGTCCATTAATTTTCCATTAAAATCATGTACTGCCTATGGAAACAAAATTTGGAAGGAGTTTTCCAGAGGCCAATTGGCAAGGTAGGCCAAAATTCTTATTATGTGCATGACTTTGACTTTGCAATTCTATTTTTAGGAATTCATCCTAATGAAATTACCTGAGGTTCATCCAAGTAATAAAGTATGTTGGTTATTATTCATCACATAAAAATTAATTAGAAAAAGATAAATGTCCAATAATAGACGGATATTACAAGTCCTATGCATCCAATAGAATACTATGCAACCTTAAAAATTATTTTGTAAGTCATAAAACACTTCTAACCGAAGAGAGTAGAATTACATTCATGATCATTTTTAAATGTTAACATGACAAAAATATATTTAAAAAGTGCATTTAAGTTTTCCTTATTATGTCTTTTTCCACCTATACAAATAAAATAACTTACATTTTGAATTGTTCCATTTTTCTAGTCCTGTAGTTGTTGGGAATCAACTCTGAATCTTCACAGGAATTTGTGACTAAGATTATTGGGCCTTCCCATAACATATCCCTGACTTCTGCTATTCCAACAGGTTATCGTCTCATGAATAAAGACAGATATCCATAACTGACTTAGAGAACCGTGAAAGGAATTCTTAGGTCCACTGCCTTGTAGGATTCCTAGAAGAAAAAAACCCTTAATGAAAATGATCTGTCATCCAGTTTTTTTTTTTTAACAATGCAGTATAAATCCAAGAGTTTCAAAATTTCTAGATAAATGACTAAACCAAGAAATAAAAGTATATCTTGATCTCATACATTTGTCAGTATCTGCATAGTATTTCTGGAAGGAGACTGATAGAGGCACTAAAAGTAGCTCTCTGCTGGTCGAGATACAGGTTATTGTATTTGCTTCTGTCATTTGCTTTTTCTAAAAAAATAAACTTATCTAAATAAATGTACAAATTTAAAACCTTGCTCAATTATGGATTAAAAAGTGTTTCCTTCATTCTTCTCAGTATTACTGATACAGGCTATCATTTTTTAAATTAACTGTTCAAATATTAAATAAGAAATCAGCAAAGAAAATTTTAAATTATGAAAGTAGTCAAACTTCCAAATAATACTATTAGAAAGAACAGACTGAGAAAATTAAGAATCTAGAAATAGGGAGGCCCTTGGAGATCTAATTATGATGAAAGGATATATAATGAAGTTTTCTGGGTAACAAAAAGGAAGACACAAATAAAAACAAGATGGCAACCACTGTTAAATGAATGGGATTTCCAATGCCTTTGGATAAATCAGAGAGTCTTTGAGCTTATAGAGGTAGCAACCACTAACTGGCATATGCATTTCAAAAGGTAGAAATACAACCTCTCTTAAAGCAGTTAGGATGCAGGACCAGAGACAGCCATGAGAGGAGTAGATGAAAAGCCAGTGGGAACAAGACTCAGAGTATTTTTCTAGCTGATGGATACTTTGAGTAGGGACTACAGAGAGAGAAGGATGAGCTACACTGACCATTGAAGCTACCTCACAGACAGTCTAAAGACAGATTGTGAGCTGCATATAAAAATGATGAGCAGAACAAACTGCAAGTATATGACCCGAACAGGAAAGGCAGTGAAGTTCAAGATAAACATGCTGTCCCCAAGGAAAGGATCAAATCTTCTTGGCTGCAGAGGACGGTGAGTGACATAGAGATATAACTATTGATATTCAGGAATCTATAGTGTTACAGGCTGTCTAGTAATATTTGTCAGACATTGCCTGTATTCTTGAGCTACTCAAAGTTTTTAAACTACTGAAAATTGACCTGCTGCATTTAAAAGAAATATGTTCATTTCTAGACAGTTTGGCAACTTTGAAAATTATGAAAATAAAAATCATCATGTAACCCATCCAGATATTTTAGATTCCATGTTTCATCATTTCAACCACAATCTGCAAAATTTGCACTATCTTTTGAGCCTTTGTCTTTTCAACACACCTGCCTGGCAAAACTACAGAGCTGTACAAATCTGATTAGCTGCCTTCTCTAAGCTTGCACCTGGGTTGTTAACCCAGCTGCCAGTATAAATTTATGGTTCAGCATCAACCAGATTTTCAAACTTTCTGGCAACTGTTTTCTCCTTGTCAGACGTTTCTCTCATTCTTCAAAATGACTTTCAAACTTCTACTCTCTTCAAACTCTTCATCCTCTCTTCTAGTCAGAAGATGGCTTTGCCTCTACTTCGGAAAGAAAACTAGCCAGAATAAGGGAAGAAAACTCACAACATTCCATGTGCATATTTTTTAAGACTTTGACAGAGAGAGAGAACAAGCAGGGGGAACTGCAGAGGGAGAGGGAGAAGCAGGCTCCCCACTGAGCAGGGAGCCTAATGTCGGGCTCAATCCCAGGACTCTGGGATCATGACCTCAGCAGAAGGCAGACACTTAAATGACTGAGACACCCAGGCGCCCCGTCTGTGTTCATATATTCAAAGCAGCTTACTTCATCCTATCCTCTTTTATCCTTTTGCCATGCCCACAACCAGGGCTGTCCCTCCATCTCCTAATTGGCTTTCCTCAGCCTTTATTTCATATTTAGTTCTCTGAACTCATGAAAAGCACAGACATACCTTTTCCTCAAGTTGGTTCCATTTCCCCCCTCTGTTTACTTGCTTTAACCATGAAATGTATTAAAACAAACAAACAAACAAAAAACACCTTTTCCATTCATTTGCTTCTGCTGCACTCTTTCAGAAACAAATTGTAACACATAGGGATCATTACCATTCAACTGCAGTCTCTCCCGTTACAACGTCTCTGTGAGGTACACTTTTCTCTTTACTCTTCCTTTAATTTCTTTACATCAGAACAGCCTTTGGCATGCTGATCAGTTCTTTCTCAACTCACTTTCTTTGATTCCTGTGGAATCCTCAGTCCTGGTTTTCTTCTACTTCATACATTCTCAATTTCTTTTGTTGACTTGTTCACCAATCAGTTTTTTATTGTAGTTTCTTAAAGCTCTTTCTGAGGTCCTCTTATGCATGGCAGTCAACACTCTATGGCATATTTATAAATGCACATATTCAAGATCTCCTTTGAATTCCAATTCCAAATAGCTCTCTAAGTATCATCTCTAGGTGGACTTCTTTGAGGCACTCAAATTCAGTTACTAAAGAGAAGTCCATATTCTCTACTCCTCAAACCTATTTTCCATCCAGCTCTGGTTCCTATATGAATCCACAGCACTAAAGTCCCCTTAAATATTCAAACAGAAAACCTGAAAATCATTCACCTCATCTGTTTTACTCCTGAAATCCCATCGATCTTTATACCTTGGTGATGCCATTTCTTAATCTCTCTCCAATTATCAACTGACATCCTTTTCTACTACCTTCATCATCTACCCCATGCCATATTTCTCTCTTCTCTGTACTCCTGCAACAATAACATGCTTTCCAAAAACACATCAGATTGTGAAATTCTCAAGTCTAAAGCTTTTCCCACCCCCCAAGCCTAAAGCTTTTTTTTTTTTTTTTTTTTTTAAGGATTTTATTTATTTGACAGAGAGAGACACAGAGAGAGAGGGAACACAAGCAGGGGGAGTGGGAGAGGGAGAAGCAGGCTCCCCATGGATCAGGGAGACCGAGGTGGGGCTTGATCCCAGGACCCTGGGATCATGACCCGAGCCGAAGGCAGACGCTTAACGACTGAGCCACCCAGGAGCCCCAGCTTAAAGCTTTAATATCTCTTAATTTCTCTCAAAGATAAAGACTTAAGTCCTTAAGAAATGCAAGCCCTCCAGGATCAAGCTTCAGCCTTCTTTGTGGCAGACACTGTGGTTTGGGTAATCCACAACCATTTCCAACACAATTTCTCCTTGCTGCAAAAGCTACTCACTTTACCAGCTTCTCTGTCAGGTGGGAAGCCTTTCAACATGGACATTTTCCTACACATATAGGTATATGTATATTTAAGGTGAAACTAAAATTAGTAATGTAACATATGCTGTTTGTGGGGTTGGGTTAAGATAGGAGTTAGGTATTTAAGGAACAGTAAGTTCGTTTAACTTTCCTGATAAAGGGCATTATCACTCTTTTTGCCTTGAATGGGGAAAAGATGGTTGGGGTTACAGTGACCATCCTGGGACTATGAGGCTTTAAAAGGAGGGCAAAAGGCAAACATTAAGAATGGCAGAGCCATAAAGACAGAAATAGCCTGGGTAGCTCTTGCAGTATTTGAGCAGATCAACTGAGAGAGTAATTTCATTTTATGTGAGAAAAATGAGCCTCTTGTTATCACAAGACTTCAAAAGTCACTTGCTATCAACTTATTCCTAGCAATCTATCATCAGATCTCACAATACTTTCTCCTGCCTTTTAGCTTCAGACATATGGTACTTTATTAAAATCTGTATGTTCATAATTGTTTTTTCAATTCTAAAACTTTGTATTATCTAAGAGCCTTCATGTATGAATCTACTGCTGACTGAGACACTCTCCTGACCTCTTTGCTCATACTTTTGGTAACTCTTTGAAGTATCTATTTAAACAAATTACTACAGGAAAACCTTCCTTGACTCTGGAACTAGGATGGGCTCAACTGAAATGCACTCTCTGTGAACTTCATACTTTCTCTTTCTACATGGTTTGTCACACTTTTGTTACCCTCACCCTCGTATTTAGACTGTAATCTCTGATGGCAGAAACTAAGTTTCTCCCTATTCCACGTTTGACTCTTAGAATCTAGCAGAACTCCTAATATCCTACACACCTAACACTTACAGGTAAAATGCATTACTTAATTTAGCATTTGGCAATTAATGATATGTGATTACAATTTCACTGTTCCTTAAAAACCTAATGCCATCTCAAATATTCTTAAGTTTTTCTCACTGATTTATGTTATCACCTTTATTTCAAATACTGGAATAGGATCCCAAACTATCCATTCTGTTTTACTGATCTTTCTGTCTAGTCTTACGCTAGTACCACTCCTTCAATTATACCTTTAGATAACTTTTTTTCTTTAGAGTTTTCTAATTGAGGCAGACTTTAGTAGAGGTAAATGCACAGATCCAACATACACTATTTGGCTTGTGATCCCTAGCCATTATGGCCTTCACAGACTCTCACATGTCTCCTCAACTGAGAGAGGCGTCACAGGTCTGCTTGGGTTCCCACTTATCTCAACATAGCTTAGACAAGTCTCTCCAGACAGTAGCTGCAGCAGTTGTAGAACTCATTCTCCTTGTGTCGGGAATCACTGTTCTTTACCACCTGACGCTAATGCCTGAAATCTGTTATTTTGTATTTATTTAGTTGTTTCAGGAGAGAGGATAAATCCGGTTCCTATTGCTCCATATTGCCCAGAAGTGGAAGTCATATTTAACATGATTTAAGTCTACCAGCTTGCTATGTGATTTCAAAGGTCTCATTTGCTTTGTATTTCCTCCCTGAATTGGGTAGGGATAGTGAGTGTCCCTAATCCTAGACTGCGCAGTTGACGGACCTATTTATACAGTGAAACAATAAAACACAATAGGTAGGTCTTGGGCAGGTGACTCCTAAGACTGAAACACTCTTGCATATTATAGAAAGGTACAGATTAAAGTCTATTACTATTCCTTATGGCCTAAATCAAGGTAACCAAGACGTTCATGTTCAAATCCACAGGGGCTCATGTACAAAACCAGGAAGAAAATAGTATGCTAACTTTTAACTTTGTTAAAGGACAGGTTTTTCTCTTGTGGTAAAAGATTTAAAACCACCTGGTGAGAAACATTTTTACGTATAAAGTCCGGATTTATTTGCAACCTCCAGTCAGTGTGCTAGTAATCAAACGGTGGACCCATGGCCATTGGAATAGAGCTACAGAGTAGCTAAAAATCTCAGTGTATCTGATAATCCCACATATCAGCTCCTGTTGTTCCCATTCTCTTGGAATAATGTATCCTTTGTCAAGTTAAGTCTAACGCATCCACTTGCCTGAGTTAACATTATAGAGTATATATGTGCTTGAAAATGCTGGACTTTCCCAGACACAGTTGCCCAATTATTCCAGGGAAAGCAACCTCTAGAAACTTAGATTGGGGTTGCATACAGCCTCAGATAATATATTGTTAAAAAGAAAACAAAAGACCCAAAAAACACAAGTGCATGACTCCACAAGATTTCTCGTTGTTTTTTTATAGTGAATTATCAGAAATCAAAATCATAAGCAACTGACACAAGTTTTATGGGAGTTAAGCTGTAAAAAATAAATAAAAAATCAGTCCTGGTAAATAAGCTACAGCTCTTAAAATAAAGCCCTTAAGTATCCAACCCCTAAGGAGAAGCTTTCTGACCTGAAGGCTCTTGTTTTATGATGTAGGAAACAAAGGCAAAAGAAAAAAATTAAATTCCCTTACTACTTACAGCCCATTGACAAAGTTCTTAGACAGAGTGACCTTCCTCTGAGAGCTCAGCTGCCTCAATGTTGACACTTTGCTCAGGGCAAAAGGCAATCTTAGCCTGACACAACCCACCCACCCCCACCCGGATCCAGTGAGTCTACTTTAAATATACAGAAATTCCTTTGGAAACTTCCTTTGTCTCTACCCCCCAAGATTTATGCTGGCAGTCATCCCCCAAGCATATGGCCCACCGACACACATCTGGAGGATCTCATGACTGAGGTTTTACTAAACAGTAATAAATGACCTCTTCCTAACAATAGTTAGCCTACTCAGGGTCCTGGAAACTTTGTTTGCAAAATACCTGAGAGGCTTGTGCTGTCCCTAACCCACTCTCAACTTCAAAGTATACAACCTGCCACTCCTCACAACCCAGTGCAGCTCTGTCTGCCCATGGGTCCTGTCCCCGTGCTTTCATAAAACCACCTTTTTGCACGAAAGAGGTCTCAAGAATTCTTCCTTGATCATTTGCGCCAAACCCCAACATTTCCACACCATTTAGTTTATCCCTGTCCTTTCATAATCTTTTTGCAGTTTTCTATGATATAATCCAATATCAGCAATTATATGCACCTTTTTCCCTTTAAAGAAGTTGGACATGAGTTTCTGTTTCTACTAAAAGACTTCATAATTTCCATTTTGAATTTCGGTTGTTTGATTAAGTATACATTTTCTACAATTACCTGATAGGTTTGCTTAAAGTGGCTTTCAGACTTATCAGTTCTAATTTTTCCCATTTTCTCCTGTACTAGAATATTTTCTTCATGTTTTTAATTTCTTATTTGCTCTTTCTCTAATTACTGTAGCTGAAGGTACTTTTTCTTTAAATAACTAGAGCACATGGACAGGGATTTTACTTCCAAGTGTAGATTTATTGTTCAATTTTGACATTATTTTTTCCCCAAAGTATCTTTCATTGCATATTTGATCCCTTAATGTTTCAGAAAAGCATTTTCTAACTTAAAAGCTTTTTTATTTGCATATTTCTAATATGTTGGCAAAATATGTGGCTATTACGCATTTTGTATTTAAATGATGTCTTAATCTAAGATATGGACATGTTCAACATAAAGCTTGACTCTTGAAAAGGATTCTATTAAGTTATAGAGTTTACCAGAAATATAATAATTCTATTAATTATGTTCTTTATGGTTTCTATTTCCCTTTTGTATCTTGTCTACTTAAGATTCCATAGACTAATATTGTTATACTGATTTTTCCCCAGTGATTTATTTCCTGCCAATTCTACATGAATTTTCTATCAGTGTCTTTTCATGTAAGTGACACACTATAGCAAAAGTAACCTCCTTTCGGCCCGGACACCTGAGGCCAGGTTTTAATGTTTATATTCTGAGGTTGTAACTTGGTATCATGTAATTTTATTTAACATTCTCTATACATTGTGCTTATTTTTCTGAACGTGGAATTTTTTCCTTTTCCCTAGATGGAATTTTTCCAGACTTTCATGGTTTTGATTTCTTATATTTGACCCATCATTTAGTCCCTTTTTTCCTTTCTCCTAAGATTTCACAATTGTCTTTCTTACATTATTGAACATGCAAAAAATACTTTAAAAATTATTCAGATTCAATAATTGTTCTTTTCTTCCTAGTTTTATAATACTCCCCTTTTATGTTTTAAGTAAAGCCATAGATTGCTTTTTAACTTCCTATCTTTTACTCAGGCTTGACTGAAAAATATTTCTAGGCTTTGTTTTTGGCATATACAGAGTTTTTTTTTGCCTCCTTACTGACCTATTCCTACTAATAGCCTCATGGTAAACATCTGAGAGGAGGAATCTAAGTGAATGTATGCATTTCCAAATCAAATTTCTGGTGTCCAACAATGAGAGATGCAGGTTTTATGGAGCCTGAAGCCTATACAATTTTATGGGTCCTCTTCAAGGCCAAGAATATGAAATCGCAAATACAAAATTAGTCACAAGATAGATGATACAGTATTTAGAATGAGCAAAGAAATCAAAATAAGTTACTGACACCCTAGAAATAGAAATATCTTTCCCTTTAGTTAACTTACCAGTTTCCACAGAAATGCCTTCTAATTCCAAGTTGCTAACCCTTCTCTCCCCCATTCTGTCCCCACCTCCACCCTTATTAGGACGCTCTCCTTGTGTAATCCACAGACCAGAAGAATGGAAATTCGTTTAAAACGTCAAACCTTAGGCCACAGCTCAGACCTAGACAATCAGAATCTGCATTTTGACAAAATCCCCAGGTGACTCGTGTGCACATTCAAGGTTAGAGAAACGCTGCGTAACCCAGCCAACTCACAGCCCCTAAACGGCCTCTTCAAGTGACAGGCCCGGAGCCTAGATAAGGCAGACATTTGTGGGAATCAGCTTTGCGGTATAGATCACTTCCCCGCCCTCCACTTGCTTGGTTCTCTTGCTATGAGGGGAGTTTGTCTCTAAACGAGGCAGGCCAGTCCTTGGTCTGCACAGGCTTTCTGCAGGTCAAGAAAGCATACCCCCTTCGCCTGCACTTCACCGAGGGCTCCTCCAGCCTCTGTCCTAACAACTGCTTCTTTCGCATTCCAGGACACAAAGATAATGACAAACAAAACTGAGTTTTCTCAGCGGCAGCGTCCCTCTAGGCAGTTAGAGGAGTTCGTTAGATGAATGATTTGATAAACCTGCTCTGAATTGGGCCTGTAGGACCTGTAAGTCCTCAAATAGCTCCAGTTAGAGAAAAGCAAGGGATGTTATCTTGTGGGGAGTACCCAGGGAAGAAAGAGGAGGGGCTTGGTGGTCCCTAAGTAAAAGAGGAATGCGGAGGGAAATACAAATCTTGAATAAAATGTTTTATTAGGTTGTTCGCTTTTTAGTGTGTGGCATAAATCCTCATTTCGGTGCCCCAAGAATCTTCTGTAAAATCTACTTTGCACCCTAGTGCTTTTTTGGAGGCTTTCCCTGCCCCGCCCCAGGAGAAAAAGTGCCCAAACGGCTATAAAATTGGCACAAAGCGCACCCTCCCATACCCCCCCATGCCCTGAAGGGTTAGTGCCTGTGGGCTACTCCGCGTTCTGCGGCTCCTCGCCCTGTCAGAGGACTGACTACCGCGTGATTGGATGCACAGAGCCCTACTGATGAGGGCGAGGACCTGTGAGCTCTCACCTGTCAAAAGGCACTCTGCTCTGTGGGAGGAGCTACCGCTGATATTTTTGAATGTTTCAGCCACAGAAGCCTCATTCTTTTTATCTCATTTGTCCTTAATTGACTATTTTGTGGATTTAAACTTGGTTTAAATTGTTCAAAGAGTCTGGCAAAGCTGGAATATATGCCGCAATTTGTGTTCCCATTATGCTTTCTATCTCTGATGCCTTCATGGTTATATTAATGAATGATTCAGGAAGGATAATCAGGTACTACTGGCCTAAATATCTTTTATTAAACTCTTTCCATTCTATTATAGTAGGGAAACTTCCTGGTATTCAAGAATTTTCTGGAATTTCTGTAGTAAGGAATGGCCATATATATTTTCTGAAACTAGAGAAATTTCATGTAGAAAAATCAGCTCTGATTAAAAAAAGGGGGGGTTGGGGGTGCCTGCGTGGCTGTCATTAAGAGTCTGCCTCCGGTTCAGGTCATGATCCTAGGGTCCTGGGATCAAGCCCCATGTCAAGCTCCCTGCTGAGCAGGGAGCCTGCTTCTCCCTCTCCCACTTACCCTGCTTGTGTGTTCTCTCTCGCTCTCTGTCAAATAAACTCTTTAAAAAAAAAAAAAAGTTTTTTATGCTGCCAGCATGATTTGGTCAGTTGAGTGTGGGACACTTGGTTTCACTGAAGTCATGATCTCAGGGTCCAGGGATGGAGCCCCACCTTGGACTCTGCACTCAGCATGGAGTCTGTTTGAAATTCTTTCTCCCTCTGTCTCTCCCCATGTGCACATGCTCTCTCTCAATATTAAAAAAAAAAAAAAATGATTTTTACTTTTGTCAGTTATATATTGGGTCACAGTTGGCCTTTCATCATCTGAGGAATCCACTTTGATCATCTATTCTTTTAATGAGTTGGACTATTTCTTATCCCCTTCTTTCTTGCCTCCTCCTCCTCCTGTCCAAGAATTACTAACTTTCCAGTGAAAAATGTTTAGCATACATAATCTATGGCAATTCTCTAACTCCCTTGACTTTCCAATGTGGCCCTCAACCATAGACAGAAGATTCATGATACAAAAAGTCTTCTGGGGAGCCTGGGTGGCTCAGTCGTTAAGCATCTGCCTTCGGCTCAGGTCATGACCCCAGGGTCCTGGGATCGAGCCCCACATCGGGCTCCCTGCTCGGCAGGAGGCCTGCTTCTCCCTCACCCACTCCCCCTGCTTATGTTCCTGCTTTTGCTATCTCTCTCTCTGTCAAATAAATAAATAAAAAGATTTTATTTATTTATTTGACAGAGAGACAGAGAGAACAAGTACGCAGAGAGGCAGGCAGAGGGAGAGGGAGAAGCAGGCTCCCCGCTGAGCAGGGAGCCCGATGCGGGGCTCGATCCCAGGACCCTGGGATCATGACCCGAGCCGAAGGCAGCCGCTTAACTGACTGAGCCACCCAGGCACCCCTAAATAAATAAAATCTTTAAAAAAAAAAAAAGTCTTCTGTACAAAGTCATGTCTTCATTGGGTGATAGAAGTTAACATGATTTCACTTATTAGAAAAAATAAATCATGGAAAATACCTACTCTTGAAGTTCCTTCTCAAAAAGGTGGATTATGTTAGCACAGTTGCTGGGGGTGCTTTTACTCCAGGGCATGATAACCTAAGTTATTTAAGAGTAATTTTTAAATATTGAATGTAGTTCCATACATTCTAAGCTTTTTGCTGTGTTTTCTGTTTTCAGATCAAAGTTATCTGTTATTTTTTAAAAAGCATAATAATGTTTAGGTACTATTTTATACTTTTTTTGGAAAAATACAAAGTAAACAAATTTATATCTGTATTAACACTGATGAGGAGAAAACTGCACTTCAATTGTTATATCTTTTCTTTCTCCATAGTCCATAATAATTTAATAAAATTGTGTTTTATAATCCAAACAAGAATCTTGAATGAGGGCTTTTGAATGTTATTTGTATAATGTCTGGGTAGTGTCTCTTCAAAGATTATTTTCAGATGGCATATAACCATTGATTCTAAATAGCATAGCATGAGTCTTAGCAGGTTACAAAAAAAAAAAATGTCCATTTACATAAATATTTTGAACACTATGAAGAAATGTTTTCTTATTCTTTCAGAACAGAGGTTTATCTTTCCCTCAGGTCTTTTATTATTTTTTAAATTCTCTCATGGAAAATTTCAAATATCTAAAAAATGACAGAAAAGTATAGTGAACCCTGATGTACTTATTAAACCTTCCCAATAAATCTATTTTGCCAATTTTATCTAAATCTCTGTATCATTGTTGTGATTTGGCATTTTAGAGTAAATCCCACATAACCATTCTTTTACCTTTAATTCTTAATATTTCTAAATATGTTTAAGCATGCAGCCACGTTATCACACTTGTCAAAGTTATCATCCAATACCCAGAATGTATTAAAATCTCTAAGATTGTCTCACAAATATCTCTATAGTTGCTTTGTTTAAATCAGGATCAAACAAGGTATACACACTGCATTTTGTTTGCCTGTTTTTAAGTATCCTTTACTTCATAACAATTTTTTTTTACACCTTTCTTTTTAAATGTCATTTTAAGAACCCAATTTTAAGACTGTTTGCACTCAAGAATGTCCCCAATTCTGGATTTGTCTGATTCCATACCGTATTGTTCAAATTGTCTCTTTACCCTGTCATTGAGGGACTAGTATGAATGAAGTTCATTTATTACTATTTGTTTGTAACTAAGAATACTACACAGTGTTGTTATTTTCTATTTCATCACATCAAGAGGCGGGTGATATCTGGGCCTCCCATGAATTGATCAATGTACTTGGAGGCTATTCATCTCTTCTCCCTATCTTTTTCATAATGCCCTTTAAAAATATTAACCCAGACATTAAATTATATTTTGTCTTATGTGTGTTTCACAAATTTTAAGTTTCTTGAAGTCAAAAAGAGCATCACATTACTATATGTTTTGGATGCCTTGCCTTAACATATTTTTGAGTAAGTGTAAGAACGAATTAGTTAATGGAACAACAAGTCAGCCTTGTTTTCTTGTGAATTGTTCTACACAACAAGGAAATAGAAAAATCAAGATGTATAGAATACAGAATATATTCAAATGTAGGAAAGAGATATTACAGTACCAAATCACTCCACAATTAAGAATTGATACTCAAAACAGATAATATATGCACACAGGAACTAAAACACAACATATATGTGTGTGTATGTATGTACCTATTTGTCAAAATCATAAATACTAAATTTAAATTAACAAATTAGAATGAACTGTTGTATTTATCCTAATACTGAAAGAATAGTCCAGTATAAAAAAAAATCTATTAATGCAGAACAGTACACCAAATAGACAACTACCAAATCATCTTTCATCAGATGGGGGGGGGGAAAGAAGACATTCAATAAAATTTACATACCCCCAGTATATAAAAATACCTTTATAGTTTCCCTAATGAATGGTGTTAGGAAAATTGGAAAGCTCCATGCAAAAGAATGAAACTGAACCACTAACTTCTAGCATACTCCAAAATCAACTCAAAATGGATTAAAGACTTGAACATTAGACCTGAAATCAAACTCCTAGAAGAAAACATACAGGGTAAGATACTTAACATCAGTCTTCACGATATTTTTTTTTGGATTTGGCAACAAAAGCAAAATCAAACAAGTGGAGTTACATCAAACTAAAAGCTTCTGTACAGCAAAAAAAAAACATTAAAAAAGTTAAAACTCAATCAGTGCAATGGGAGAAAGTATTTGCAAGCCATAGTTGTGTAAGAGGTTAATATAGAAAATATATGAAGAACATGTATAACTCTGTAGCAAATTTTTAATAAATACCAACTCCCCAAAAAAGCTGATTAAAAATGGGCAAAGGATCTGCATAGACCTTTTCTCAAAAAAGACCTATAAATGGGGGCGCCTGGGTGCCTCAGTTGGTTAAGCGACTGCCTTCGGCTCAGGTCATGATCCTGGAGTCCCGGGATCGAGTCCTGCATCGGGCTCCCTGCTCAGCGGGGAGTCTGCTTCTCCCTCTCACCCTCCTCCCTCTCATGCTCTCTGTCTCTCATTCTCTCTCTCACAAATTAAAAAAAAAAAAAAAGTCTAAAAAAAAAAAAAAGACCTATAAATGGTCAACAAGCACATGAAAATTGCTTAACATCAATTATCAGGGAAATGTAAATCAAAACCACAGTGAGATACCACCTCACACTTGTTAAAATGGCTATTCTCAAAAAGACAAGAAATGACAACTGCTGGCAAAGATGTGAAGAAAAGGGACCCCTTATGCACTCCTGGCAGGCATATAAATTGGTGTAACCACCATTAAAAAATTGAGATTGTTCAAAAAATAATTAAAATTACCATATGATTCAGCAATTCCACTTCTATTTATCTAAAGGAAACAAAAGCATTCAAAAAGATATACACACCCGTGTTTATTCCAGCATATTCACAATAGACAAGACATAGAAACAACCTAAGTGTCCACCAATGGATAAGTTCTCTCTCTCTCTCTCTCTCTCTCACACACACACACACACACACACACACACACTGAAATGTTATCTGGCCAGAAAAAAAGAAGGAAATCCAGATGTTTCCAACAACATGGATGGAGCTTGAGGGCATTATCCTAAGTAAAATAAGTCACACAAAGACAAGTATTGTATGATCTCACTTACATGTAGAATCTAAAAATAAAAATGAAACTAAACTCAGATACAGAAAACAGAGTGGTGCTTGCCAAAGGAGGGTGTAAAAGCAAAATGGGTTAAGGTAGAAAAGTACAAACTTCTAGTTATAAAATAGTAAGTCCTGGGGATGTTAGGTACAGCATGGTGACTACAGTTAACAATATTGCATATTTGAAAGTTGCTTTGAGAGTAGATCTTAAAAGTTCTCATCCCAAGAAAAAAAAAAAATTATCTGTGGTGACAGACTTACTGTGAGGATCATTTCACAACATATACATAGACCAAATCATTATGTCGTATACCTGAAAATTATTACATGCCAATGATTTCAATAGGTAAAAATACAAAAATCACATTTTGAAAAGCCTCAACTTTCAATCACTGAAATTCTTTGTCACAAAAGAATTGATAAATGGAAAATAGTTCTGGATTTTTCCTTATTATTTTGAGACTTTCCAATCCAATAGATTTAATGAATGCTGAGCACAGAGTGAGGCAGATGGATTTAACTAAACCTTTTAAGGCTCATTTATCACCAAGGAGCCTTGAAGGTATATTCCAAACAGTTTCTCATGCCACGGATTTTACTAAATGTACTAATTCGAAAACAAATGTCAATCTTGAACAGAGTCTGAATTTTTGCATTTTAACAAACAACATTTTAACAAATTTTGACTCATAATATTGAGTCAAACATTCATCCTTTAATTTCTAACATGGTTATTTGTATTTTATCATGACCCCCAAGAAGTTTTACTTATACTAAACCCCAATGCATGGACTATAATCTGGTTATAATTCTGCAAGTGTTATTTATTGTGAGTTCAAAATATGTTTAAACATACAAGATGTTTAACTTCTGCCAACATCCTTCAAATTTCTCAAAACTCATTGTCTCTATTTTATTTCATTCGAACCCTTCTTTTTGCACTCTTAGATTTACCCACACCTTATGCCTAGGAACTTTCTGCCCCTTGTAATGGAAATGAACCTAGCCTTTCTGACTTCTCTATCTCCCATGTTAAGACAAATCCTGTTGTAAACAATGAAAGCAAAAATTATGCTGCACTTCTCTTACTGACCAGACATACTGTCTTTTACCACACTTTTACCACATGAATATGGCAAACTCTGTCATTCAATATAATGTTAGAATCTGATAAATCAAATCCCTCTTTCACGTCAATATGATTTTTGATGCGGTTTTAGCTCCTTTTACCCAGAATTTTGCTTAATGAAAAAATAGACTGATTATTTCTCCCCTTTATCTTCCTAAAGGAATAAAATGTGTTTTACTACCGAAGATTGGGATGATGGAGTCAGAATCTGGGTAATCCACAAACTGCATTTTCATTTACCCAGCCTCTCACCCCTCAAATGACAGAGTATTACTGACTTTAAACTAGTCTTTTGTTCTCACCAGGTATCTGGTAAGAAGCCTCAAATCCCTACAAAACAGATCTATGGTTCCTAGGAGGCCTCATCAGCAATCAGGAATGTTCCTTCTGGCATCTGCCTAACTTAGCTTTATGACCCCTGCTGCAGGGAAGATGATTCAAGGCACTCAAAGTGCCAGAACAGAAAGGAGAGATACGATAATATCTCCAGAGAAAGTTTTCAGTCTCAGAAACAAGAATAAGTCACTCTAGACATCATTTCAGGAAAATTGTGCAAACGGCAATTCTAATTACTTTTGAAAATCTAAATGGGAACACAGTTATGCTATTGTGAAAATTAGTAAATGGAAAGCTCACTAAAGTGGACTTGGGATGATCGGAGAGGCTGGAGAGAGGAACTGTACCACTCAGTGTCAAGTACAGGAAAGAATCATCAATTACAGGCCCCAACCAGTAAACAAGTACTAATGTCTCCTACAAAAAATTGACTACCCCTGCAACTCAGCCAATGAGAAACCATTATTACCCTGAACTCTTACTTTTCTCCAATGAATTTTCATTCAAAACAACCCCTCCCTAATTTCCCCTTTTCCATAAAGTAAAACTCCTGTCCTTTGTTTATGGGATTTGCCTAAGGTTTCACCATAGCTTGCTTATCCCCAATTGCAGTTATCGCCTATTCCTGAAAAAAACAAAACAAAACTTTATTTGCTGGTAGAAACGCCTTTATTTCTAAGGTTAACATTATGGATAGTTTTTCATTATACAAGTTCCTTTTTCTGATCTCACTTCTATTTTGGTGTGAAATACACATACCCTCATATCCCTGTTTTGCCTGATTTCTTCTCTGTGTCCTGCCATCACTGAAAAAATACCCAGAATGATGATGTGAAAAGAGTGTAAGTTAAAAGAAAATACTGGATTGCACAGTGGCCAGAAAGAAATGCTAGTACAATATTAGGGACTGAATGTTTTTATATGGGATGTGTTCTCTGACTTAGGTGGCCCAAGTATTTTTATTACTAGAAAGTACAGAAATGAAAAAAATTAGACAACAGCCTCTTTTTATCTTACATGTAGGCAGCACTCTGATAACTGTTTATAGTTTTCTTCAGACCTATCTTCTTGGAGCTTTCATTACTGCCATCATCTTGGTAATAAAAACATATGAAGATATACTCTCATTTCTAGCACAAAATCCCTAAATTCAATTATTGATTTATCTTGGGAAGTGTATGTGCCAAGCCAGCAGCTCACTGTGGCATAAAGACAAGTGTTTAAAACTGTTCTTTACAACCCGACAGCTATATGGGTGGGGCTAACACCTCTTAGCCTCAGTTAACACAAGTAACAAGTAGAAAGAAAGTGAAAAGTAAAAACAGTAACACACACCTTCACAATATGTAGATAAAACAGATAAACCACCGGCCTGGAAAATAGCTCTTAAATTTTAGCAACTGGTCCCTTCTATTTTGCCTTCCTCAGTCTTATCCTGAATGGTTTGGGGCTGTTGATGAGGGTATGATATCTGATGATACATTGTTAATTGCTGATTCTTTATAAACTTCTAAAGAATGCCACTTCAGCAAAAGGGAAGCCTGAAATAGGAAAGAAAAAATCATTCTTCCTCCATTCACCACTACTGCTTTATTTTCAGAGCTCAATTTGGTCAAAATGTAAACAGTCATTCAATCATGCCTGCGATTAAAAACAAAAACAAAACCAAAAAAAACCAGTACCTATAATGAGTTGCCTTTTTACATAAACAAATAAGAACAAATCTGTGTTCATTTACCTATCTCTAATCTCCTATTTGGGTATTTCTACAAGTATCTAACTTTAGATAATATACTCTTTTTTATACTTTATACTATTTTTCTCCCTTATACATAAAAGTGCCAATAAAAGGAAAAATAGAAAGTTTAAAGTTCATTATTAGTTTAGAAATTAAGGTCATAAATTCTTTTAATAATTTGACTTCAAATTTTACTTGGGTTAAATTAATACCCAAATACAAAATATGGCAGGATAGGCTTCAGATTGTTCATGGGAAAAGTTTTAGAAAGAAAACATTTGTTTTCATGATTTCTCTTTTCTTTCACATCTTTACTCATACATGAGTTTCAGTTGGGTGCATGCAAAGGATTTGGCTGAATTTGAACTAAATTTCTATTTCTGAGACCTCCCCTGTTAAAAAAAAAAAAAAGGCATAGCTAAAAATGAATAAAACAGCTTTGGTTTAGATTGCTTGGAAATCCTCCCCTCTGCTGCAATTACCGGATGAAATAGACATTAAGCTCAGAGGAGTTCTTCACTCAGTCTCTTTTGCTTCTTGCCTCTGTGAGGGACTGTTTTTCTGATGCCATTATTGGCAGATCGCCACATTGCACCTGCTGATCCACCTGCCTCTCACTGGCGTGCAGTATTTAAAATGTTGCGCAATTAAAGTAAATGAGTTTAAAGGGCTGGATTTGCACTACACCTCCCAGGGAGCTGTTGTTCATCCTTAAAAGTGCCTGATGATGGTTTGGGAAGCGCTGTTGCTGGCCTGGCCCTGGGGTGCTGAATTGCTTCCCTTTGAAGAACTCTGTGGTGAATCCCCTCATAAGGATGCTAAATGGTGAGGAAGCATAAAGAGAGACATTTTGTACCCCAGGAATCCAGTCTTTGTAGATTGAGACTAGGCAGTGAAAGAAAGATTGTAAACTAAATAGAACCACCTAACTATTTCTTGATAGATAACTCTTTATCTTCACCTATTTTAATTATGAATTTAATTTTAATTATTTCCTGCAAAGCTGTGTACAAAATTTTAAGTAGAGAATCTCACAATAGAAAAGTTATCTGTTTATCAGGGCATCCTTTAGTGTCTCATCATTTTTATGGTGGCCAGTACCTATCTTTCTAGTAATAAGATGTGAAGTCAATTTTTTAGTGCATTTTGTTCTTTTGCACAAGTTGAAGCATATCTAGGGGCATTGGTTCATACCACCAAGGCGTGCTTTTAAATCAAGTTCAATTATTCACTGAAAATGCTTTTAGATGTTGTGTATTGGCATACGGGAAATAAAAAAATGCTCTACATCTTAAGGACTTTAATCTGACATTAGTGATTAGTGGTCACAGAGAACCAATTTTTGCACTCTGCATACATTTTATGACCTTCTGGTCCTTCAGAGGTACCAGGCATGGAAAGATACATATAAGACTTCTGGTTTCCAGTCTGGCTCATAAGGGGCTTGGAAATCATCACTCTAATTTTCACAGGAAATAAGCTAAACTTAAAAAAAAAAAAAAAATCAACAATTCTTCTTAGATCCTCTGGCTAGTTAAGGCCACAAAGCAAACCACTGCCCCCAAAGTCGGAGACAGAGGCAGATGGAGAGACTCAAAACAGCAGAGCAGAAACCCAGGAACAGAAATCTCTACAGGAACCTGCACTGGCTAGATAAATCTAAATGGTGATTGATACATGACTGGAGGTTCAGTGTGGGCATGTTTTAGAGTTAAAAATTCTGGGACTGGTGGAGGGGGCAGTCTTAGGGAGGTCCTGCACTTGTAGGAGTTTTACCTTCTGTAGTCCTATAAGTTTTTACAGTAAATATCAGAAAAATCCCCTATGCTTCCACCAGAGAAAGTAGCCATTTTGAAGTACCCCCAGAACATTTGATTCTCCTTAACAAGGAATGTCCTCAAGATGAATTATTTTATCAAAGCTCAACTGACCTTGGGAAAAAGAAAAACTGACCCCAGCCACCTCCTGCTTCTAAGTGACTGGGTGAGGGGCCAGAAATAGCCAACACCAATCCCTTCTATCCTTCCTGTCTCACCTAAGTGTGCCAGAGGTGGAGGGTCAGAAGCACTTGTGAAGATCACAGCCAAGGGGCACAGCCTCACTAAAAGACTGAGACCTAATCATAGGACTATGGAAAGCTTCCCTTCCCACAGCTTACCATGATATCAGTGGCGCTCTGGTATAATAACAAGGAAAACAAGCAGAAGAATGGCACATCTTAGACCTTTTCCCTACAACACTCTAGGGAAACTCACAACAGGGGAGACAAAAACAAGAACATTAGAGGGGATTTTAGCCTCAGATACCCACAGCTACAGTGAACCATAGACATAAAACCTCATACTAAAAGTAGATTTACCTGTTCTTTTTACCTGTATGTCCTGTGCTTAAAAAAAAAAAATAATATATATATATATATATATATATTTAAGGCATACTAAAGCACACACAAAAAAACAGTTTGTTGAGAAAGAACAAGCATCAGAATCATACTTGGATATGAAAGATGTTGGAATTATCATAACAGGAAGTTAAAACAACTGTGATTAGCATGCTAAGGGCTCTAATGGAAAAAGTGGATAGCAAATGAAAATATATTGATAATGCAAGCATAGAGATGGAAATTCTTAGAATTAAAAGGAATGCTAGAGATTAAAAACACTGTAGCAGAAATGAAGAATGCCTTTGATGGACTCATGAATATACTGGACAGAATTCTGAGGAAAGAATCAGGGAGCTTGAAGAAATGTCAATAGAAACTCCCAAAATATAAATGCAAAGAGAAAAGTAAAATTAAATAATAAATTAAATAAAATAAAAAAGATCCCCCCAGAGTGGGATAACTACAGAGTGGTAACATATACATAATGGGATTATCAGAAAGAAAAGAGAAAAAGGAACAGAAAATTTGAAGCATTAATGACTCTAAGTGTTCCAAAATTGATAGACATCAAACCACAAACCAAGAAATCTCAGAGAACAAGCAAAAAAAATATTAAAAAAAAAAAATCTACATATAGGCGTATCCTATTCAACTTGCAAAATCTCAAAAACAAAGAGGAAATCTTTAAGAAGCTAGGGATGGGAAGATGGGGATGGACCTTGCTTATAAAGGACCAAGGTTAAGAATTACGCTGAACTGTGTTTCAGACACTATACCACCAAGAAGTGAATAAAGTGAAAAGTTTTAAGTGTTAGAAGGAAAAACAAAACAAAACAACCTGAGCAAACTAGAATTCTATATCTATCAAAATTATCCTTTAAAAGTGAAGAAGTGGGGGCCAGCTGGGTGGCTAAGTCCATTAAGCATCTGCCTTCACCTCAGGTCATGACCTCAGAGTCCTGGGATAGATCCCCACATAGGACTCCCTGCTCAGCAGGGAGTCTGCTTCTCCCTCTGCCTGCCACTCGCCCATGCTTGTGTTCGTGCAGGCATACACGCAAGCATTTGTGTGCTCGTGCTTTTCTCTCTCAAATAAAATCTTAAAAAAAAGTGAAAAAGGAAGTGCAGACAATCAAAAATTGAGTAAATTTGTCACAAGTAGGCCTATTTTTCAGGAAATGTTGAAATTATTTAGCAATAAGGAAAATTATATAGGTCAGAAACTTAGGTCTACTTAAGGAAAGGAAGAACCTGAGAAGAAATAAAGTAAAAAAAAAGTATCTTTCTGATTGACTAACATAACAGCTTTTCAGAACATTAATAGCAACAATGTATTTGGTGATTATAGCTTATGGATAAATTAAACAAATGAAACAATGACATAAGGGATGAAAAGAAGGAAGAAATTAGGAATATTCTGTTATAAGTTACTTGTACTACATGTGAAATGGTTTGGTATAACTTGAAAAGTTTGGATTATTTGTAAATGTATATTGCAAACTCCAGGGCAGCCGCTAAAAAGTGAAAGGACAACTTATATTCTAAGAGGGTAGGATAAAAAATGGAATCATTTAAAATGCTCAAAATCAGAAAGCAGAAAGAAAGTGGAAGATTTAAAAACAAAAAAAGAAAAAAGGAACAAGGGCAGTAAGTAGAAAACATAATCTCTCTCATGAACTTAGATGCCCAAATCCTCAAAACACCAGCAAATTATTCCAACAACGTATAAGAAGAGATATATACCAAAACAAGTGGTATTTATTCCAGGTATGCAAGTCTGGTTCAAAAATCAATTAATGTAATACATCACATAAAATTAATGTATTACACTAATTGATTCAAAAATCATTTAAAGTAATACATCACATCAACAGACTAAAGAAGAAAAATCATATGATCATATCAATAGAGGCCAAAAAAAGCATTGAAAAAAATCCAACATACATTCATGATAAAAAACTCAGCAAACTAAGAATAGAGGGAGGCTTCCTCAGTTCATTAAATAACATCTAGAGAAAAAACTGTAAAGCAAATATCAAACCTAATTAGAGGTTTTCCTGTTAATATGAGGAACAATGAAAATATACACACTTCTCACCACTCCTTTTCAACATTGTACTAAAAGTCCTGGCAAATGCAATAAAACAAGAAAATAAATGGAAGGAAGAAATAAAACTTGTATTTACAAATGATATGATTGTGCAGAAATCCCAAAGATTCAACAACAAAATCTATTTGAACTAATTAGCAATTACAGCAAGGTTGAAGAACTTAAGTTGAATACACAAAATTAATTGCTCTCTAATATACTAGCAATGACTCTTGGAATTTGAAATTAAAAACACAATAGCATCTACATTAGCCCCCCCTAAAAAATGAAGTCCTTAGGTATAAACCTAACAAAATATGTACAAAATTTCTATGAGAAAATTTACAAAAAAACTGTTCAAAGAAAACAAGGAAGATCTAAAGAAATGGAGGATATTCCCTATTATCAACCTGATCTAAAGACACAATGCAATCCCAATTCAAATTCCAGCAAAGAATCATGTGGTTATTGACAAACTGATTCTAAAGTCTTATGTAAAGACAAAAGACCCAGAAAAGTCAAAATAACGTTGAAAAAAGTTGGAGCACTGACACTCAACTTCAAGACATAATTTTAAACTACATTAATTAACACAATGTGGTACTGGTGAAAGAATATACAAATAGATTAATGGGAAATGAACACAGAATAATCAATGGATCTTTGACAAAGGAGCAATGGCAATCCAATGGGGGAAAAAAAATCTTCCTAATAAATAATACTGGAACTGGATATCCATATGCAAAAAAAATTAGTCTAGACACACACCTTACATTTTAATATTAACCCCAAACCCCAAACGGATTCTAGATCTAAACATAAAATGCACAACTATAAGACTCCTATCCGAGAACTAGAGATAATCTAGGTGGCCTTGCGTATGGTTGACGACTTTGAAAGTGTAACATCTGAAATACAATTCATGAAAGAAAAATTAGTAGGTTGATTTCATTAAAAAATAAAGTTCAGCTCTGCTAAAGATACTGTTAAGGGAATAAAAAGGCCGCAGACTGGGAGAAAAATCTTTGCAAAACCTATCTGATAAAGAATTGGTATAAAAAACATGTGATTAAAGTTCAGCAGTAAGCTCAGCAGTAAGAAAACAACCAACGCAACTGAATAGGCCAAAGGTCTGGACAGATATCTCACCAGAGAAGAAATATAAAAGGCAATTAAACATGAATACATGCTCATCATCCTATGCCATTTGGGAATTGCAAATTGAAACTATAATGAGATACCATTACACATCTATTAGAATAAATAGAATCAAAAAACACTGACAACACCAAATGCTGATGAAGATATGGAAAAAGGAATTCTCATTAATTTTTAATGGGAATACAAAATGGTACAGCCACTTTGGAAAAAACTGGCAATTTCTTACAAATCTTATACTCTTACCATATAATCTAGCAATTACACTCCCTCGTATTTACTCAAAGGAGTTCAAAATTTATGTTTACACAAAAACCTTCACATGAATGTTTACAGGTACTTTCCTCATAATTAGCAAAACTTGGAAGCAATCTAAATGTCCTTCAATAGATGAATGGGTAAGAAAACTGTAGTACATCTGCAAAATTATAAAATGTGAATACCAATAAAAAGAAATGAGCTATTAAGCCATGAAAAGACATGGAGGAAACTTAAATGCATATTGCTAAGTGAAAGCTACCAATATGAAAATGCAACATACTGTATGATTCAAAAGCAAAGAGATCACTGATTTTCAAAGGTGTAGGTAGAAAGAGGGACGGATGAATAGGTAGAGCATAGGGAATTTTTAGGGCAATGAAATTATTCTGAAATATCCAGTGGATACCTATCATTATACATTTGTCAAGACCTCTAAGATGTATACAATAACTGAACCTAATGTAACCATGGACAAAGCTGGTAATATATCAATATTGGCTCCTCATTGTAACAGATGTACTACACTAATGAAAGATAATGGAAGGGGGGTAAGAGGGTATATTAGAACTCTCTGTAGTTCACACTCTTTTTGTAAACCTGAAACTGCTTAATAAATAGAGTATATTAATTTTAAAGAGAGAGACATACTATGCTCTGGGTAGTAAAATGCTAGCAACATATACAAGAGTTTATGAGAGCAGAAGAAAAAGCAAGCACAAATAGGTGGTAAGGCAGAGATATTAGCAAAGTTTTCCTGAAATGATACCTGAATTTATTCACAATAACAAAATGAACTTATCCATGGGGAGGAAATTCTGGGTGAAGAAGACAGTATAAGAAAGAATCATGAGATCATCCCAGTGGCTGGTCTTCCTGCGGTATGGGATGATACAGAGTGGTGGGGAATGGACATTGGAGGTGTTAGCAGAGACCACTTTCCTCAGAGCCTTACTTGTAAAGGAGGCTGGGCTTCCTATAGATAACACAGGCAACGTCGGAGTTTGTTCAGGGAAGTCGTATGGTATATAGAAGGAACTCAAGTCATGTGGGCACGCTACCCAATTCCTGGATTACTAGTTTTTGTTTGTTTGTTTGTTTGTTTTAGAAGCAAGCATAGGTTTAAGAAACAGAGACAAGGTAAGGAGTTTCTGGAGATTTGCATTTCCACACATAAAGAATGAAATCTTTTGAAGGTCATCATTCTGGGTTTTATTTAATGCATTTCCACATTGCTTTTGCTTTTTAGCATTTTAAAGTAGTGTTGTAAATAATATTTCGAAATGGCCTGAGTTTTCATAAAGTTTCTAATAGAAATAATAGACATTTTCTAAGACTTTTATGAATAGTAATGAATATATATGCTGACAAATATGCCTACATAGATTATGTATACATCTATATAGAAAAATTGTATCTACATATAACTCTTAGAGTTTACCCCCTCTTGAAGTTTGTTACTCTAAGCTAGTTGTATAGTATATAATGCCCAATTTATTTCACAGCTTGCAGAACAGAATATCAATTAGCATTTTAGTGTTTATTCTTCCAGGAAAAATAATATAGACTATTTAAATTTTCTCCTGGGTTTGTCTGTGTGCATTCTAAAGAGCTGGCACAAAAAAATTTTAACTGATATTAGAAAAATACACACTATATAAATTATTACCCATGGGGGTGAAAATAAATATATTTTTAGCTGATTAAAAAGTATTAAAGAAATATGTCACACAAAAGGTCTACATAGTTTCTGATTTTAAGTTAATATTTTGTTTTAATGCCAATTTTAAAACTGATTTACGTTTTAAGCTCTAATATATCTGAATAGAAACCCTTCGTTAAGAAAAATGCTGCTTTTCATTTATGAACATTAAAATATTAAATGATCATTCATAGAATAGTTGGTGAACACAAATTTCAGTAACTTGAAATTGGTTTTAATTCAGAGAATGCTGGGAAAATAATATTTACCTATTTTATAGTAAACAAACTTATTGTTTTATATACTTGTTTGGGGGTGAATTTTTTTATATGAAAACTTTTTCTTCATGAATTTGGAAATAATTTAAATGCACTCAAAGATGTTTGCCAATAGTGCTATATACTAACTTAAAGTTATTCTTTTCAGCTCATTAAACATATTTGGGTATACAGTGTATAGCAAATTTTTATTATTTTGAAAAGTTATATGCACACTAAAGTAACATAACTCCACCATGAAAAGTATTTTTTGGTAGGCTTTTAATTCTGATCTGTCTTCTCTAAGTCACTTTAAAGGAATTTATAGTAATATTAAATGTTTAATATATATTATGTTGCAAAGTATACACCTTACTTTTAGCAACAGTATAGGTTTTTTTTAAAGATTTTATTCATTTATTTGAGAGAGAGCTTGAGAGGGGAGAGGGGTAGAGAGAGAAGCAGGGAGCTACCCACTGAGCAGGGAGCCCAATGTGGAACCTGATCCCAGGACTCCTGGATCATGACCTGAGCCGATGGCAGTCTCCCAACCAAGTGAGCCACCCAGGCGCCCAAAAACTTCGGTATTTTAGAAAAAAATGCTCTTAAAGCTCATTGAAGTGTTTTTTGCCTATTTATTGATATATATTGTATTAATTGCCTTCAGAAATCATCTCTACAAATCCCCAACCTATTATCAGAGAGTAAATCTTGGTTGTTAATCCTGAATCTTTTACAGACTTGTTCAAGGTATGTGATTTCTTTCCACTAACATACAAGGAAAGACTAAATTTATCATTTGGTTCAGAAACTAAATCTGTCTAGTGCTTGATGAGGTATATCTTCTTATTTATCCTCTCAAGATTAAGGAAACAGACAGCTGAAGAAGGGGAAGGACTTTCTAAAGGTTAAACTTGCCAAATGACTACAGATAAATCATTAATCCTCTGAGTAAATGATAAGGAAGATATCACAGGTAACTTTTCCTGGAACTTCTTAAGATGTTCCTCTAAGAGGGGTGCCTGGGTGGCTCAGTCAGTTAAGCGTCTGCCTTCGGCTCAGGTCATGATTCCAGGGTCCTGGGATCGAGCCCTGCATCGGGCTCCCTGCTCGGCGGGAAGCCTGCTTCTCCCTCTCCTGCTCCCCCTGCTTGTGTTCCCTCTCTCGCTGTGTCTCTCTGTCAAATAAATAAATATTTAAAAAAAAAAAAAAAATGTTCCTCTAGGAGCCACTTCCCCCCCCCCCACAAATTCCCACTTCCACCCACAATATTGATCCAGGTCCATATTCCCAAATGCTTCTGCTGTAAAAATGTTCTCCCTTCTTTCAATATCTTGTATACTATCTCCAGTAACATCTTTGTGTTTGTGCGTGTACTTTAAAATTTCTTAAAGCGTCTAGAATTGTTTAAAATTATTCACCATATTCAATCAATTTCTTCCTTTGCAATAAATGTTAACCACCAATAGTCACCCAGTTACTAACCTGAAAGACCTGAAATTATTCTTGATGATTTCTTCTCCCTCACCCTCCATCCACATCATTGAGCTCTGATAATTTACCTAAAACATCTATCACCAGTCTTTCCATGGTCTTTATTATATGTTAGCAGGTCTTTTGACCAGTCCTTTGGCATCTTTTTTTCAGAGCTTAGTACTGACCTTCAAGCTGACCCCATTTCCACCTTTTTATTCTTTGTTCAATTTGTTATTCAGTATATAGATTAAGCTTTATGGAATGTAGATAAGGTTGTTTCTGCCTTAATACTTGCCAATGACTTATAATATTCTAAATATTCTCCAATGCCCTCTCATTCCATTTAAAGTAGAATTTCAAATTTTATCATCCCTATAGCCTGCTTGAGGTCACTCTTGATATTCTCTCCAAACCTTTCTCAGGTTCACAGCTCCTTTTGCTTTATCACTGTGCTTAGTTATGTTACTATGTTAGGTCCCTAAACACTTCCAAGCTCTTTTCTTAGACTGGTGGATCAGCCCCTTCATTCTTCAAAGGAACCCACTGAGGACTCAGATGTAACATTTAAGGAAGAGATACCTAATTAAATGAGTCAAACTTTCCAAGGGAATAGATGAATCAAGTATCTCCGCCACCCCCCTCCCCAGAAAAAGTTTTTTGCTGGTGTGTTCCCTGGTGACATGCGTTAGATCTTAAGAACACCAGTGTCAGCAAGATCAGACTTGGCATCTCTTCTCTGTCTGCCATCCTCATTCAGACTCCAGGCTGTTTCGTCAGCTGTGCTCAGTCACCCTTGCATCGCACCTTCGCTGATACCAATCTCACTTTTAAACCTGCTTACCTCCTATTTCTTTCTCTTTAGGGTTTTCTAACATTGATCTCCACTTCTATAAACTCTATTTCCTCTTCTAGTCAATTCTACACAATGTAGCATTTACACACGTTAAGTGGATTCATGTATATTAGTTTGCTTTCTTCAAGTAACTTTTTGATGGCAGTGATTTATCTTCATCTCTACACAGTCCAAGAAACCTAGTCATCCCATCCTTTGCCAAGTCTAACTACCAGTTAACACATATACATTTTCAAGACATTTTACAATTATTCATTTCCTTGAATACCTAGGTCATTATAAATTTTTCCTATTATTTTATACCCATTTTCCCAACTTTCCTCAATATTTAGTTCACTGTTCTAAAACTAAGGCTTTTGATGTTTCTTAAATGAAGAGTTTCAACTTTTAAACTTAAATAGTAAAATTGCTTATTATGTAAAACTTCAAAAGTATGGAAGAATGGACTAAACAAAATTTTTGTGTATGCTCTCATCATCACCCAGAGAAAAAAAAACATAATTTGACTTTTAAGGGATTGGTACCATGATATATATTTAATTCTGTAAGGCTTCTCAGAATAGTCATCCTTGGGTGCAAGTCTGGAAGTATCACACCCAATCCTAAAGCTTTAGTAACTTCTTACTTTACAAAGAAATAAAATATGAAGTATTTGGCCTGAATTCAAGGCTATGAATGAGTTGGCTGCAAATTATTTAGTCCTCATGACCACTACTATTTTTCATGCAACCCTCACTCTTGTCAAATCTTTCCCAAGTACACTCAAGACATTCCATTGGGGGGAAAAAAAAAAGTGCTATGGTCAAATTAGGTCTTGGATATTCAAAAAATCTTAGCCATTTTTAGATGTAATTTTTTTGTTCCCAAGTTTTTATTTAAATTCCAGTTAGTTAACATACAGTGTAATATTAGTTTCAGGTGTAGAATTTAGTGATTCATCACTTACATACAACATTTGGTGCTCATCACAACAAGTGCCCTTAATACCCTAGGTGTAATTTAATTAAAAAAAAAAAAAAAAACAACATCTAATAGAATAGAACTTAGCATTTCTCAAGCTTACCTATTCTTTTGACCTTTTTTTCAGGTGATATCTAAAAAACAACTTTTGAAAAAACATATCGTTCCTACTTTTCCACACCTATGTTGTAAAGATGTAAAAGAAATAGCTTATTAAAAATCATGCTCAGATAGCTGAGGCATGCTTCCTTTTCAGAATTAAGGCTGGTGCTCGCTTCGGCAGCACATATACTAAAATTGGAACGATACAGAATTAAGGCTGGTAATATATCCAAACAGGAGCCACAGTAAGGATGGGAGGTAGGAAGGTAGTCATTATATAGTGAATCTACCATTTTACAGGGTTGAGCCTTAAAACATTGATCAGAAACCTGATATTGTCCTATTAATCTAGTAGGAAGTTGTCTTTCAATGGTTTTATATAAACCTAAATCTTGCTCATAGGAGTAGTTTATGTCAACAGAATTCCAATTTATTAATTAGAATTAACTTTCTCTGATAGCTCTTATATGCCAGAATGTATGTGTATGTGATATCATAGCCAGCATATCCCCATGCAGAAAGTCAATACAGAAAAAGAATGCTAGTTAAAGAATTTTCAAAGATATACAATACTGAAAATATTTGTAGAGTATAAATGGCCAATTCTAACCCATATCTATAAGGAAATCCAAATCATAATAGAAAGAGGAAATAGATTGGTAAAAAATTTTTAAAAAGATGAAATTCACTACCTAATTATATTGGTGAACTCACCCTAAAATGAATATTGTATATTATTCATAAGTCTTTCTTTTGCAAATTAAAATCATCTCAATCTAGTTTAAGTGTTGTTGTTGTATTTTAAAAAATGCATTGGCTTAAGTAAACTAGAAAAGGGATAGTGCTAGCTTCAGGAACATCTTGACCCAGAAATTCAAGTAATTTTATCAAGCTGACAGAGATCACACAACTCGGTCAGTTTAACACAACTAGTCAGCAAGAAAGTTGAGAGAGATCTCCAGATCATCAGATTTCATGCCTTGTCCTTTCTTTTTACTATTTCCCTTTTATTTTTGAGCAACTTCCTATTAATGAAAGCATACTTACATATACAACTTTATGAGGACAAAATGTACAGACCATTGCAATACTAATTGCAGGGTTTTTATAATATTTTTATCTCTTATTTATAGAATACCAGACACCAGTAAGCTATTTTATACATTTTCTCTTTGGCTGAAATGCCACTAAATTTGCAGATATTATTTTAAGGGAATGAAGTTGGTATTTCTGGCACCACAAAATTTTTAACTTTCTACATACCTAAACCGTCAAAAACAAAAAGGTGTCTCCAGTCCTAGATCAAGAGTCATGAATTACTGATCAAAGTGCATAGCCAAAATAAAGGTGTAGGGGTCTCGACAGTTTCAAAGCCAATTAATACGCACAATTTTTTTTCCCTATATTGCCCACATTGAGACACCTAAAATACAGATTGCTTTGTGTATATACGAAGTCTTTCCTAAGTACCATCTTTTCTTTTAAGGGAGAAATACATTATGATTTGGAGGTGGGGCGGGGGTGGGAGGGTGGGGTGAAGAGGAACCCAGTCAATGTTCTTAAAACTGTTTAGTCTGTCAAATATACTTCAATATTCATGATATTTTGTGTCCAGTGGGACCAAACAAAACATAGCAAAATAAGTACACGTTAAAAGAATTCTGGCCTCCATACTCAAAACCCTTTTTAGAAAAAGTAATTGTCTTTTATCGTTCATTCTATTTTTTGAGTAAATAATACATAAATTACAATCCGAGCTACAAAGGGAACAATCTCAGTGCTGATTTGAAATTCAGCAAACACACCAGATTATGCTTTCAGGTGGCAAAAGCTCCAGGGTTCCCTGGCTTCTTTTGTGTTCCCAGGCTTGTAGAATGCTAGGAGCTGACAGATGCTTATCAAACATTCATGTAAACACTGCCATCAAAGCTGTGCTCTCCAGCTCTGCCTTCACATGGAGGGTCAGCATGGAACATCATTAACACTGGGCCAAAGATAGAAATGTCATGCCAGGAGGTCTGTAACGCAAGCGAACGCCTGCACCGCTGTTCTCAGCTACAGCACCAAAATTGTTAACTCTGCTGTCATGAAGGATGAATACAGAGGCAATAGTTAAAACATTGCTGAGTGTTTAGTTAAGCATGATTTCTGTTAGGCATTTTCAGCTCTGTTTCCTCAAGTTAAAATAGAGTTTGGGGCTCTTTTTCTTTTGTTTTGGTGTTTATCTGAGAGGATGTGGAAATGTTGCTCAAATCGGAGATAAAAATGCCTTCAGAAATGAAGAAAATATCAGTTACTTCACTACTTTAGTGGCAATAATAATGGAGGCATAAAGCTGAATTCTCTAGGTCTAGCACTACTTACTGAATTTTGAAGGACTCTTTTCCTTCTTCAGGTTCCCCAGGCCTTCGGGCCCCTAGCCTTCTTTGTGGGCAGGAAATCACACTCCTTACGGGGAAGACCCCTTACAACTGAGAGAAAGGTCGCAAAGTCATAATATTAAAGGTAACCTCACCCATTCACCAGAAAGAACTGGGAGGCGGTTCCTCCATTTTTATATCAGGTCCTAATTTTCACCTGATAAACATTGTTACTTAGCTCAATTACTCACCAGCTTCACATACTTAGCGTTCTTTTGACTGAATAGTGTGAATCAAATATTCTTCCAATTCCTTATAATTGCATTCCAAAGCGTGGACCCCAAGGCAGCAGCATGCGCATCATCCAGGTACTTGTTATAAATGTAAAATTGGGGGCTTGTTAAGGATGAAAACATAAGTAAGGAGACTGATTTTATTCAGACTACTGCCATAGTGCAAACACTGAAGACAGAAGATCACAATGTCACAGCAGGGTGGTTTCTCCTTAGACTTCTGCAGTGAGAGGAACACAAGCTATGGAACCGTTGATTTACATTTGTAATTGTTTTGCAATCAGGGGATGTCTCAGTCAGCTGAACAGGAACTTGTGCCTGCATATAGCTAGTTTTAAGGGGACAAACAGTTCTAACATTAGCTAATCATTCATGGGACAAAGAACACAAAGTTGGACAACCTGTGTCTGGCCTTGACGCAAGCAAACAAGAGTCATCTGCAAGTCTAAGTGAGTTATGAGAAAGTGTGGACAGTGAGTCTTTTCTAAGTCATATGGAAATCAGTGGTTCTTTCCAAGAACTCATTTCTCGGAATCCAAAAGGGAGAGGGGAACTTGGGAAACAAAATTTTGGGAGTATTTCTTATTCATTACTATTTTCTGGGGGCACAGGGTTCACATAATGTTCAGTATTTTCGGATTCTACCCTAGACCTACTGAATCAAAAACTCTGGAATTGTGTTGAAGCAGCTAAAGTCTAACAAACCATCCAGGTGATTCTCACGTACACTGAAGTTTGAGAGCCACAGTATCAGGCTTTGCCTCCCAAACCTGTGTATCTATGTATCTATGTGGCCTATTTCAACAACTTTACAGATGATTTTTTTACCTTCTACTTGCAGTTCTATCTTAACTATAAATGGGTTCCAGGCCCCTACAATCTGCTATGTGCATCCTAAGACCTCATAATAATTGGTCAGAGAATCTTTTTCCTGACCCTGCTAAAACTTCTGTGTTCTGTTTTCTTGCTTACTTAAAACTATTATTGGACAACCATTAGGTAATGGTATTTTTCCAACTTTCTCTATGTCCAAGTCAGATTCACACACACACACACAAACACACACAGTCTCCTCGAGGATTTAGTAATTGAAATATTGCCTGTGACTTCAGATATTGCTGCATAAAACATTTGAAATTAAATGATTCAATTGGATTCCAAAACACAGCCTTAAGATATTTAAGCTTTGAGCTTATTCAAATATATGAATATATGTATATATGTGTGTGTATACATATATATATATGCTAATTAGTTTTTGTGTTATGTACATACCATGAAATAGGCATCTCAGCCTTGATGATCTGTTTTGGATTATTGGCTAAAAATAAAATGAATAATATAGTAAGAAGGATTACAGTCCATGTTTTTAGCCTCTTTTCCTCTCTCCTTGTCTATAATTTTTTTGCAAAGAGCAGTGTGATATTTCCAATTATGAAATAACCTACTTCTACTTATTTCATTTGACTTTCTGAAAATATACTCATCTCTGGGTCCCTGAGTTCATGGACAAAATGAAAAACAAAATTCACTATTTTAACTACCCAGAAAATTCTTCTTTCTTTGTAATGGAAAAAGTCAGCCTTGGGTTCTCCTCTATGGAATGGTACAACAAAATGGTGGGCATTTCTAAAATCTGCGTTGGTTTGTAATCCTATCATTTGTTGTGATTCTTAAACCTAAATGCAGATGGTCTTGCTCCATGGACCAAATCTATTACTCAAACCAATATGGGAAAACAGCATTTAGGATTTATCTTCTTCATAACAGGAAAGTATATTTTCTTTTTATTCAGAAAATGGAAATATGAAATGCTGATACTAATTCAAAATTGCATACATCCTTTAGATATTCCAGTTAGATCATATATAAACTTATTAGGTCATATATAAACTTTTAATGTTTTCAGTTTGGGGAAGTCCAGGCATGACTAAAGTATCTATAACAAAAAAGGGTAAAACAAAACCAAATATGAAAAAAACAAAACAAAACATTATTGCTTAGGAAGTTTAAGAGAATACTGGAAAATATTCTAATCACTTTAAATAATGATTTAGCTAACAAGTCTGTTGCCATTTTACTGAGAGTGAAAATGTTTGTGATTTTGAGTTTATAGTCCCACTCTTGGAGCCAAATGTTCTCAATTCTTTTAGTTGTTTGTTCTGATATTTGTCTATTTCTATATAATGTCTGTAGAATGCTGTTTCTTGGTTCATCAAATTTTCTACTGAATTCCTTTTCCTATGTTGGAAGTTTCTATTCTACACCCTTCTTTGCCCTCCTTCCATCTTCCTAGTGTAGTTATATCTATTGTCCACTGGTTAAATGACCAATGTTACATTAATCTTTATATGTAAATATTGTTGCAACAGAATCAAAATTATAAGTTGATTTTTTCTTTTTTTCTTAATTATTTTTAAAAATTGTCTTCACTTTTCCAACCTGTTTTTCTCCCTGCCTCAACAGACCTGTAAATAAACTAGCAATGTATTTTCCAAATACTGTATAACATCATTACCCCACCCTCCCTTGTACCAAGAACTGCCCTCCCAGAGCTCATGGTCCTCCTCCCATCCGGAGAAGTTGCTCTTTAGTTTTATTGTATAGATGTCACCTCACATTTCTCTTCATCTGTCCCTTAGGTTAAACCTCACTTTTCCAGGACCTTCTGTCTTTCTGTCTGGGTCTTACTCACTGTGAGACACATATCCTCTACTGAATTTCTACAGTAGAATACACTCAAGTACAGTTGATGAGATTACATATTGTTTTTATAGATTAAAAGGTTCTTTTGGTAAAATAATACATAATGACACCTGAGTGGAGGAAAGACAAAACTCTTACTTATAACCCCAAGAGAAGGCTGCCATGTAGGACCTCACCAAAAGGGTAGCATCTGGTGACAGAATATCATCAAGCTGGAGCTGTAGGGAGGCAGTTTATATATGGCAAGCATGATGGGGTTAACTAAAATTTACAGGCTCCTTGTAGATTGCTAATTTGAACAATTTCTCAGGCTCTGGGGAACAGGAGTATGGCTAGCCGTCTGGTACCTAGCCCTTGGGTAATTGGTACAGGTGCCTAGTGGCTCCATACAGAGATAAAGGAAGGGTTTGGGGTATGGAATTAATCAGCTGCTCAAAAAGGGGAATTGACCAGCCTCTAGCCAGAAAAACCCACAATACAAAAATGTGTTAATGAATTATTATATATGAACATTCTTATATTCCTATTCTTATTCACAGCCTCTTGATTCTCTCCAAAAGTATCCACTCTCTTGGCTAGTTTAGTAATTACTTCCTTAGATTTCTTAGCTGCTACTACACCCATGTGCATTCTTTGACATTATAGTTTAGCTTTGCCCAATCTTAAACTCATTATGTATTTCATGTTTCTTATAATCCATAGGTTCTCCCTTCATTCCTTTTCCTTAGAATTCATGTGTTGAAAAACTGGGCCATTTGACCTGTAGAGTTTTCCAGTCTTACTTTTGCAGATTCATTCTCACAGTGCACTTTGACATGTTTTTCTGTTCTATCACCCGCAAAGAATGAGCTACATCCATAATTTTGCTCATGCTCAGGTTTAATTACATTGGCAAGTTTATGAATGGTATTGCGTCCTAGCATCAGGACGTGCATGATAGTTTATTTTTGCTATTTTGAGCCATCCTAGTTCTTTTCTCAGATTATCTTTTCCATTTTACCAGCATCCCACACCTTCTTGGTTTTATCTTTATTTTTATTCTGTCTAATGCTGGACTCCTTTCTTTAGTACAAGATGCCATGGAATTAATGCTGAAATGAGTTGTTTTTCAAGGATGAGGGATTCGTCGATGAGGTATCATTTGAGATGAGAGTTGGGCAGTAAATAAAAATTAACTAAATGGAGAGGGGAGAAATGATTTTAAGCAGCAGGAATAGCATTGTCAGTGACACTAAAGTATAAGAAAATGAGGCAAGAAGTGTCAGTAGAATTAGAGTGTGTAGACATAGGATCCTGAAGATGACATTGAACATGTGTGCAGGGGCCATCTCCTAAAGGCCTTTGTGTAGCATGAAATGAAATAGACAGTGCTTTTCAAATGTCCCTTGCACAATACTGCAAGAGCAGCAGAGAGTAGAAGCATAACCTTATATAAGGTGAAGGTAGAGGGAGGTGAAGGCTGAAGGAGGTGGAGATAAAGGGAGGTGAATTCTCAAATCTCTCCTAAAACAAAATTTCAATAAGACCATTTGTCATTGGTTAAGAGCTAAGCTCCTGAGTCTATAGTTTGCTGAGAGTGTATCCTTGTGAATTTTCTTTCTTCATCATGAAGTTCACCTGCAGCTCAGTGAAGGGTGTATTTGGAACATTCATTAAATGATTATAAACAAAAAAGACACAAACTCTCCTCCTCAGCAGCTCCTCCTGTAGCTCCTCTCAATGCTGCAGCTCTAGCTTCTTTCCTCCCGCTGCTCTCCTCCCCCTCCTCTGCAGCGCCCTGCTCCTGCCACAGCTGGGCTCCAGTACTTTGTTTATAACATGAGCAAAACAGTAGTAACTAACACATGAAGTTTGTTTGTTTGTTTGTTTTAAGATTTATTTATTTATTTCAGAGACAGTGAGAATGAGCGAGAGAGAGAGAGAGCAAGCGAGGGGAGGGGAAGGGGGAGAGGGAGAAAGAGAATCCCAGGCCAAGCCCTAGGGGCGGGGAGGCAGCCTCCATCTCACCACCCATGAGATCTTGACCTGAGCCAAAATCACGAGTCCTACGCTTAACCAGCTGAGCCACCCAGGCATCCCAACACATGAAGTTTTTAAACTGATAATGGGAATACATAAAACCCATCATCCACATGGTTAGCCCAAAGTAAATCTTGAATTTACAGTGACCTTTAAATAAATGCCCATTTTACATTTTATTTCATATGTAGGTATAATTTTCATATAATAACAATATTTTCTTCCATAAATACTAAATAGCAAGCAAACAGTAACAACAAAAACCCTGACACTCAATAGCTGTGTGCCATGTGTGTCCTTTGAATTCAAGTGCCTCTTGGCCCATTGTAGGGTATAGAGTACCCCAGTTTGAGAAAATAGAGACAAGGAGGAATTAACATATTTGAAGAACAAGGTAAATCTGATACTAAGTATTCATGAAATGACCAAATTATTAAGGTGTGTAGAAGATATGGGTAGGAGTGGGTAGAGGAAACTGTTAGAGTAAGCAACAAAAGGAAGGCTTTGTGACTGAACTGAAACAGTGGCAGTAGGACTAGTGATGAAAAAATGGACATAAGAGGTCTGGAAGTCAACGTTACATAGTCAAGATAGTTATATATGCAAGTACAGGAAAAGTTCCAAGGGTCTCTGTAACTCTGCAAATTTTCAGAGATACGGTCAAAGAAATTGACCATCTTGTTTATTCAACTTGTTGTTCTGCTTAAATTAAAAGAAGATGCCCATGAAGAAAATAGATCTGTCCCTAACCTCCATTGGCTACACATTTTCACCAACCCTTACTATGAAAATTTGGCAGCCAAACAGGCATTATGCCTGTATGTATTTTTAAAGTAATGAGACCTGAAGTTCTCCAAAGTTATGCTTTGGTTCCTTATCCCTTTGATTCCAAGGTTCCATGTTGAAAAATTCACTGCACATGTTATAAATTAGAAATACTTAAACCAAGCAGCCATCAAGTCATGACTTAAATCTGGCTAACCCCTTGCCTTTCTATGCCTCCAAAAAGGCATTTACTCTGGTATACATACAATGCAGGAAAGAATTAAATATGATAGCAGAGTGTGTTAAGGAAATTTACTCTAAAAAATGGAGACAAACTTATCATATGTGTTAACTTGCTAAACTGCAAACATTCTGAGAACCTTAAAGTTCAATGTCATTGTTAGGATACTCACCAATTGCTGACAATTATTACTCTAACATCACTACTTGCCAACATCACATACGGTGTATGGGGGGACAGATTATAGCATAAAAAGGCAATATTTCTAGGAAGGATCTCAGTCTGTTCCCCACTTTAAAGAAGAAGGTATTGTTCCTTTTAACATGGGGCTTACAGCTTTGCAAGGTAGGATAAATGTATTTGTAGTGAAAGATGAAGGTCATAATATGTTAAGAGCTGAAATGATGAAATAAATTATTTTTTCCTCTTACAAGTAGAATTGAATTGGGAACTAATAAAAAATACCATCAATAAAGTTATGGGCAATAAGGTTCATGTGACATGGGAAACTATTCTTTATTCAAGCATACTAAGTTTCACATTTTTGAGATGCCGGAGAATTGGTATTTTTCTTCTTAAAAAATGAGTATTATTTATAATTTTGTATGTTAGGGAAAAAAAATCACACTCATTTGCCATCACAATACTATAGTTTACTAGCTGCTTCTTGTCATTGTGCAATGTTAGATATCTTTGACCCTGTAAAGATTGTTGCTCTTGCCATGACTTCGTAAGAATAATTTATTATTACTCTTTATTGGCAGTGCCAGTTAGATGTTTTGCTTTAGTTTTAATGAAAATCTCTATACTTCTGTAGTGTATTATAAACCATGATATTTCACAATATTGATGTTTCTATAATTTCTTCTTATGTTGTCTTTTTCTTCTAAAAAAATTGTGGGTTTCACAAAAATCATAACCAAACATTTGTTTTCCAATTAAAAGCTGCTTTGCACATCTTAAAACTATAAACTTTGTGTTTCAGGGGTAGAGTTCTCTAACAGGCCAAATAGCTTGAGATCTATCCTTCAGGCTATGTGTGAGACAAAGAATATCTTATGTCCTCTTTCCTCACAGCTTTTTTTTTTTTTTTTTTCCTTTTCATACCAGTTTCTCCAAAGAAAAGAGACACTTTGGAGGTAGGTTTAATATTTTCTTTTTTTTTTCCCTATCTCTATCATCAAATATAAATTTTATAGGCAGGGTTGGCTCTGCAAATCTGTCCAATGGCAATTCCAAAAGATGGAAGTCAAAGTCTCTTCTAGTTAAAAAGTTACATTCTTAAATCCAGCTTTTTTTATTCTCCAGAAAATTGAAAAGAAGAGCACAATTTCTATAGAAAAATAAAGTTAATTAAATTAAGCAGCAAACTAAAAGCAAAATAATACAAGATAGAATAGAATATAAAAGAAAATACTATTTGTTTCCTCATTCATTCAACAAATGTTAGTTTGGTATTACTGTGCATTAAGCATTGTGTGAGGTGATAGATATAAAAACCAAGTGTGAACACTGCCTTCAAGGAAATTTAGTGTTGTGATAGAGATAGAAAGCAGAGATAAATGTAAATAAATAAAAAACAATTGCAAGAAAAAATCATCTGTATCAACTATTTTTTTTCTACTCTTTTTTTTTTTTTAAAGGTTTTATTTATTTATTTGACAGGGAGATAGCGAGAGCAGGAACACAAGCAGGGAGAGTAGGAGAGGGAGAAGCAGGCTTCCTGGTGAGCAGGGAGCCCGATGTGGGGCTCAATCCCAGGACCCTGGGATCATGACCTGAGCCGAAGGCAGTCGCTTAACGACTGAGCCACCCAGGCGCCCCTTTTTTTTTTCTATTCTTAATGCATAACATCTTGCTGACTTGCTTGGGGCCTTGCTGACTCAGGAGGGCCTGTCCCTCCCAGGATTAGCTAACTGCTAGAGGTAGTAAAAGGGATGTTAAGGGTCATGCCTTTAATATGTAAACCAACCAATCCAGAGCCCTTACCTTCAACCTCCTCCTTGTAAAGGGCTCTCCCACCCTGGGACAATATTGCCCTGCCCTCATAACTCCAGGGCCAGGTCCCTGATATTTAGGGACCACTCCTACATCTCAGAACTCACCAAAATTTCTAAAATTATCCAATCCTAAATCTACTTAACATTATGTATTGCTTTGCCTCCCCCATTCCTTCCCATGAAAACCACAATAAAAGCACCAGCAAGCAGTTCTTTTCTCTTTCTCTGCCTGCTCATCATACCTCTGTGCTTTCCCATGTGACCCGACATAAGTGTGCCTTTCCTCCTGTCTCCTGGGGACTGTAAGTAGAATGAAAATGTCATTTATGACAAGCATTTCACAACTGCATGTCTTACCATACCTGATTAAAACAAATCTTGGGTATCATTAAAGCTAAGTCACAGTGAATATTTAAATCAATATTAGCTATTTTATCCAAGAAGATAATTTCCTGGAAAAAAAATTTTTTAAATATATTTGACAAGAAAAAGAAAACCAGAAAAGACCTGTGACCAATAATGAAAATAAACGACTAATCAAAAATCTTCCACATATCCTGGGATCCCCCTTCCATTCCATTCCCATTTGCTTTTACAAGTTAATTCTACCAAAACTGCAAGGAAAATAACCTATACAGAATAAGAAGATAGAAAAAGAACTTCAAGTTATTTTATGAAGTTTATATAACAACTCATATGAGGACTGTATAAGAAAGAAAAATATCACTTAATAATGTGAATATAAAAATCCTAAATTAAATAAGGGCAAATATAATTTAGCTATGCATATATATGTGTGTGTGTAAGTTAATGGCAAGTTTTCTCGATATATAGCAGCTTTAAGAAAATTATAAAATGTAAAATTTAAAATATGCCATAAACAATAGCAACAATTATATAAGTTACTTATGATAAACTTTTAAATATGTGAAATAATTATATAAAGAAAATTTTAACATTGAATAAAACAAAAGACATAGAGCAAGATCTAGATCAACTGAAATAACATTCTTCAATAATACACAGATGAAAATTCTCCCCTAATTAATCTATAAATACCTTGCAATTCCACAAAATTTGACTAATCCTAAACTTAAATGTAAAGGGAAAGGGTAAGAATGATCAAGATAATTTTCAATAATAATTCCAAGCAGAGATTCTCCTTACCAGATAGAAACATTTATTAAAAGATTATGAAGGGGAAAAAAAAAAAAAAGATTATGAAGGGGAAGTAAAAATACAACATTTAGTATAAGATTAAGTATCAGAATTTTTTTGGTATCCAAGCTATATTAAAAACATTCTACTGGGTGCCTGGGTGGTTCAGTCAGTTGAGGATCCGACTCTCGATTTCAGCTCAGTTCATGATCTCAGGGTTGAGATTCTCACTCTTTCCCTTGTGACCCAACAGGATATAGGAAATGGGAACTGCCATATATTACTAATGAGAACCTAAACTGCTATAATAACCTCACAGAAAAATTGGTAAAGTTGAAAAAGTGATCCAAAACTTGGTCCATTATACATTTAGCTTTCAGTCTAGGGAAATTCTTGCACATGTGCAAAAGGAATCATTTGCACAGCTTTTTACTCCTAAGCTTTGCTACTGAGAAAGGAAAACAACCAGGCTTCAGGAGGTGAATGGATAAAGAAATGTTATTTGCCACAAAAAAAAATTATACAATAGTGTAATTTTGCTAGTTTTTAAAAATAAAAGGTAAAGTGAAAAAAGAAAGGTGTGTGTGTGTGTGTATATATATATATATATATGCTTATATATGATATATATATCATATGCTTAAAAAAATAGTATATTTTAATGGATAAACATTGGACTCGTTTTCACATAGGGATGGAGAAAGGATAAGGAAACAAAGACTTTACCAGTGAGGAGAGACTATTCTGCAGAACAAAACAACTTCCAACTTTTAGTATCTTTAAACAACAAAACCTTTTTCATACATGCTACTACCTATTGTGGATTAGGAGTGGAAAGGGAATGGTTTTGCTCATACTCAGTGACTCAAGCTCAACTGAGCAGCAGCATCTCAACTATCACTATTCACTGTGCCAAAGGAAACAAGATTACATGGGTAATTCAACTGCCAGGTCCAGAAGTGACAGGCATCACTTAAACTCACAACTCATGGGCCAGAACCATGGGTATAGCTCTATCAAACAAGAAGGATGCCAGGAAGTGCAATCTTACCACAGGTTCAGAAGGGTCAGATATTTGGTGAACAGCAGTGATAACAGCAAAGTAGGGAACAGACTTTGCCTTTATTTGTACATTTGTATTTTTAAAAAGAGAGAGGGAAAGAGGGAAAAGGAGAGGGAGACAAAAAGATAAAGAGTGAAATGTAGCAAATATGGCAAAATGTTAACCCTTCTCTTATCTTGTTAATTTGGCATATAGATATGTAATGCATTGTTTCCTGAACATTTCTGTGTATTTTAAATGTTTAATACTAAATTTAAATATAAATATAAATATAAATATTTACTATATGTGATAAATACCATAAAAGGAGGGTTTGGGGTATTTTGAAATAGATTAAAAGAATTTATTAATTTATTAATTCAATAGATATTTATCAGGTGTCTACTAGATGATGAATATTACTCTTTATAATGGAATCTCTCTGAAGATAAATCTATGCAATGTAGTGAATACTAAAGTTGTTTTTCATATTGGAGAGGTACACCTCATACAGATAGGAGTTTGCATTTTATTTGAAATTTAATGAAAATCTATGAAATGGATATAAACAGTGGTTTTTATGACCTCATTTACACTTTCCAAATATCGGTGCTGTTGTTATATGGAGAATGGTTTTAAATAGGCTGAGAAAAGACCAAGATGACCAAGGAAGACCAAGATGAGGACAATAATTCTGGAAGAAGAGACAGTGACTAGGGCTACAGTGGATACCATAGAGGTATATCAACAAGAATAGATGTGAAAAATACCAATCTGAAATTCTCTGTTGATTCATTGTCATCATACTTTCCATTAATTCTTTAAACACAAATTAGATGTAAAAAATAAAGGAGAGAAAAAATATCAAGAATAGCTGGCAGGTTTCTGATTTGAGGATAGGTAGATGATAGATAAAACAGATATGGTAGATAGATACAAGTACCATATATAGAGATGGTGAAAGTTGCAGGCAAACAAACTGATATTTTTGTTTATTTGGTTATTTTTTAGATAAGTTTAAGAATACTGTTTGATATTGAAATTGATAAGTCAAAGAGAAAGATACATGATACAGCGTCCAAAAGAAATTAAGATTTGATCCATAGTTTGGTAAGTTTTGAAACCATGACTATGGATGAGACTGCATATGTTTTTTTTCTTTAAAGTTGGTTATTGAGGCGTGATTTGCATAAAGTGCCCATACTTCAAGTATACAGTTTGGTCAATTGTAAAAAATGTATACACTACTGCAAACAGTCAAATTAAGATATAAAAAACTGCCATCATCCAGAATTTTTTTCTCATGCCCTTTCCCAAATTCCCATGCCTCACCCTAAATAACTACTGATCTGATTTTTATTACTACAGTTTTGCTGTTAGATGGCCCATATAAATTAATTCATAATTCATTTTTATGTCTGTTTTGTTTCATTCATATAATATTTTTATTCCTGTTGTTGCATGCCAAGAATTCATTCCTATTCACTGCTGAGTAATACTCCATTGTATGAATACACTGCAATTTTTTAAATCTTATTACCTGTCAATAGACATTTGGGTTGTATCCCATTTTGGCTACCATAAATAACATTGCTATATACAAATTTGTACATATTTCAGTGTGAATATTTATGGTGAATAGGTTTATTTTTACATTTTTTGGTATGTCTAGTGTGTTTGTGACCTGTTTGAAACATTTTTGCCTACCCAAAGTGTCCAAAATATTATCCTATAATCTTCCAAGAAATAATAGTTGTAGTTTTCACTCAGGTCTATGACACATTTTACATTAATTTGTTGTGGATGGTGCAAAGATCAAAGTTTTTTTTTTATTTTTTTCTCCATAAATTCATCTAGTTTTTCCAGCAGCATTTGGTGAAAATCCCCTGGCAAATTACTTATTGAATAGTGTTTTTAGTGAAAATTAAATATATATGTGTGGATATATTTTTAGACTTTATTTTGTTCCATTTATCTACGTGCCTAATACAATGTTATACTCATTTATGTACCTGCATAAAAAGTCCTGAGATGAGAAAATTTATGTCTACCAACATGTACTTTTCAAAATTATACTTTTTAATTCCAAAATTTCCATTATTTTATGTTTCTAATTTTCTATTAAAATTCTTCCTTTGTGGAGGCCTTGACATTATACTTTCCTGTAACTTTTTAAACATTTCTAGCTATATATATATATATTTAGTCATTGTCTGCTAATTCCTATGTGGGCCCACTAAAAAACAGTTTTTATTGACTTTCCATAAGTATATGTTACATGTTCTTGTTTCTTGGCATATCTTATGATTTTTTCTTGAAATCTGAACACTTAAAAGTACACTTAGGTAATACATTTTAGCAACTTCAAGGGGTGCCTGGGTTGTGCAGCTGGTTAAGCAGCCAACTCTTGGTTTTGGCTCAGGTTGTGATCTACCTCAGGGTTGTGAGATTGAGCCCCGCCTTGGGCCCATGCTCAGTGCAGAGTCTGCTTAAGTTTCTCTCTCCCTCTCCCCACCCTGCTCTCTCTCTCCCTCTAAAATAAATAAATAAGTTTTTTTAAAAATCTTATACATATATAAGCAACTTTGGATTTTAACTTCCCCCTTAAGATTTGCTATTGCTGTTTTTATTATTTAATGTTTTTCCTGTAATAAATCTGTAAAATCTGTCTCCACAGCAGTGTGTGGCTATTAATGTCTCTGCTCAATTCTACGTATTTATTCTTTTTATTTTTTCTGAATCTGGCAGTTTAGGGGTCATTCTTTAGTCTGCATTGCTTGGTGGTCAGGACAATGATCTATTTGTCAGAACCTGTGCTCAAGATAGTCAGAGAGTGCCTTCAAACCCCTGGCAGTTTTCAGACCTGTCAGGCTTTTCTCTGAGCCCTTTTGCATCACCTCCACACATGTAAGCAGCCTGCTGGTCATCCAGGAATGTGTTTATTTTTGACACCCTCTAGGTCTTGTGCATGCAAAAGGTGGCCTGGGATGTGTGGAGACCTTATATAAGGCTATTTCTTTTCAGGGTTTCCCTGTTAAAATTCTTGCTAGTTCCCTGATTCCCTGCTTGCTCTAATTGGAACTGCAACCTCAGGCCATCAGAGCTGCTCATGTGTCCATTCACTTGCCACTGGGATTGCTACTTTTACTACAACCTGAGCATGGTTTTTTCCTGCCTTCCACTCTAAATCAAGTGAGTCACTTCTGGTACTGAAGCTGAGGGGTTTTGTATCTTTCTCTAACCCAGTAGAACTACAGCCCTACTGCACTGGATAGATGGAAATGGCCTCAGTCAAGTATGCCACATTGTTCTTACTCAAAGTTCAATAGTTTTTCAAGAATGCATTTATTTGTGTTTGGTCAATCTCTAGAGCCCTTAAGTGTTTGTTTTCAGCAATACTGTTCAGTAGTTATAGTTGGTTTTTGGAAAGGGGATTTACCAACACCCTCACATACGTCATTCCACCTTTCCCTTCAAACAACTGAAGAGATACCTAAAAATAAGTGTTCTACAGGGTGCCTGGTGCCTCAGCTGGCTAAGTGTCTGCCTTCTGCTCAGGTCATGATCCCAGAGTCCTGGGATCTGCCCCACGTTGGGCTCTCTGCTCAGCAGGGAGCTTGCTTCTCCCTTGGCCTCTGCTTCTTCCCCCGCCTCTGCTTCTCCCCGCACTGGTGCGCGCTCTCTCTCTCTGTCAAATAAATAAATAAAATCTTTAAAAAAAAAAAAAAATAAATAAATAAAAATAAGTGTTCTAATAATCATTTAAAAAATATTGTGACATTTTTATAGATTTTTTTTTTAGGATTTTATTTATTTGAGAGAGAGAATGAGAGAGAGAGCACATGAGAGGGGGGAGGGTCAGAGGGAGAAGCAGACTCCCCGCCAAGCAGGGAGCCTAATGCGGCACTCGATCCCGGGACTCCAGGATCACGACCTGAGCCGAAGGCAGTCGTTTAACCAACTGAGCCACCCAGGCGCCCTATAGATTATATTTTAAGTGAATTAAGACATCACTGTGAAGTATTTTCCCTTCTTTTATATTAAAGAAAAATCCATAAGTAACATAAGGAGCTGACTAGAAAGTGGGCCAGAAGTACATGTATAAAACCAGTCCTCTATTTTTACAGTTCATCTCTACCCAACAAAACATACAGTGTTACAGAATGCATGTAGCATTCTTACCCCACTAATCTTATATTAAACATAAAACTCTTGTGCTTAAATTTGGACTATCCCAGTAGAACTGGGCATTCAATTATTTATTTAGGGACTAATACAATAGTGCTGTATTTCATGGTAAAAGCAGCAGAAAATCTGGAAGTATAGCCCTTGAGCTTCATGCTTAGTTTTGAGATGTCATCAAAATATTTCTACTTACTCTATTGACAAGAAACTCCATTCAATACCCAGATAAACATGAATTTTTTCAGGTCAGAGTACAGGTTATCTGAACCTATTTACACTGGTCCAAGCACAACTTAAGATGTAATTTCTGTTGTATGTGATCTGATGTTCAATGCTACTTTTTAATATTTGATGGTAGATTTTCAGCATTTTCCTATACACATACCAATAACAGATTTCTTTGTTTATGGTCTATTATTCTTAGTGATCACTTGTATTTCAAAAAAATACAACAGAGATATAAAGATAGTGAGTTTCAGAAATCAAAATTAAAACTCTATTTTGATAAAACTAGTTTACGTGTCACTAGTTATAATAAAATGTGTATGGACCAAGGATAAGTTAAAAATTTTGCCCAAATGGTCAGAGGTTTAAATAAAAACTAGAAACTTTTGCAGCTTATTTATATAAACTTGTTCTTAGTTTCCATGAAGAAGAAAAAACTAGTTCAATTCATTTAATCTAAACTCTTCATGATTCATCAGCAACTGAACAAATTTATGCATAAGAGAAAAGCCACATTTGGATGGCTTTGAATTAGGAGTATTAACCAATAATTTAAAATGTAAACAAAATACATATAACTTGATACAAAAAGACGTATTTCTCCACCCACAAATAATTATATATGAAAATATTATGCTGATAAGGCCTTTGTAAAATGTCTTAACATTTTAGGAGTACATAAAAATTTGCTGACATAATCAAACTAAAAATTTGCTAATTTTTGATTAATTATCCACCCAAAGTCTTTTCATTTTCTGTCATACACATGCATTTAAACATAAAACCTAATTAATAAAAAAAAGTACAAGTACAGAGGTGCTCTTTATACTAAATGCAGCCCAGCTGTAATAAGTTTTTGTCTCCCCCAAAAATCAATAAAATTATCTGTCTCCTTATAACAAAATGTGTAATCAGAGGAAATTACTTTCACTTTTATCTATGTGATCAGAGTTAAATAATGGGTTAAATCAAATATTGAGATCCAAGAATTTTATTGCTTAGGGTTGGCAGTTCCTTCTTAATTTTTTAAATGGGATGATGCATGAAAATGTCTTTCTGGGGTGTTTCAAGCACAAATACCTTAACCAAACCTGTCCTTAACAGAGATGCATTGTTCCTATACAGAAATAGACATATAATATTAAGTGCATTGTTCAAATAATTAATAATATGGTAGCAAACATGGAAAGAGTACTTTCTTTAGCAGGCAGTCTACCAAATACCTACCTCTAATTAACTCATTTCAGCCTTTCATTAATGTTGTAATACTACAATTAATACCACAGTTAATATTTTTATCCATATTTTAAAGATGAGAAAATGGAGACACAGAAGGGTCACACAACTAGCAAGGACAGAAACAGAATTCAAACCTAGGCAATTTACCTCCAATGACTATGCTCCACTACAGTGTACAGTATTTATATACATTTTACTAGGTTCTCAAATAATATGATAAATTATGTTATCAAGAAATAAATTTCTATTAATAGTGCACAATTTCTTCCTATTTCTTCTGGGATTGATATCAGAGGAGCCCATTTCCCAGTTGAAGTTCCTGGGGAAATACGTGGAGAGATGGGGGACAGGGAAATATTAATTAATTTTTGATTCCATGGGATTAAATGATAAATGCTTACATCAAATTCCGTATGCTGGGAGGCGGAGGAACAAGACAAAGATGGAAGTAATTAAAGCTTTTTCACTGGAAGCTAAATTGGCTCCTCTCTATCTTATATCAAATAATTAAGTTTTACATATATAAAAACTATAAGACTGAAATTCATGGAGAAAGACCAGGAGGGAGGAAAAATTTATAAAAATGTGATAGGATATCCATGATCTTTTATTCCAATATATATTGGATAATGTCTTTCTCAATAAAGAAATGTGTCTTGATGTTTGACACATGAAGCAATTCCCTGGGTTAAAAATCAATCATCTTTTTTTTTTCTAAGAATCTGATAAAGACAAAAATGTTTAATTATAATTGCAAGAAATCCTCTATGGATTTTTGCAATGAATTAATCATGATCTGCTTTGAAGCAGAATATAGGAGCAAATGAACATCATCATGAATAGCAAGAAATATCCCAAATCTTTTTATTTTTGACCATTAAAATTTTTTAATTATAAATCTTCTATTTTAATATATGCATTTCAGAATGTCAATACTTAATTATATTCTCTCCTCTAAAAAGCTGTAAAATTGATGTGTATAAACATCTTTTAAGAAAAATCAATGGCTCTAATGTCAAGGGAATGAAATTTCAATGCATGAGACCTTTTATCTTTCCAATAGAATTGGCCCTAATGATATCTACTTAACAACACAAAAATTCTTTGATTAATGAATATTTGCAAAGCCAGATAATCTTCCATTAAATAGAATAAAAATATTAAAATCAGACTGAAAATTAGAGATTTAAAAATAAAGCTAGATTGGAGATTATACTAACTTCATTTATGCATGGTCTAAACTTTTGATATTTCTAGGGAATGAGCACTGTTAATCTTACTACAGTTTCTATTTGCTGTATCTGTGATTTCTCTGTATGTTGAAGCCAATTTTGGGTTTGTATATCTTCTTTTCTTCCTTCCTTCCTTCCTTCCTTCCTTCCTTCCTTCCTTCCTTCCTTCCTTTCCTTCCTTCCATCTGTATCTATCTATCCATATAACTGTCTGCAAGGGTCAATTTTATGTGTCAACATGTCTGAGCCACAAGGTACTCAGATATTCAGTTAAATATTATTCTGGGTGTTTCTCTAAGGGTGTTTTTGAATGAGTTCAATATTTAAATAAGCAAACTGACTTGTGAGTAAATGACTGAGTAAAGCAGACTGCCCTTCCCAATGTGTGTGCGCCTCATATAACCAATTGAAGGCCTGAATAGAACAAAAGTCTGATCCCCCAGTGAATAAAGGGAATTTTTCCTGCATGACTGCCTTTCAACTGGGCCTTAGATTTTTTTCCTGCCTTTAGACTTAAACTGAAATATTAGCTCTTCCTGGATCTCAGGTTTGCTGGCCTTTGCACTAGAACTACACCATCAACTCTTCTGGTTCTCTAGCTTATGGACTGTAGATCTTGGGGCTTGTTAGCCTCCATTATTGCATGAGATAATTCCTTATTATATATTTTTGTATATTATATATTATATATATATATATATATATTTCCTATTAATTCTGATTCCCTGGAGAACCCTAACTAAACTCCCTCTCCTTCATTTATCTATCTATACACATATATATGGGGATGTGTGTGTGTGTGTGTTGTTTAAGTAAGAATCATTGTATATGTAAACTAAGACTTTGGCCTTTCTTAGTACAACTGAAAAGAGAAATTTGAGAACATTAAAGAACACTGCTTTTACCTGAGAGAATAAACTTCCATTTGCCCATGATATGTTGGCTAATTTTATTTTTGCATATATTTTCTGGGGATTTACACTCAAACCATGTTTGGCTAAGAATATTAGCTCTGAAGTCTGACAAACCCAGCTTTCGATCCAGGTCCTGAAATCTAGGTCCTAACACTTATGTCCTTGGGTAAATTATTTGCCCCAATAATTCAGTTTTCTCATCTACTAACTATTGGCAAAAAATTATCAGCTTCTACGGTATTAGGTACAGTGTCTTGCACATGATAAGTCTCAAGAAATTGTGTTTTCATTGATCAATTATCCCTATCTTATTATGCATATGCCGTTATGTTGTGTACGTCCACAAAATCATAATAAAAAGTGTTCTGTGGGGTGCCTGGGTGGCTCAGTTGGTTAACCATTTTTGCTTTCAGCTCAGGTCATGATCACAGAGTTCCTGGATCAAGCCCAACATCAGCTCCCTGCTTAGCGGCTAGCCTGCTCCTCCCTTTCCCTCTGCCTCTCCCCTCGGCTCATGCTCTCTCCCTCTCTCAAATAAACAAACAAAATCTTAAAAAAAAAAAAAAAAAAGTGTTCTGTTAGACATTTCATCCAGTGAGTTTTCAGATAACCTATTATATTTACATTTTTTGCTCCTGACTCACTATTATAATTGTATCATAATTTCATTTTAAATCTTATTAAGATACCTCAATTTTTAAAAAATGATTTCACATATACATAAGTGGCAATATATGACAAGCAAACCAATGTATTGGGGAAGGGAGTGCTACATTCTTCTTTTACATTCAAAATCCACATATGATTTGAGAAATAGGTCAATTCCTCCTTAGATAAGTCATATTTCTTGGATGTCTCTAAACTCTTCTTTCCAATTGCATAACAAGAGCCAAAAGAGGTTAATCTCTCTAAATAGTGATGTATCCCTAGAGTTAAAAATACATTGCCTGGGGGCACCTGGGTGGCTCAGTCAGTTAAGTGTCGGCCTTCGACTCAGGTCATGATCCCAGGGTCCTGGAATCGAGCCCCAGATGGGGCTCCCTGCTCAGTAGAGATCCTGCTTCTCCCTCTCCCTCTGCTGTTCCCCCTGCTTGTGCTCTCTCTGTCAAATAAATAAATAAAATCTTAAAAAAAAAAAATACACTGCCTGAAGTTGTAATGGGTCATTGCTGTTGGCTCCTGTCCCAGAGACCTAGATCTAGATAACTCTTAGAAAGACCAACTGGTGTTCATCGGTTCAGACTGCAAGACTCTCAAATGTTTTACCCTTCCCAAAGGGCCCATCTGATCGTACAATAATCAGTGAACAGAGATTGATCTAACTTTAAATTAGCATCATATCATGATGTGTTTGATCTTATTTTATTTTTTTGGCTTTGGTTTGTCTTTGATCTTCCAATTCAGAGAAAAGTGCAGCCAATTTAACCAGTCTGTACAATATACTAAAGAATTATTCTTTATTTTTTTTAAAAAGAAAGGCAATGTATTTAGAAAATTTTTATATACTTCCCTTGTCTTTTTGCAAGAAAAGTCATGTTAGATATAAAGGATATTTCAGTCTCCTGAACATAGCACTGTGTTATAGAAGGTGCTGATGGGTCATAAAGACAGTGTTCCATATGTCAAATTTACATTCTCATCTCTTGGAGACCTGAGGGGATACACTTTATTAAATTCAAACGTCAGAACTCTATTCTGCATCCCAGCATGACGGCTCAGAAGTATGCAATTGCACACTTAAACAGAAATATCTGCCTGGCCAGATTAATGGTCAGATTAATGGTATCTGTTTATTTTAAATATATCTATCTTGAGGCAATATCTCAAGTTGTTTGCCTAGTTAATATACAAGACTCCCTGGAGGGCCTAGGATAAGCATAAAAGAAATAAAGGATTTTTAAAAAGTAATTATCTCTAGTCAGTAATAATTAGTCAATGAGAAGATTGATTGGACAAAGGAAAAATCATGTCTTGATCTTTTTCTGAAACCTGAAAACATTAAGATTAGACTACTTTTTACTTGTTTTCAACTCATAAGCTTTTAGGATGTTTAGCAATGTTTTCAAATATGATGTTTTGATAAAAGATAAAATATTTCCTGGTAACTCATTTTGAGAAGATAACAGGAAGGAGCTCCGTTGACCCTTATTTAGCTCTTCCACACCTATTTGAATCCATGTTTAGGAATACTACACCAAATTCACCTCTGCAATGTCCTGATCAATTCAGAAATGTAATTTCAGCTCCTTTTGGAAAGGTGACCAACTGGTTCTGAAATGATAAATATAATTATCTCTTTGGTGCTCTTCCTATTTTCCTTCTCTGCAGGTTTGAGACAATTGAACATCTTCACCTGTAAATTTTTTGCCTATTGAGTTTTTTGGATATGCTGGGAATTCTTCATCTCAGGCTTTTTTTTTTTTTTTTTTTTTTGAAGGAGGAGGAGGAGAAGAGGAAGTAGAGAAGGAGGAGGGCAAGAGGGGAAGAGGGAGAAAAAAAGAAGGGAGTATTAGAGAGGGCAAAGTAACTAAAACAGATTGATCACCTTTTATAGGCTATGTGGTTTACATATAATCCTATTTCATCATCACTGTCAGCTCTATGCTTTTAAAGGTTTATTAGTTTGCAAGGGCTGCCATAACATAGTACTGCAGACTAGCTGGCTTAAACAACAGACATTTATTTCCTCACAGTTCTGTAGACTGGAAGTCTGAGATCAAGGTGCTGGCAGGGTTGGTTTCTTCTAAGGGCCTCTCTCCTTGCTTGGTAGATGGCTGTCTTCTTCCAAGGTCTTCACTTGGTCTTCTGTGTCTATCTGTGTCTTAACCTCTTCTTATAAGGGCACGAGTCATATTGGATTGTGGCCCAACTCATATAAACTAATTTTAACTAAATTACATCTTTAAAGCCCTATTTTCAAAAGTCCTATTTTTACCTTAATTACCTCTTGAAAAGCCCTATCTCCAAATACAGTCACATTCTGAGGTACTGGGGGTTAGGATTTTAAGACATGAGTTTTGGAGGGACATAATTCAGATAGTAACAGGAGGGTTATATAGGAGGCAACTGAGGCTCAGTGAGTTTAAGTGTGAGTCATACTCTTACGACATGAAGTGGTCATTTCAGAAATTTTCTCACTATGAAACCAATAACACTGCCTACCACATTTTGCTTCCCACCTGGGTCTTACTCTTGTTTTGGTCATTAATTTCTGACCAAATGACTGAATGACATTGAGAAAGTTCCTAAACATAAATATATATATATATATTTTTTTTTTTTTGCTCCTGTTCATTGTGCAAAATAAGAAAGCCAAGTTATATGGTATTTAAGGAAACTTGCAACTCTAACATTCTTTGATAAAACAGCAGTTGGTTTTTTGCCATAAGTCCCGATTTCCCAGTAACACTGTAGAATCTTTTTTGGGGTGAAACCAAATGTCACATTTTCACTCCACCAATAATTATAATGGTACTGAGTTTATGATTAATTATTCAAATTAGAGCTTTTTAGTTCTCTATTACAATGGGGAAATGAAGGGTTTTCACTTAAAATATATATTGTATGCTGATTTTGTAAAAGCATCTAATGATTTCATCTAATGATTTCAGTCTAGAGTAGCAATAGAGTAGCAGCTACAAATCTTCCAAAGAAAATTAGGAAAAATTATTGTGAACTGAAGAATTGTCATGTGATTACAATAATCGCTTTCAGTTCTTCATTGGATATGATATACAACTCCTTTTTTAAAAATGATACCACACGTTAATAAGTGGACAATATATAGCAATCATGACACAGAGGACCCACAACTGATTTATTAAAGACATTCAGTTTTCAGGTTATGGAATATAATTATCCCAGTTAGCATAGGTCCAATTTAAATTTCACTGTCATGTCATCTGTGATTTCTTGAAGTTGGAAAAAATTTAATCATAAATTCTATTGTTGTAATGCTATATATATGTTTTACCTGTGTAAGTATTAGCTTCTTGAATTTCATTTATTTTAAAATAATAACTCATTTTCTTGAAAACATTTCATTAAGTTTTCTAATTAATACATATTCAAATATTTTCCACCTTCAAATTTTACACTTAGAATTTATATTGATACTAGATATCATATCAGTGGCCTGTTACATGGTTTTATGTGGTCTATTTCCTAACTAGTAAAAAACTTAAGTTTTCATTATCTCTGTGGTGGAAAACACGAATGTATTTAGGAACAAAATGAGTTAGAATTTTTGCCTTTTAACTTAAAAAAAAAATGCATGCTATGGTCTGAATGTGTCCCTCCAAAATTCGTATGTTGAAATCCTAACCCCCTGGGTGTAGGAGATATGGACTTTGGGGGGTGCCTCAGCTATGAGGGTAAACCCTCGGGAACAGGATTATGCTCTTATAAAAGAGGCTCCAGAGAGATCCCTCATCTCTTCCACCATGTGAGGACATAGGGAAAAGGTTCCAGCTCTGCACCAAAAAGGGGTTCCTCACCAGAAGGTGACCATGGTGCCTGATCTTGGACCTTCCAGCTTTCAGAACTATAAGCAGTACATTTCTGTGGTTTATGAGCTACCCTGTCTGTGGTATTTTGTTATAGCAGCCCAAACACTAACCATAGCCTTACCATCAATACACTCTTCAAATCCATTACATGACCCTCAATGACTGTTTTACATCATTATGCCTGTAATAATGTTGAATAGAAATGACCTTTCTGTCGGGTGCCTGGGTGGCTCAGTTGGTTAAGCGACTGCCTTCGGCTCAGGTCATGATCCTGGAGTCCCCGGATCGAGTCCCGCATCGGGCTCCCTGCTCAGCAGGGGGTCTGCTTCTCCCTCTGACCCTCCCCACTCTCATGCTCTCTCTATTTCTTTCTCTCTCTCAAATAAATAAATAAAATCTTTAAAAAAAAAAAAAAGAAATGACCTTTTTGTCAATTCTAAGCTGGATAGATACAGTTTATTTATCTGCATGAGTATTAGGCTTTTTAAGACTGACTGCATGACCATTTTATGATTCAGTAAAAGAATGTATTATTCTTAACCTTGACCGATAGTGTAAAGATCTTTTATACAGAAAAGATACAATTCCTTGTTAAGGAACTCCTCAATGATGTACCTCTAGAAGCTGTCATTCACCCTTATAAGGAAAATAAATGTAAAGCTAACTATATCATGTGATTATGAGGACATATAAGTGAAAGGGTGAATCTACTAAAATTCATGTTCTTACTTTTACAAAATGAGTATCATTTTCTCCTAAGGCAATAGTGTCTAATATTTAGATCACTTTTCATTGCTTAAAGTATATTCTATGCAAAATATATGATTGTTCATTAGATATTTCATAGTTTAAGAAAGAATAGATATATTAAAACATATTTGAGAACAGATGTTTTGCTATGTTGATTTTAAAACACATTTATAAATTGCAAAATATTGGCCTCTAATTTTCACATGCACAGTCATATTAAAATGAACATTAATCATTGCCAATACTTTTTCTTGCCTAAAATATACTTTTTTGTTTTAGCCTGATTCTTAAGATTTTAAAATGAGAATTATACTTCTTTGCCCAGATGACATAATAATTGCATATGAAACTACTTTGTATGACAATCAAGAAATCTAAAATTCTGAAGTTCAAAACTATCTCCATTTTCTCTTGCTATTTATTCTGCTTGACCTATAATTTGCTTTTTTGAATGCCTCATGTAACATAATATCTAACCATCTCAGACATAACCAACTCTCATACAATAGGAATATTTTAATAACATCAATATGACAGTGCTTGATACTGAGCACTTACTTTTTAAATTACTTACAGATGGTATTTTCTACCAGGGTCTGTTTTCTCTTTTATTGTTATTGTTATTCTTGTTGTTTGTTTTTTGCTTTAAAAGGTGTCTTAAAATTGTTCCTTATACTAGATTAAAATCACTCTCATTATTTCTATACATTTTTCTTTCTTTACTTTGAATAAAGAGCAAGTACAATTCTCTTCCAAGTATCTCCAAATAGCTGTTATTAAATTGAGAAATATTTATTCTAGAGAATAATCATTTCTAGTTTTTTTCAACAATTCATTCCATCACTCCTCCCAAATTATGTTAGAATACCTTTTGCTCAATTACAGTCTGGGATACTGTTATACCCCTTACAATATAGTGCTTAGAAATGGCAGGACTATCTTAGAAATGTATGACAATATGGAACAACTTTTGTTCTTTAAAGATAATGTACTACTAGGAATTAAAACTTTTTTAAGAAGTAACACCAGTATTCTGGGCTTAAATTCGTTTATTTTTAATTAAAAATGCTTTGTGTATTTGGTTTGTTAGTTGATTACTTGGGCAGTTTGTTGAGAACTTGAAGAGTTTATTTCTGGGGAACTGAATATGAAACTTTATTTATATCCCTCTTGAATTTTATATCCTGTAACCAATTTATCTTTCCAGCTTGTGAAAATCCTTTCAAAAACCTCTAATTGTAATGTATTATCTCTTCGCGTTTCATGCCACTGTGACAATAATTAGGGATATTAATAAATACTATAGTTCACTTTTCTTCCACACTTATGATAGGATTACTTTCCCTGCATTCTGGAAGTTAAGTGCATTCTTGTGATTTGCTTTGTCCCATAAAATGCAGCCAACATGTCCAATGTAGGTTTTCAAGGCAGCTTTGTTCTGAGACCCAGGCTGATGGTGGTCTATCTTGACACATACTTCTATCATCTCCTGGTGGGGAAAGTATGAGGGAAGCTTCCCCTATTCTTAGACTCTTAGCAATAATATGTTGCCCAGAAATGATACAAATAACTTTACATATTTCATTGGTCAAAGGAAATCATACAGCTACATCTAATTTCAAATTGGTGGGATATTTCAATTCTCTGTTAGCAATTCAATATAATCACCAAATTCTTTTAAAACCTCCTCTACATAACAGTAGAGAAGCTACGAACTATATTTTCCTAGAATCCTCCTTTAGAAAGCAGGAGAGAATCAGAGGTCATTATTCCCTGGAAGTGATTACAAGCACACAAGTGAGCAGATGTGAGATTCACAGCTGCTTTTTGGTGAGAATTGAGAACAACCACTACACTGCTGCCAACTGACATAGTGGTGGGAGATTTCTTAGAAATTCCTTTAAAAAGGCTATAATTTCCACTTAGTTTTTGAAAAACACCTTCTTCAATATGTCATGTCAGGGGTTCAGCTCTGTTTCCCTAACCTTATGGTGGCAACTTCTCTGCCTTTTCATAAAAACTTTCCTGTGTTTTGCTCCCTTATTACTTCCACATTTAAAATAAACCTCAATTTCTGTATTACTTTATATTCAGAATACTTAGAAGGTAGAAAGTGTTCCAGATGTAGCATAGAAGGACCCTGAGCTCACATCCCTTGTGCACTGTTGGTGGGAATGCAAACTGGTACAGCCACTGTGGAAAACAGTATGGAGTTTCCTCAAAAAATTAAAAATAGAACTACCATATGACTCAGCAATACCTCTTCAGAGTTTTTTTCCAAAAAAATGAAAACACTAATTCAAAAAGATATATGCACCCCTGTTTATCATAGCATTATTCACAGCATTGTTTATCATGACATTATCAGAGCCAAGATATGGAAGCAATGTCAGTGTGCATTTGTAGATGAATGGTTAAAGAAGATGTGAAGAAGATGGTAAGAAGATATATATAGATATAGATATCTTAGATGTAATAACATATATATTATATATACTTATATATGTATATATATATACACTTACATATTACCCATCCATAAAAACAATGAAATGTTGCCATTTGTGACAACAATAGACATAGAGGGTTTTATGCTAAGTGAAGTAAGTCAGATAAACACAAATACCATATGATTTTACTTATATGTAGAATCTAAAAAGCAAAATGAACAAACAAAACAAAACTGAAACAGATTCATAGATACTTGATGGCTGCTAGAGGAAAGGGGAGTATATTAAAATATGTATGTAATGAAGCATTGGAAATATAGGCAATAATATTATAAAAACTTTGTAATTAGAAAACTAGGCAATTAGACTTATTATGGTGATTATTTTGTAATATATATAAATGTCAAATCACTATGTTGTACACCTGAAACAAATATAATACAAAACAAAAATAAAACAAAAATAATACATGTCAATGATACTTCAAAATAAGTTTTTAAAAATGTTAAAAAATAAAATTTTTAAAAAGAAGAATAGATTTAAAAGAAAAAGAATACTTAGAAAGATTCTGATTTCCTGACAAAACGCATACAGATATAGCAGAAACATGCAAACTTACCAGGTTCTCATAAGACAGGTAACTAGAATTTATGATCAGCTCTAGTAACTACCACATATACTATGTTTCTACATATAAACTATATTGTTTTATTTCAAAATCTAACAGCTAAATTATTTTTGACAAGGGTCAACATCATTCAATGGGGAAAGGGCAGTTTTGTCCAGAAATGGTATGGGGAAAACTACATATCCAGCCACGTGTACAAAAATGAAGTTGGACACTCACCTAACACCATATATAAAAATTAACTCAAATGGATGAAAGACCTAAATATAAGACCTAAAACTATAAAACTCTTAGAACAAAACCTTTATGACATTGGATTTGGCAGTGATTTCTTGGATATGACACCAAAGATACAGGAAACAGATACAAGATACAGGAAAAAAAAAATTCAACAAATTGAACTCCACAAAAAATTTTTAAAATTGTGCATCAAAAGACGATGTATGGTGATTAACGTAATAAAATAAAATTTAAAAAAAAGACAATAGCAACAGAGTAAAAGGGTAACCCACAGAATGGGAGAAAATATTTGCAAATTGTATACCTAATAAGGGATTAGTAACCAGAATATATAGAGAACTCCTAAAACTCAACAACAAAAATACAAACAACTTGATTCAAGCATAACCAAAGGCCTTAAATAGACATTGCTCCAAAGAAGTTATACAAAGACCAGTAAACACATAAAAAATGTTCAACATCACTAATCATAGGTAATGCAATTAGAAACTAGAATGACATACCATTTCATACCCATTGGAATGGTTACTGTCAAAAACAAACAAACAAAAAACCCCAGAAAATAATGTGTTGATGAGGATGTGGAGAAATTGGAACCCTTGTTGCCTGTTGGTAGAAATGCAAAATAGTACAGTTGCTGTGGGAAAAAATATGATGGTTTCTCAAAAAAATAAAATAAAAATAGAATTACCTTACTGTATGGCACAGCAATTCTACTTCTGGGTATATACCCCAAATAATTGAAAGCAGAGTCTCAAAGATATGTTTGTATATTCATGTTCATAGTAGCATTATTCACAATACTTAAAACATGGAAGCAACCCAAGATCATGAGGATAGAAATGTAATGAATGGTATTAGGAACTTTATAAGAAAAGTTAACTAGATCTTTTTCTATTATGTGAGGATACAGCAAGAATATAGTCCTCTGTCGACTAGAAAGAGGCACTCAGCAAGAACCCAAGTATGCTGGTACCCTGATCTTAAATCTATGACCTCCAGAACTGTGAGAGATAAAGGTTTGTTGTTTAAGCCACTCAGTCCATGGTACTTTATCATAGTAGCCAAAGTGACTGAGAAATTGGTACTGATAAGTTGGCTGCTGCTATAAAAAACTAAAAATTGTGGAAGTGACTTTGGAATTGAGTAGACACTGGAATTTAGGCTTGAAGTGGAGACTGTTATGACGGGACATTTTAAGGTGATTCTGGTGAGAGATCAGAAGGGACAGGAAAGCTGCCAAGAAAGTGTCCATCTTCTCAGAGAATACATAATCGTGGACAGATGTGGATAGGAATATGCACAGTTAAAGCCATTTTGATGAAGTCTCAGACTGAATGAGGAACAGGTTATTGGACAATGGAGAAAGGCAATCCTTGTCATAAAGTGGCAAAGAATTTGGCTGAATTGTGTTTGTAATCAAGTCTTTTGTAAAAGGTAGACCTTCCAAGTGATGAAATTGGATATTTACATGTATGTTAGATCTTTTGGCCATGGCTAAAATTAAGAATTCAATAAATACATTTAGTTTGGTAATACTGTTTCTTGGATTTAGGATATATGTAGAAATACATTTTATGACAGTAATAGTATAAAAGAGAAAAGTGGGGAAGAAATTTTAAACTGTTTTAAGGTTTTTGCCATATCTGGCATTAGTAACAGTTATAATTTAAGATAGGCCCTAATGCAAGTTGTTGATTCTAGAGGAACCATTAAAATGCTTCTTAAAAAAAGACTATCAATTGAAGACATAAATCCATTGGAAAACACAGTATGTTCATCAATTAGAAGTCTTGATATTGTTAAGATGAAAACTTCCCCCAAATTGATCTATAGACTTAATCAATTCCAATCAAAATCCCAGAAGCTTTTTAACTGACCAGCTGATGCTAAAGTATATATGGCATGGAAAGGCAAAAAAGAATCAAAGACACATTTGATGAAGAACAAAGCTGAAGAACATACACCACCAAATATCAAACTTATTTTATTTAATTTTATTATTTTTTTAAATTTATTCATTCTAGAGAGAGAGAGAGAGCATATGCACAGGAGCAAGGGAGGGACAGAGGGAAAGAATCTCAAGCAGACCCCTTGCTGAGCACAGAGCCCAACCTGGGGCTCCATCTCATGACCCTGAGATCATGACCTGAGCTGAAATCGAGAGTGAGAGGCTTCACCAACTGAGCCACCCAGGTGCCCCTCAAGACTTATTTCAAAGAAAATTAAACAGTGAGGAATTGGTGCAAGGAGAGACAAATAGACCAATACAATAGAACAGAGTTCAGAAACAGACCCATGCATATCTGATCACCAGAATTATGATAAAGATATTCCTATACCATAGGAAGGAAAGGATGATTTTTTTCAACAAGCTAACTATAATAATTGGTTCTCCATGCAAATGTAACTTTATCTAATGCCATATACAAAAAAGCAAATTTATATGGATTATAAAATTAATTTGGAGTAAGCCAATTATGTTTGTAGAAGATAGATGGAATATTTTCCTAACATTGGCCTAGGTAAAGATTTTATGAATAGGCTAGAAAAACATTAAAGACATTAATCATAAAGGATCTGGCCAATAAACTGTACTTTGTTAAAAGGAAATTTCTGTTCCTCAAAGACACTATTAACAAAGTGAGAATGCAAAGCAACAAATAGGGGAAGATATCTTCTGTATGTATGTAAGAAAAAGGACTCATATCCAACCATATATCCTCATATATATAAACTCCTATCAATCAATCAATAAAAACATCAACAACCTAATTTTTGAAAGGGACAAAAGGCTTCAATAGGCCCTTAGCAAAGGGCCAATTGCATATGAAATGGTATTCAGTATCATCAGTCATCAGTAGACATAGATATGCTCTAAATTATGGCCTAGGGGCACCTGGGTGGCTCAGTTGGTTAGGCAGCTGCCTTCGGCTCGGGTCATGATCCCAGGGTCCTGGGTTCGAGCCCTGCGTCGGGCTCCCTGCTCAGTGGGGAGTCTGCTTCTCCCTCTCACTCTCCCTCTATGCTCTCTTTCTCAAATAAATAAATAAAATCTTTAAAAAATAAAATAAAATAATAAAATAAAATTATGGCCTAACTCTAAGTTCATAGCACATGTACTGGTTAAGAGCTAACTATCTGGAAAGTTTAGGAAAAAACTATTTTCATTAGGACTAATTTGGCAAACATGTTTTGTTTTCAGGTATCTTCTGAACATATTTTGAATCATGACCAATCTTACAGTTCAAATTGAACAAAAGGAGACAATCCTAGGTTTTTACTTTAAAAACATATAGTAAGATTACAAAAGAAATGCTATTCCAATATTAAAACTATAATTATGTCTAGGTTTTCTTAGTATTTTTAAGACAAGAAAAATGTCTACGACAATATCAGAATACTAGGTCCACAAAGTTGTATTTAATCTTAACAACTACGTAACATAGGTAATGGAAGGACCAAGGGCACACGTAATAAGAAGTGTGTTTTATGTTGAAAATTTTAAAACAATATTAAGACCAACTAAAAGACGGTCTTGGCAGTTTTGAACATTGTCTTGATAGAGCACTGCTTCTCTGCATGGTAGCCGACTGCTTACATTGTCCTTCTCTTGGGATGCCATTGCTGGATGCAACCCATTTTGACTGGAAAATTGGGATAATAAATATATGATAAGTCCACACAAATTAAACTATCAGATCTAAACTAAGTTATTTGTTTTATTTGTATGAAACAAAGAAAATGATTACTTTGAAAAGCCAACTATAACTCCAAAATGATTATTTTTCTTTAACCACAATCATATGCATCAGAAATACAAACTTTCCAACTTAAATCATCAAAATCCATGAATGCAACAGCTGAGTAGCTAAAAATTCAATTTAGAATTATTTCATAGTGGTTTGTTAGCCTGTTTGTTTACTCTTCACTGGAAACATTTTTAACTATATGAGATGTCATGAGGAGGACTGTTGAACACATGGTGGTTTAGAATGAATTTATATTTATTTATGTTCATTCAAGTCCGCCCACCCCATTAAAAGAAAAAACTAAATTTGAAAGAGTTAAGAAAATATAATTCATCAATCATATATGCATATGCATTAATCTGACAAATTCATAATATTATTCAGTCTTCTGAAACTTTAATAATGAAAATTTCTAAAACTCTGAATGCATGAATTGCAAATGTGTGTGTATGTGTGTGTATGCTGAAAGAGATGACTTGAAGGCTTGATATTGCAAAGAATTTTTGTTATCTATTAGAAATGTATTTAGCAATGACTTAGTTGTTAACACTATATTAAAATGTTAAATTCTACATATACATCATTAATATCCACTGTTAGGTTATTTGTAATCTTGTTAATACTTTGCCTAATGTGAAATGTATTTTATATCAAGTCAATATATAAACCCATAAGGAATTTATATATCTGATTTGGAAACTACTCTGTCAGGCTTCACCTTTTAAAAATACCGTTTTGCTGACAAGGAATATAGTAAATTACAATATTATTGACATATAAGGATAATTAATTCATCAGACAATTTCATAAGAAGTCATTTTTTTCTTAGCAACTTTTTTAAATAAGAATTTTCAGTTTTGATTTAATTGAGGAAGCATTATATTTGCTTCACGCAGGCAAAAGTGAAGGTAAATGAATAATTTATTTGTAAATATTATGATATGATGCTTTTAAATGATTTTTTATTAGTTCACTCTCTACCTCTAATGTTCTCTTTTTATTTTTTGCCTTTTTAATTGTTTTGTTCACTGAAGGAAATGTCAACAATGTATTACTTAAAATAATTAACATAGAAAGAATTATATTTCCTACCAGTGGAAATGCCTGGATTATCATGCATGATAATTCATTTTCATGAATACAATTATACTGCAAATAGGATGAATATCTTCATCAGATGAAAAGTTTTCTAGCTGAATTCACAGAAACAATTACAGAATGTTGACATCTAGCCCACATCTTGAAAATAGTTAAAAAAATATCAAACCAGAAATTGCTGGTGGAGGACAGAAAAACATTTACAACCCAAGGGACCTGAAGAATCAACCACAAGAAACTATTTTCACAAGCCTCTGACACAGATTGAAAGGCATTGAAAATCAAACCTGGGGGTGGGTGGTGGGGAGTGAGGCAAACCAAAGCTATCAAATACAAAGAATTGAAAATGAAAAGTCTATTGCCAGTTTAATTAATCTGCTGAAACACACTAATCATTATATGAAAGATAATATTTTAATTAAGAGTAGGTCAGTGTATTCATTATTGGAATTTACTTCAGGGATTCATATATAAACATGAAAATCTAAAGTTGGTCAAAAGTTGAAAAATGCCAGCTACTGAGTGATGGATCCAAGGATCTACAACAGTACAAGATAGAAAAGAGAATCTTGACACTAAATCCACTTAATTTTTATTGATTTATATGTTTTTTTTCTAAATTTGTTATTTCTATTTTTTAAACCCCTTTTATTTTTTTTTAAGATTTATTTATTTGAGAGGGGGGTGGCAGGCAGAGGGAGTAGAAGAGAGAAACTCAAGCCAACTCCATGCTAAGCATGGAGCCTGATGCAGGGCTTGATCTCACTACCCTGAGACCACATCCTGAGCCGCAACCAACGGTTGGATGCATAACCAACTGTGTGACCCAGGAGCCCCTAAATCCCTACTTTTAAGTATGTAATTGATATTTTTTTCAGACAAGTTTTACTCTATTTTGTCTTTCTAGTCTCTTTTAGGTAATGATGTGGAAATGTTGGGGTTCAGAGCTGATGGCCAAGAATTCTTGAGACGTTTCCAGTGCAAAAAGGTGGTTTTATTAAAGCACAGGGACAGGACTTACAAGCAGAAAGGGCTGAGCTGAGATTGTGAAGAGCAACTGATTATATACCATGGAGTTGGGGGAGGTAAAGACAAGGGAAGTTTCCAAAAGGATTTTCATGTGCTAAAGAATGCTCCCAGGATCCTGGAGGCCTAGCTATTGTCAAGCTAAGGTTGTCTTTCCTCTAGCAAAGCATTAACATTAAGACAGTTGGGAGTGTCCTGGAGGAATGTTATACTCTGCTTGCCTCAAGTGTTTGTCAATGGGCTGCAGATTATATGAAAATATAATTTTATCTACATTTCTTTTGCCTTTGTTCCCCATATCAGGTAACTTCCATTTTTCTGTCTGATCATTGTTCCCTCTGTCTCTGGAAGTGTTTCAACTACAATCAGTATCTACTGGAGACATTGTTGAGGAAACTCATGAATCATAGGAATAGTTGGCTTCTCAGGTGCCCCAAAACTCTGACATTCTATGAAATTCAGATTATAGTATGTCTACAATACTGATTTCCTGGGGAGAAGGGTTTATTAGTAAAAATAGGTATAAGTACCTGCTTTAGGTAAATTAAAGTGCTGAGAATAGCAAATAACCAAAGGAATTAGGTTACTGGTGAATAATAAAATCATAATCCCTTTGAGAAAATAAACTGATCACTTGTGGATAATATACTACAATATTTACAGAATAAAGTCTCAGGGAATATAAACTAATACATATTTGCAGTGTTCCAATACTTAGAAAACCAGAACAAAATGAAGCCTTCTGTTTCACCATCAAATAAATTTACATTTCCCTGCAATGACTTCCTGAACAGTAAGTAGCAATTAAAAATAAAGTCTCCACATAGAAAGTGACTCTTGGAGGTGGTCACTAATGTCTATGGCCAATAGTCAAAACACAAGTCAAAAGCTATTTGTGGGTCAATTTAGGTAAATTTTTATCAATAATTTAAAAAATCAAAGGATGAAATAAAACAGTATAAAAGAATTGAATCACATATGACTGGGGTAAGTACTGCTTCACAAAACAAATTTTACATATGTATATGTGTACTGCGGTAATATATATATGTATATACCATCACATTATAAATGGCATTCTTATTGTGAGTCATAGTCATGACATTTGAAAGCAGTTCTGTTAATCTATGCATAATTGCTTTGGCAATAATGTGGCTCAACAGATATTAAATAAATTTAAGAATTGTTTTAATAACAATATTTATAATGTATTGAGAGAGAGAAAAATGGCATAGGAAAGTCAACCAGGTAGATGCTGTGTTATATAAGCACAAAAAATAGATAATAAGTTAAAAGTTATTTTAAGGAGAGAAGAAGCAGTTTTAAGACTAGGGAAAGAAAGAATAAAATGAAGTAAACTGTTTGGTAAATTCAGAAGAATTGGAAATGTGATGATAGTATTAAAGACATAAAGATATTTAAAAGTGTTGCTATTGTACGACGTGGATGGAACTGGAGGGTATTATGCTGAGCAAAGTAAGTCAACAGAGAAAGACACGTATCATATGACTTCACTGATATGAGGAATTCTTAATCTCAGGAAACAAACTGAGGGTTGCTGGAGTGGTGGGGGGTGGGAGGGATGGGTGGCTGGGTGATAGACATTGGGGAGGGTATGTGCTATGGTGAGTGCTGTGAATTGTGTAAGACTGTTGAATCACAGACCTGTACCTCTGAAACAAATAATACATTATATGTTAAAAAAAAAAAAAAGATAGCAGGAAGGGAAGAATGAAGGGGGCAGAAATCAGAGGGGGAGATGAACCATGAGAGACTACGGACTCTGAGAAACAAATTGAGGGTTCTAGAGGGGAGGGGGGTGGGGGGATGTGTTAGCCTGGTGATGGGTATTAAGGAGGGCATGTACTGCATGGAGCACCGGGTGTTATACGCAAACAATGAATCATGGAACACTGCATCAAAAACTAATGATGTAATGTGTGGTGATTAACATAATAAAAAAATAAAAATAAAAAATAAATAAAAGTGTTGCTATTGTAATGAAAAACAAATTCTCAAAATGTGTTTTTGTAAATGTAACAGAATCACATAAGGAGTTGACAATTAAAATGCAAAGTCTGGGGATTCCTGCCAAAATATTTATTCCAAATCTCTAGAGATGCAGCCCAGGAATATGTAATTTTAATGGATTCCTCAAATGAACCTTATGCACACCGAAATTTAAGAACAGCCTCTTAATATTCTAACTTAAAAATATCGCTTTCATCAACTCTTTGAAAATTTCACTGAGAGAATGATTTAACTATGAGCCACCTCACAATTTTCTTACAAAGCCCGTTATGTCTTTAGCATTGCAAGAGAAAAAATAAAATGGCATGAGATGCATTCTGATGAAATTCTGAAGATTATAATAAGAGTACATTCATATCAAATGTATCTGGTATTGAAATTTTTATGAGTACATAGGACAACATTATGTTCCTGAATTCTAATGCCATAGAGTAAGAATAGGATATGATAGAAAATAATTCCAGCAATTGTCAATCTCATACTTCTTCTAAAGTACACACTTTGATGTTTACTTATTGGGATGCAAGAAGAACTATGGAAGTATTGAGAGGCACTTGGTATTTCAAAAGAGAATTAAACATCATCTAGTTAAAAGTTCCGGTTGATTATTTGTAGGCAATGCACTGCAATTAGCATTTAAATAATTCAATGTTAGAAACCATTTTCTCTGAGATTAACAATGATTCATTCCTACATGCTGTGTTTTTAATCAAAGAGGTGAAAGGTATAGAGCATGGGACAGGAACAAAGATGTCTAGTTACAAACTCACTCCTGCAATTTGCTAGTAATGTGCTTGCCTGCATGTTTACAAGGAACTCAAATGTGGTGTGCTGCCTATTCAGACCTTAATGAGAATGTAAATGAAGGATTATTGGTTTCACCAGCAGATGATATTTCTTTAGAAATATTTCCTGAACCTTACTCTATTATTTCCCAACTTCCAAAAAAATCTGTACAATAATGCACCTCATTAATGATACTGTCATTGTCATTTAGGAAACATGTGCAGACCTGCAAAGTCATTATTAATTATAGCCACATGCATCAAAGCAGCAACACTCAAATCCATCACTGTATTTCTTAATTAGCTGAAAAATCAGTCCCATTTTGTCAGATTTCCCTGAAAATAACCCTATTATTTTTTTGATTAAGGATCAATTACTTTTTTTTTCAAAATGGACACTAATCAGAAGAATCATAACATACTTTTCAACACAAACTGCTCAATTTATTTCAGTCTAAATTGTCTCGTCCAAAAGAACATGGTAAATACTACAATAGCAAGGAGCTTTTCCCCCCCACTCTGTCTCTATTAAAATGGTCTGATTGCCCCTTGTCCATTTCTAAATGACAGATAATATCCTATCCTTTTTTGCTTTTCTTGTCTATTATGTCCTTTATAGAAAACCTAAAATGAGGCATTTCCTGCAAGCCTGCAGAGAGAGAAGACTGAATAGGAAGCTGAAAGGGAGTATAGAGACCAGGATAAAAGGCAGTTATTAAATTTGTGAACTCTATCAGAAGACAAGAAAATAAACTGTACCACTGGCTGGAAGGGTAGTGAAGTATGACATTTCATTTTTATGCAGGTCCCAGCATGATAGAAGTAACACATTGAGGAACACTGTAAAAAAGCAGTTAGTGCATTCATTGAACACCAGCATGGTTCCTCTGCTGTTCTTTGGATGATCCCTTTCTGTGTCTTTGTGGAACACTAGTTCAGAGATTCATATATATGAGATCAGACTCACCATCAACCCTTTGCGAATTTCTATGATGAGAGGCCCAAAGCATGTTTATGTAACTCCATGAGATTAAGATCCAGGTGCGCTTTATATTCTCCCACATTTTTCTCCTTCAATGTCTGAATGAAGTCTCAGTCTCTCTCTCTCTCCCTCTCCCCCCGCCCCCTCTCTCACACACACAGCCTCATAGGGTAGAGGGTGTACATAATGTTCTTATGTTAAGAATTCTTAGACTTGGGGCGCCTGGGTGGCTCAGTCGTTAAGCATCTGCCTTCAGCTCAGGTCATGATCCGGGTCCTGGGATCAAGCCCCACATTGGGCTCCCTGCTCAACTGGGAGTCTGCTTCTCCCTCTCCCACTCTCCCTGCTTGTGTTCCTGCTCTCGCTATCTCTCTCTCTGTCAAATAAATAAAATCTTAAAAAAAAAAAAAAGAAATGCAATTTAAAAGTTTTTTCAAATCATAGATCAAACATGGTTCAAACACTACATGCATTTTAAAACTCTTTCATAAGAGATTTGCTTCCTTTTTATTCTTCTCATTTGTCTTATAGAATACCCCATATGAACATGTCCCTGATTATACCTGTGGTGTCACTTAACATTTTCTTCCACCTGGTTTTTGTAAATTGATTTATCTAGAAACTAGATCATATTTTATTTTTTGGCAAAAATACTCCATAGGTGTTTTTATGGTCTTCATATTGCAACACTATAGCTAGTGGAAGCCTCTTCACAGGAGCATCTGTCCTCTTATGGCACAACACTGGAATTTTAATAGCTTCCTTGGTTTCTAGTTTCTAGAACATGAAGTTCTAGTTTCATGTTGTACATGTCCTACTATTTCTCTAAAGAGACTTGTTTCTTTTTTTGGATGAAACAATAGTAGTTAGAGATCATAAGATAAGCACTAAAGGTGCTTATTGCTAAAAGGTTAGTCACTGCATCTATACCTTTAAAGGAAACAGAGATAAGAATTACAAATTTTTTGAAAGAGAAAAATACTGCACGAATGCATATTCAAATCAAAGTTAAGATTATGGTGTTGTACTTAATAATCTGATTAAAAATATATCAAGTTTTTATTTTATGCTTAAAAATCTTTGTTTTGACAATGTCAGCATAATCATTTTATGTACAAGTAGAGTGTGTGTGTGGTGTGTGTGTGTATGTGTATATATATATATTTTATTTTCTTGTATATATCTTGTCAGGGTTCTCCAGAGAAACAAAAACAATAAGATATATATATATATATATCTCAGAGGAGATTTATGACAGGAATTTACTCACATGGTAATGAAGATTGAGAAGTCCCATGATCTGCCATCTGTAAGCTGTAGAACCAGGAAAACCTGTAGAACCAGGAAAACCAGTAGTGTAAGTCAATACTAGTCCAAAAGCTTGAGATTTATGGGCCCAATGGTTTAAGTCCCCATCTGAGTCAAAAGCCCAAGAACCAGAAGTACTGACATCAGAGGGAAGAAAGTGGATGTCTCAGCGCAAGCAAGATAGTAAATTTGCCCTTCCTCTGCCTTTTTCTTCTATTCAGGGGCACTGAACACATTGGATGATGCCTACCACATTGGGGAAGATCATCAGCTTTACTCAGTTCACCATTTCAAATCCTAATCTTTTTCAGAAACATCCTCACAGACACATCCAGAAATAATGTTTTGACAGCTATCTTAATTCCTTAGCCCAGTCAAGGTGATGCATAAAATTAACCATATAGAATTAACCAATATATAATTATATATATACATATATATATAATATAATACAATACACACATAGTGGATATCTACTATATTATGCACACACACATTAATGAAGATTACAAATATCAATATTATTATTAAAACATGAATTCTGAATACAGGCTAAGATTATTTGCAGTTGTTAATTTTTCCTAGGATATATCTCATCAGGTATATTCAATAAAATTCTATATTTTAAAGAAACAGAAAATAACCCCCTATGTAGTTAAGCTACTATCTCAATACACAGAGTTGTTCTTTTTCATTTTGTTTCAGTATTTTTTTTTTTAATTTTTATTTATTTGAGACAGAGAGAATGAGAGAGAGAGAGCACATGAGAGGGGGGAGGGTCAGAGGCAGAAGCAGGCTCCCTGCCGAGCAGGGAGCCCGATGCGGGACTCGATCCAGGGACTCCAGGATCATGACCTGAGCTGAAGGCAGTCGCTTAACCAACTGAGCCACCCAGGCGCCCCTCAGTATTTTTTAATATGTAAAACTTTTACATGATCTTAAGGTCAGTATTACACAAGATACATTCAGAGTCTAGCTTCCAAAATATCCCTTCCAGCTGATACCCTCCACTCCCTTAATTAACTACTTTTATTAATGCTGTTCATCTTTCAACTGAGTTATTTGGATTTATAAACAAATACATACATATTTTTTCATTCCATCAATTTCTTATTAAAAGATATTATACTATTTACATTTTTTGGAATAGCGAATCCTGGAGATCAACCCAAAGCGTTATCTAGAGATTGTCCCTTTTAAAGGTGGTACCATGGTATCTATGTATAATAATTTCTTATACATTCCATTATGGATAAACATTTAGGTTCTTTTTGTCTTTTGCTGTTTTAAATAGCACTGTAATTAATAGCCTTTAGCCTATAGTCAGTTTGAATTTTTGCAATGTATCTTTGGAATGAATTCTTAGACATAGAATTACTGGGTTAAAAGGTGAATACAGGTGTAATTTTGTTTGAGATAGCCAAATTCACCTCCATAGGAGGTTGTAACATTTTGTATTACCACCAATAGTGTAGAAGCTTACTTGTTCCCCATTAGCTCATCAAGGATGTTGTAAATGACAAATGTATCAATGGGTAAAATGTAGTATTTCATGTAATATTAACGTACATCTCTCCTAATTATAAATGAGAACAGTTTCTGTGTCCATATCGTATCCATTTTCTATAATATATTCATCATATTAACTGTTATATCATTGCAGTTTTCCCTCAGTATTCCATTTGTTTTTTTTACTTTTATCTTGGTGTATTTCTATATGTAATTTTTGTTTATTTCTATTTAGTCATGTATGTTATTCTTTCTAGTATTACTCCTGAATTTGAGCCTTATTTGAGTACATTTCCCCACGGCCATCTTATAAAAAAAAATTGCCCAAACTTTTCTACTAATCATAAATTGTTACTTTTATCTGCATATCTCTAATCCACTTATAAATTATCTATTTTCTTGTATGTGGTATCTGAACCAGATCACATTTTAATTTCTCCATACAAATACCAAATTATCTAAGACCTCTTAAAACATCTTTCATTTCCCACTGATTTTTTTAAAGATCTATTTATTTATTTGAGAGAGAGAGAGAGAGAGTACACATGTACGAGAAGTGGGAGGAGCAGAAGGAGAGGGAGAGAGAGAGAATCCCAAGCAGACTCCCTGATGAGTGTACAGCCCCACACGGAGCTTGATCTCATGACCCTGAGATCATGACCTGAGCCAAAATCAAGAGTTGGACACTTAACCAACTGAGCGACCCAGGTGTCCCTATTTCCCACTGATTTATTTGCTACCCTTTCATATGTTAAATGTTTACTTCAATCTACTTTTGAATATTCCATTGCTACCCCATTTGATATATTAATGAATTAACTTTGATTAAAGGGACTTTATAAAATATTTTAATATCTGTTATGTCTATCATTATTCAAGCACAGCATAGTTTTTTTTTTCACTTTCCAATTCCAGTTTTATATCTTTTAGGAGTGTTTTATATTTTTCCTCATATATATTTTAGACACTCTTGTTAAGTTTATCATGCATAAATACTTTTAAATGCTCTCTGAGTGAATCTGATTTTATAGCTCTGGTGGAGACACTCACCAGTCAACAGAGTTCTTTTGCTGAATTTGTCCTTAATGTTGAGGTATGTAGTAAATATTGAAGTCTAAGGTGAGTTAAAAGTGTAAAATTAGTGGGATTGTTACAAGTGCTAATATGAAGAGGTATAAAATTTTAATAAAGAAAAAAATTCAGTGAATCACAAAATTAGACTTTTGCTTTTAGCAAGATCATGAACCACAAGTTCAGAAAAGCAATGAAAAGTCCGGTAGTGCCCACTGCATTATGTTCACTATTAAGGCAGACTTGGGTCTCATTCATTGGTACAGTAATTGCCACAAATAGGCATTCAATAAATTTTTAAAAATCAGTTGTACAATATGCAGATGTTGTATCTACATGATCAACATTAATAATCAAGAGAGGAAGAAAACTGATAAAATTGAAAAGAAATGAAGTTTTTGAGTGTATGACTATAGGAAAGGCCTCCAATCCCTTGGCCTATAGGCTTTATGGTGGTCAAATAAAGGGACAAAATAAGAACCCGGAGCATCATGAAAATAATATCATAATATATTTGTTATAAGCCAAGAGTGGTCCTATATAGTTCATGAAATTAAAAAGAGAAGTAAAGAGTTTGACTTTTCCATTGATCATAGAACTCGTTTCTATAATAAAAAAATAAATCATATGGCAACACGTTTCTGTCCTAACTTCCTTCATCGCTGTTCTATTCTTCTATAATTTGGCTTAGAGGATACTCTAAATAACAGAAACCTGAGTTTAATACAGCATTAATTTGACCTAATGAGATTTTTCCTATTATCATATGATACAGCATGAAGAAGCAATGATGTAGTGAATAATTACTTACCAACAGTTATGCTAGGTTCTGAGGGTCCAAAGATGAATAAAATGAAAATCCCCTAAGAAGATCACAGTCTAGAGTGTCAAGGCAGGCATATTTTTTCTGCAGATTTCTTTTTAATAACATGAAACACTCTTATCCCCCAGCCCCAATAAATTCACTAAAAGGAAAGCTGTCTTCATTAAAAATATCAATGTTTACATAATTCCTCATTAATTCTTCACAAATAATGGAGAGAATTAATGGTGTGTTTTTCTGCATATTTCAGTCATGAATGATAATCACACAAAACAAAGCAAACCAAAATAAACAAACAAAAGCAGCCAGTATGAAAAGTATGGATGAAATCAATTCACAGTTTGATAGCACTAGCTTTCCCTGCAGTCTTTTTGCATGTACTATAATATATTTATGGTAAGCACTTGTGATAACGCCAGCAAAATTTTTCCATCTTACTGCATGCTTAATTTCATCTAACTTGTTTTATGGCAGTGTGCTGAAACACAGAGCAAAGCTCTGTTTAAACCATTTGTCTCTGTTTCTCTTTGCAGAATGCCAACAGATTTGTTTAAACCAAAACAAAATGCATAAACAATCACATCTTCTTTAAGCTAACTATACAACCTAAATTCTAGAACTTATTTTTATAATATGCTGAAATTTAGTAATTAAAATTCTGATTCTGGTCCTAGCCACTTCCTTTTATGTTTCTTTTTTCTCAAGGTGAAGAATGCTTACTCATTTATTATTCTTTAGGTTCCTGTGCTGCATATTGTTTTGGTTTTATAAATTATACAATGCAAATATCCACTTTATTGAAAATAGGGTAATTTCAGGTTAACAGCCAGTTAAATGTGCATTTTTACCCTTTTTGGGGATATCAGACCTATAATGTGGTGACAAGTCCCTGATATATTTTTCAATTTTGAGAGCACCTGTAAAATTTTTCTGGCTTGACTTGCTAACATCAAATTATTTCCCACAACATTTAGTTGAGTCTAATCCCTTTCACGTGTGGTTTGCGGACAAGCAGTGTCAGCCTAAGAAATGCAGAATCTCAGACCCCTCCATAACTACAGAATCAGAGCCTGAAGATCCTAGGGAAACTAATATGCACACGAAAGTGAGAGAAGCATGCTCTTACTGAGAACAAGGTGATGAAGGAGATATTATACAAGAACAGTTTATTCCTATATTGGTTCTTACTGGTATTAGGTGGGGATGGAAAGGACTGGATAATTGTTGCTTTTGCTTAAGAGGAAGAGTTCATAGAGTCTTGTATTATTTGGGCTTAAAAAAGACCTTAGATATTAGATCATTAGTAATCCTATTCTTACATGAGAAAACTAAAGATATATTATTTTGTCACTTACTAGTATTGTTACCAGTATTTTGAGAAAGCATAATGCTTTCTTTTTTTTTTTTTAAGATTTTATTTATTTATTTGACAGAGAGTGAGACAGCGAGAGAGGGAACACAAGCAGGGGGAGTGGGAGAGGGAGAAGCAGGCTTCCTGTGGAGCAGGGAGCCGGATGTGGGGCTCGATCTCAGGACCCTGGGATCATGACCCAAGGTGAAGGCAGACGCTTAACGACTGAGCCACCCAGGCCCCCGCATAATGCTTTCTTACAGATACCAATGTATATGGATTCATGTCAGAATTATAAAAATACATACTTCTATAATGATGCTATAATTTGTTCTGGAAAGGTTCTAAAGAATTTACAATCATACACAAAATTTAGCATGATATATAAAATTAAAATAAAAGAAACAAGGAAAAAGAACGTAATGCCATAGACATACAGGAAAAATATAGCTAAGAAAAACAGATGCCAAATTTAGGTGTAAGATTTTTAGTTTCAATGAAACAAAAGGTACCTGGTTAGTTAGACAAATTTACTGCAAAGATGAGATCAAAACAAACCATTTACCATAGAGAAGTATATTATTCTTTGCACAAATTGCAGACAGAAATTTCTCTGCTGTGTAATAAACAACATCTTCAAATTATTCTTAAAAGAGACACAGGTAGAATGAGTTTCATGAGACTGTATTTGTTTTTCTTCTAATGGCACTTAATATCAATTGGCAATATCATGTAGAATTACATTTTGGGTAAACAGTTCTGTTAGTGGGCCAGTGAGATCTGAATAATGAGTTTTTGCTGATCTGACTGCAACCAATGAGTAAGTAAATTTCAACTATAGAATGTTTTATGGCAATTACTTTCTCTAAATATTGTTTGAATGTAACTATTGTTTTTGTCATCTTAAGCACAACTGGTGCACATAAAAGTTTTGTTTGCATACTTGCTCACTGTATTCCTGAGGATTGCAGGGAAGAATAGATACTCCTGACAACAAATCTTGCTACACACCCTAAAAGTGATAACAGAAACACAAGATACTTATTCTCTCCAGTGATCTAAACCACAGAAATGCCAATAAACATTTACTCAGCTATTTTCTAAATTCCTCTATTATAAATAGTATAATTGCAAGATAATATTCTTCACCTATAAAGGCAAAATCAGTTCCGATTAAGTGTAATACATAGTAGGTCTCCTTGTATTGGCTGTGGTTCCACTGGACTCTACCAAGATTTCTGTGTCTCCTCATCCAGGACCTGGACTGAAACAGCAACTACTCTCCAGGCTTAGTAGCCTCATGGTAAAGGGGAGGAGCACAAGAGAGTGAGGGGATCACGCAATCATATTTAAAGCATCCACTCTGGTGGGGCAATGCTGTTCTATGACCGGGCGTCTTGTTGGCCAAAGCGTTTCATCTGGCCAAGCCTAAAGTCAATGAGACAGGAACTCACAAACCTATAAGATGAATTATAAGTAGGGAAAACATACTTCTCCCTAACTTCTACCTAACTTGTACATAACAGAGTGAAATATTTTCTATTCAAGGGAATTCCTTTTTTATTTTTTTAAAATACTTTATTTATTCATTTGAGACACAGAGATAGAGAAAGAGAGAGAGCATGAGCAGGGGGAGAGGAAGAGAGAGAGGGAGAAGCGGGATTCCCACTGAGCCAGGAGCCCGATGTGGGGTTCGATCCCAGGACCCCGGGATCAGGACCTGAGCCGAAGGCAGACGCTTAACCATCTGAGCCACCCAGGCGCCCCAGGAACAATAATTTCTAAGGGAAGTTCAGCAAAGCTGACTGGGAATCAGGAAGCATGGGTTTGAACCCTGGATCAATAACTGTGTTAACTTGGGAAAGTTATTCAAAGTATCTGAAGCTTAGACTTCCCTCTGCAAAATGAAGATAATATTCATCCTATGAATACTTACGATGACAGTAAGTCACTGGTTCTGTCTCCCTTCTTAACTTCATTCAAAAGTGATTAAAAGGTCTGAGTCTAAATTCATTGTTTTAACCTTAAATTCATCATAAATGAAAACAATGCTTTTTCAAAGATGTGCCAAATTGTAAAGGGACATTGTACTCTGTGAGTATTTATGATATTCATTTTTTTCAGTCATGCCAACCAATTACTGGTTTTTCTTATCATTGAAATTGACTACTGAATATCAATTTCCCAATGCAAATCAATGATTTTTAATGATTGCAGAGTGTTGGAGTTTTATACTTAAAAAAAAAATACAAAACTAGTAGAATTTCTTTGGTTAGAAGATTTTTTAGAAGATTAAAAAATATTTTCTATGTCTTTCAAATGTTCAATTGTAGATTTCATAAAATGGTGACATCCTTATACTTCCTTGGGGCATACTAACATATAATAATGGAACTATTTCCAAAATGTTTCTAAATTGTCCTCTCTGTAATATAAAGGTTATTCTTTGAAAAAAAAAAACTTATGATCTCTTTTATTATCATACTTACACTGCAGAGCAGTTTTAAATTTTATATTTTTTAATATTATCTTGCCCTCTCACGTTTTATACTTTATAATCTTGGCTAACCAAGAGCTCCTTCTAGGGATAGTAGTGTTCAGCTTACTTTCTGTCACTGTTTCTTTTTGATTGAACTGTTAGTATTTTCTCTAATCCATGTTTTTGTGCAGAGATATTTTTATGCTACTTTTCTGTTTGGTAATATTTAGTTGAAAATTAGATAATATAATTCATGACTCTATATAGAGTATATGTATATATATTTCATATCTTATATATCATATGTATCTTATCTGTATCTGTATGTATATGTATATGTAAGATATATGGAGAGTATGTTTGCAGAAATTTCACTTAGGTATTTATGAATCAGAGGGTTTATCATACATAGTAGAAGGGTGTGGGTGTTGCCCCCTCTCCTAGTTCAGGCAGCTGTAACAAGGTATTATAGACTGGGTAGCTTAAACAACAGATAGTTAGTTATTCTTACAGTTCTAGAGACTGGTAAGTCCCAAGATCAAGGTACTGGCCAATTTAGTTCCCAGCAAGGGCCCTCTTTCTAGGGGAGCTAGACTCCTTGCCTTATATGGTGGAAAAAGAGATCCTCTCTCTCTTGTCTTTTCTTTTAAGGACAGTAATCCCACTTATGAGGACTCCTATCCCATGACCTAATAATCTCCCAAAAGTCCCACCTCCACATACCTTTGCACTGGGGATTAGATCTTCAACATATCAATGACATTAATCAGTTCATACCACCTACATATTAAAGTAAACCTTTTTAAATTTTAATTAAATATATACAAATAGATTGTCCAACTTTATCTTCCTGTTTTTATTATATTATGCTCTTCTAAAGTGCATGTAGGAGACCACTAGTTATACAAATGCAAAGTACTATAAGAAAAACAAACAAACAAAACACCAGGGAGTCAACAGTGGGAAGATTATCTGGAGACATAACCAACCAAGAGCCTGGTTATGCAGCATAATCTAGTTTGACTCAGTCTCCTGTTGCACAAGAATTTCACAAATGTATTGATTTCCAACTTCTCAGGTGGACTTCTATACACCTATGCTAACTGTAAAGTAAATCAGCATCTCTTAAAAAATTTATGTTAGTCAACAAGGTGAACAACTTTCATTTCAAAAGTCATTCTTTTCTATTTTTTTTTAAAGATTTTATTTATTTGTTTGAGAGAGAGAGAAGGAGAGAGAGAGCACATGAGAAGGGGGAGGGTCAGAGAGAGAAGCAGACTCCCCGCTGAGCGGGGAGCCTGATGCCGGACTCGATCCCGTGACTCCAGGATCATGACCTGAGCTGAAGGCAGTCGCTTAACCAACTGAGCCACTCAGGCGCCCATTCTTTTCTATTTTTATAACAGTTTTATTGAGATAAAATACTAATCCATGAAATATACCCATTTAAAGTATACAATTCAGTGGCTTACAGTATACTCACAGAGATGTGTAGCCCTCAGGACTATCTACTTTTAGAATATTTTCAGCACCCCAAAATGGAACCCCATATTCATTTACGATCACTTTCCATTATTCCCTCTCCCAGAACTTGACTATTGCTTTTTTTTTTTTTTGGTCTATTCACAATCTATTTTTGCCTTTATTGATTTGCCTACTTTAGATATGATATCAATGGAATCATACAAAATGTTTTGCTTTTTTGTGGGTTTTTTTGTATTTGGCTTTTTTCACTTAACAATGTTTTCAAGGCTCATTTATGTTGTAGCAAATTTTGCTAGTACATTCCCTTTTTTGCTGAATAATATTCCATTGTATGGATATACTGCATTTTTTAATCTATTCATCAATTCATGGAAATGTGGGATTTTTACACTTTTTGGCTATTATTAATAATGATGTTGTGAATACCTGTGTACCAGTTTTGGTATGTTCATGTTTTTAGATCTCTTGTATATAATCCTAGGAGTGCAACTGTTGGGTTTTATGGTAACTCTGTGTATAACTTTCTGAGAACTGCCAAACTGTTTTCCAAAGTGGCTGTATCATTTTACATTTTCACCAATTATTTATGAAGGTAAAAATGTCTCCATATCCTTTCTAACACTTGTTATTGTCCAGCTTTTTTTTATTATAGCAATCCTAGTGGGTTTGAATTATATCTCATTATGGTTTTGTTTTGCATGTCCCTAATGAATGACTAATGATGTTGAGCATCTGTTCATGTGCTCATTGGCCATTTGTATATCTTTTTTGGAAAAATATCTTTTCAAATCTTTGCCCAATTTTTAATGTTCATCCGTAAGACTTTTTTATATATTCTAGAAACAAGTTACTTGTTATATACATGATTTGCAAATATTGTCTCTGAATCAGTGGATTGTCTTTTCATTTTTATTGGTAGTATCTTTTAAAGCACAAAGATTTTTAACTTTGATGAAGTTCAATTTATCTTTTCTTTTTGCTTCTGTTGCTTTTACTTTTGGTATCATATCTAAGAAACCATTGCCTAATCTAACGTCTCAAAGATTTACTCCTATGGTTTCTTCTAAGATTTTTATAGTTTTATATATTAAATATGGTCTACGATTCATTTTGAGTTATATTTTGCATATGTGTGCTGGGAATCAGGTCTCATTCTTTTGCATGTAGATATCCAGTTGCCCCAGAATTATTTATTGAAAATACTTTACTTTCCCTTATTAAATTGTTTTGACTCCCTGTCTAAAATCAATTGACCATAAATATAAAGGTTTATTTCTGAAATTTCCATCCATTTTTATTACTCTGTATGTTTATCCTTAGGCAAGTACATTCTCATCTACAAATAATTTTTGAATTACTGTACTTTTTTCAGTAAATAAGGTGAACATGACCCAGACAATTTAAATCACTCCACTAACAGTAGGAGGAAAAGGGAGAATTGACAATCAGATTCATTTACTCTCTGCAATATTATGGCTATTCTGCAATACTATCCTGCATTGTTTCTAAAATCTGGAAACTTTATAGTTAGGGCTGCCATATTTAGCAAATATACATATATGAGACCCAGTTAAATTTGAATTTCAGATAAATGAGGAATAAGTTTTTAGTATAATTGTGTACTATTTCATGGGACAAAATTATACTAAAAAACGTGTTATATTCTGAGATCCAAATATAACTGATCATTTTGTTTATTATCTGGCAACCCTATATACAGTCTGTGTCAAAACTATGCTCTAACAATAGACTTGATGATGAGTAATTGGATAGATTTTTAAAAACTCAATAATTCAAGATTGTTCTTTAATAACACACACTGCCCTCCATTTATTGATTTCAAGACACATAAGAAAGTTTGCGAACTCCTACAGACCAAGGTTTTATCTGCATAGTTCCCTTTGGGAAAATACTCTATGAAATCATTTTCAATTCAAAGATCATTTAATGCTTTGCAATACCAAATGAAATTTGGCACTTTACAAGACATACTTTCTTAGTTAATTCTATAATTTAATCAAATCTAGTCAATTTTACTTCACAATTTTCTTTATCTTCATTTAACTGAAAGATACATGTATTTTTTCCCTCATTAAATGGCAATGAAGAAACTGAAACTCAGATAATTCCTCAGGCCTTATAGTTGCTGATACTTCTATTAAATGCTGATCTGTCTTATTTTATAACCTATATTCTTCCCTTACACACTTTTTATGCTTTTAAATGTTTGCATATAGCTACCTACCTTATCTAAATGTTGTAAATATTCACCATGTCCTTCATTTTATGCATGCACACCTGCACTTCAAGATACTATCTAAAACTAAAATATACTGATTAATTTAACGTTAAAACATTTTTTATTAGTAAGTCCAGAAAAATTCTATACATATTTTATATTTCACTGATAATGATTCATTCAATTTTATTATGTAGGAAGAACACTAAAGAACGAAATTGCCTTGTTTATTATTTTAGCCCTTCTAGAGACATTTCAAAAGAATAATTTTCCTTATTTATCCTATAATGTGCAGTTATTCCTTGACATAAAAACATCTTAAATGATGCCAGATCACTAATTAAAGTAGAACCTTACATTTTATTGTATTTGGTATGTTGATGCCTTTATGTTCTTTAGTATTGCTCCAAGGTAAAAGAAGCATTTATATTCAGAATAGTTTATAAATCCCAGCTCTCTGGTACCTAGCAAAGTGAAATATAAGTGCTGCTTGTCATTTATTGGATACAGGGTTAAGTTTCACTAGGATGACACAAACTGCTTTTCTAACATAATTTCCCTGCAGAGATTTAACTGACCAAAAATATCAATAAATCATAAATGAAATTTTGCTTTAGGCTGAATCTAGTTTAATCAAATTTTGCCTGAAAAAAAATCTTACTTATAAGATTTGGGGTTATCTACTATGCATATATTATTGGAAAGTATCACCTACTAACCTTCATGAATCTATGATACATTCTCAAAGTATCAAAGTGGAAAATGAAGGCTTTTATTATCTCTTTAAGAAATTGGCAAGTAACCAACATGGCAGATATATTATACATAAAAAAACTACAATAATCTATAACTATCTAGGCTTCTAGTAATTTATATTCCAAAATTCTAATACTTGCTACCTCTTTTTGCTAAATCTAAGAGTCTAAGCCCCAGGTTTAGCCAAAGGCAAAGCTGTGAGGTGTTTGAAATTTGCCTGTACAATTTTCAGCCTCCCTCTTTAATACTCTTCTCCCAGAGTAGCACATCTTCATTCAGCTCTATCACGTTTCCTAGGCTAAGTTCTTAAGACACTTTGCGTACTATTTTCATTCTTCATTCAAAATCATGTGCTACACAGTCTAGACATCTTGTCTGCTTTTTCATTTATTCAACATAAATTGAGTAGACCCTGGGTGCAAGTCACTAATGTCAAGTTCTAGGAACCAAAGCTCCTTTAAAGAGCTCATAGGGACTCCACCCCAAAACTGCTAGAACTCATACAGGAA
>NC_138377.1:61081384-61131360 GCF_054177405.1 Leptonychotes weddellii
GCTTCGTATAGTGTACAAGTCTTTACAACAACTTTTAGAATATCAGTATTTCATGTTTATTGAAGAAAAAATACAAAATACAATTTATCTAAAGAAAAAAGATAATCCCACTTGAAAAATAAGTGTTATATGATGGTTTTGTGATATTTTAAAGTCTTTTTCAGTTAAACTTTTTTCCATGGTTCCCTTAATATTTTTTGTGAATATAAAAACACACATTCATTGAATAAAACACACACATCAAATAAAAATTGCCTGTAATCCCCCCAAAAAATAAAGAGCTCATAGGCTATTGGCTACATAGAAACAAAGACAAATAAGAAACAGGAGATATCCAAGAATAAAACAAACACCATATTTTTATTTAGCCCACAGGGTGCCACGCCCTCTCAGTTTTATTGCTACTTGCATAGTAACAGTTTCTCAGAGCTTGTGCTATTGCTTCTTGTCTTCCAGCAATTTGGAGAGTCCAGGGATCCATTGTGAGTTTTTCTCATCTCTATCTACACCCCCTCCTTTCTTGATGATCTCATACTTTCCAATGGGTTTAAATATACCAATGGTCTTCCAGATTATCTCCATCCCTGAGCTCCCCTTTGAGTTCCAGACTAACATCTAAACTTCTACTTGGCATCCACCCTTTGATGCTTAAGAAACATCTCACGTTTAACATGTAAATCACAACTCTTACTTCTTCCTTTGCCTCCTCATATCCCCTGCACCAAGCCTTCCCACCAAAGGTAATGTCATTGCCTTTATCCCAGATGCTTATGGCAAGAAGTTATTCCTCTCTTTATGTCCTACTTTTCAACCAATACTTCAGCAAATACTATGAAACTGTACTGTTAATTCTATCCAGTTTGGTTCTTCCATTTCTGATTTGTTTTCTAAGCCATAATGATTTTTCCCCTCAACTACAGTAATTGAATCTACCCTAGCCTCTTATTTCCACTCTGTTCTCTCTATCTCCCTATAATTTTTCTCTACCACCTTGAATGTAAGATACTTAAAAGGAAAAGAGATCATGAGTTGCTTTCAACTCTCAGGATGTTAGGTCACACTTGGAATAACATTTGAAGTTTATAACATATCCAAAAGACCCTATGTGAGCAGACCTCTGCCAGTCTTTAACTTCATCTCCTAAGGCCCTCTACCTTGCTCACCAATCCAACCACACTGCTCTTTTTGTCATGCCTTGAACACTTCAAACATCTTTCTGCCTTAAAGGCTTTGCATGCACCATTAGAATATCCTCTGTATAGTCACCTGGTATAGCCTGCTATACTCACCAGTTAGGTATATTCCTTCCCATATCACCTCCTCACTGAGGCCTTACTGGAGCATTCTATCACCCATATCTGTGCCTCATCTGTAAATCCTCTCTATCCAGTATCTCCATCTTATATATTTTATTCCTCTTTATAACATTTATTAATGACATTAACATATATAGTTATTTGATTATATTCTGTGTCCCTAACAACAAAGTAAGTCCCCAAAAGGCAGAAACACAGCTGTTATCTCAATACCTAGAGAATAATTAATAACATAAAATAACTCTCTCCTCTTTCCTATGGCATGTCACAAAGTAAATGTTTGTGTACAATATTTCTACATTTCATCTCCCACTTTTTCTTTTTCAAACTCCAATCTGCATTTTGTCCCTCCACTCCATTAAAATACCTCTTGTTTACATATAAGAGAATAGGAAATTTCAATCATTGTCAGTTATAGAGACAATTGGTAAAATCCTTTCGGAGACCATTTTTGCAATATCGAGTCGAGTTTTCAGTGGACATATGCTATAGCCAAGAAACTCCATATCTAGTTATGCCCCAGAGAACATATAAGGAGTCATGTGCAAAGATGTTCATAGCAGCATTATTTATAATGGAGAAATACTAGATATAAGTGAGGTGCCAATAATTAGAAGAATGAGCAAATACATTTTGATATATTTCCATATTTATATTTAGGAGTTATAACCCATTAAACAAATCTATATGTATCCCCATAGGTATCTAGGAAGTTTAATGTTGGGTGAAAAACTTAAATATCATAATTCATTATTATATTTATAGAAATTGATAAAAATTGAAAACACCTACTAAACAATATTATATGTGCATAGTATGTGTATGTGTGTGTGTGTATGGGTGGGTGGGTGGGTGTATGTGTGTGTAGTTAAAATATAGACATGAACTGGATAGTATTTTCATGGTTAAATCACTGAGTGAAGAAAAGGACAAATCCGAAGTCTCTCTGCCTTCCTCCCTTTTACTCTCAGCAACACTTCATAAATCAATATCCAACTTCCAAGTCATTTTTAAATTTATTAACCCAGAACTTCGTAGGAATGCTTACAACACTGACTCCATCTTTGGCCCTCCATCTTTTTCTTGCCTGTGCAATGACCTCCCTTGGGGCTACATTTTCCAGGCACTGTGGAGGTTAATGAATGCCCTGATTAGAATGCTGTAAGGCTTCTTCAGATCTTCCCTAAAGTGGCACACAGAAGGCTCCACTTTAGATAACTAGTAGAGATCCTAGCAGAGATCCTCTGGTACATGGTGCCACTTCAGATAACTACCCTGTGATCTCACCACCATGCCCCCTCGCTGTAAAAAGGCTGGGGATTGAGGTCCAGACTTGACAGAGAATAGCTGTGTGGCATAGCTGAGAAGCACCTGGATTGGTTGTCCACTCCCTGCCCCACAAATCTTCATATTGCATATTTCAAATACCTTTGTTCTGATTTGTTGTCTAAGGGATCTCGATTTTGAATAAGTGTTTGGCATATAATAGCCCATGCTGTGATTGACTTTTAAGGTCTTTATATAAAGATAAGATGGGTCTCATTAACTGATTTAGATTATGTTCCCTTTGTTTCTATCAACTTCTTTAAAATTGTAGTAGAATGCACTGCTGAAACTACATTATCCCCAAGGTTTCACTGGGGGGAGTCTTTATTTTATTTTTTTAAAGATTTGTTTATGTATTTTTAGAGAGAGAGAGCACACACACACACACACAGGGTAGAGGGGCAGAGGGAGAGGGAAAGAGAGAATCTCAAGCAGACTCCCTGCTGAGCACAGAGCTCCCCGTGGGGCTCGATCTCACGACCCTGAGATCATGACCTGAGCCAAAATCAAGAGTCCGACACTCAATCGACTGTACCACCCAGGTGATCCTGGGGGGAGATTTTAAAATAATATTTCAATTACTTAACAGTTATAGAACTAATTAAATTTCCTACTTCTTTAGGTGTCTATTTCAAAGAATTATATTTTTCAAATTAATTTGTAAATTTGTTTTCATAAAAGTATTTATAATCTATATATTTTGGAGTACAGTTGATCCTTGAACAACAGGGGTTTGAACTACATGGTCCACTTATACACAGATTTTTTTTTATAAATGCAGTAGAGTACTGTAAATGTGTTTTCTCTTATGACTTTCTTAATAACATTTTTCCTCTAGTTTATTGCACAAATACAGTATATAATACATATAACATAAAATGTGTTAATTGACTATGTTAACAGTAAGGGCCCTGGTCAGCAGTAAGCTATTAGTAGTTAAGTTTTGGGGGAGTCAAAAGTTATACATGTATTTCCAACTGTTTTAGAGGGTAAAAGCCACTTATGATATGTACCACCTTGCATGCATTTACACATGCAAACACACAGTGTACTCGGAAACCACCGCCCTGAAGATACGTTTTTCCTTGTTTTTTAAAAGGTTTTATTTATTTATTTGAGAGAGAGAGAGAGATCAAGAGAATGAGCGAGAGAGAGAGAGAGAGAGCATGAGCAGGGGAGAGGGAGAAGCAAACTCCCTGCTGAGCAGGGAGCACAAAATGCGGCTGGACCCCAGGACCCTGGGATCATGACCTGAGCCGAAGGCAGATGCTTAACCTAACTGACTAAACCACCCAAGCACCCCTGTTTTTCCTTTTTTATGAAAGGAGAATCACTTCCAGTTTCAAATTCAATATTTTCCCATATGGTTACCAAAATTTGGGGCTAATCATTGCAAGTTTTCAGAAAGATTTTTTTTAATATGTGAACACAAGGGATTCAGACAAATAATACATATCTAAAAATATTGTCAGATTAGACATAGATGTCCTTGATTCATTCCTACTTTCATTTACACTTGGTTTTTTGTTCATAAAATATATGGATATCTATACCTGCCCATCTATAATAGATTCTAGCAACAAATATAGTTTTTCATAACTTCTATATGTGTATGTGTTTGCATATATATGTGGTTGTGTTTAAGGGGTAAATTTTAGAGGAAGATAAGTCACCCCATGTGTACACATATTCTAAAACTCTGCCCATATTCCATTTGATTCCATTTTCTCTCCTCCTCTTCCTACCATTCTCCAAGAAGAATACCACTATTTCTAATAACTATATAGGAATTATTTACTAAATAATATTTTAAAGTAACATAACTGATTATAATTTTGTCCCATTTCTGCCTGAAATCAACTCTCCTAGCTTTCAAATGATTAATCCTCATTGGATAGTAAGATTTATTCTGGGATTCATGATGATAATCATATTATAAAATTTTTAAAAAGCTACTTTGTAACTTCAATGTTAATTCCATTTTGTTAGAAGGAGAAAATAATCCAGATTTGAAGTGAAAGCCAATTGTCTACATTTGTTATATATGATTGCATGTCTTGTTTGAGGGTGTTCATGAAGTATTTTATCATGATAATAAATAGTACAGATGATTTTGCTTAATTTCATTTTAATCCATTATAGACATTTAATCAAGGACATAAAAGTAAAATGAAACTTGCCTCATTAAAATCACATCAGAATTGTGCTTTTTTGGGAGGGCTGATTCTTGACAAATTTGTAATTATCACTTGTTTAGACCTTGTAATTTTAGTCACAGTGATATGTGCTTTAATCTTATCTGGATCATACAGGTTAATGTATAGAATAAAACTTTCTTTTAAGTATCAGTAATTTTGAGTACCCTACAAACATTTTTAGTTTCTGCAATACCATCTACCTTCTTCTAAGGAGTAAAAAACAAGATCATTTATTATCTCTTGGGGAAAGAAGCCTTATAAAACTGACTCGATTGAAACAAAAGACAAAGCCCCAAATAAAACGTCCTCGCAGTATTCTCTAAAGCTCTTGTCACACTTTTTTTTTTTTTTTTTTTTTTTTTTTACTATAAATCCTTTCTGACAAAAAATACTTCTTTACTTATCTTCTATTAGTTATCTGGTCAAGGTTTAATTTAAAATAAAGGAATATAGTAGATTCTAGTGTTAGATGGTAGACAATGAGGGATGTAATACTCCACTTGCCTTTTTCCTGATGTGTGACAGAAATGCTAATGAAAGTAAACTAAAAAATAGACAGATATATTGATATTTTTTTAAAAATTAAATCTAAATCAGCATTGATAGTTTTCTGAAAAATTATCAAAACAGAGTTGTATCCCTAAAACAAAATGACACAAATATAGAAGAATGTCTACTTTTCTTTGAAGAATTCCAGCAGTTAAACACCTCTGTTTATGCCATTCTGTGCATTTTCTTTTTCTTAGGTGCAGATTCTGCATGTGGCTTAATTAAGCTTATTAATTATTCTGTTCATATGTGCACTTATTAATCTTTCTGCCTTTATCTATTAAATAACATATTGAGACCAAGTTCAGCATATGGAATGTTTTTTTTTTAAATACCTCTTGCATCAATACCTGTGTCCTGTGGCTAAATAACCAGATAGAGTGGCCCTAACCCCACGAACACTAGAATTTTCCATTATGCTTCAGATTAAATTCATGGTACATTATATCCTGGGTCTCCAAGTTAATGAAAGTCTTTGGAAACCTTTACAGCAGAAAGAAAAGTCAAGAAGATTCCATGCATGAGAAGAATTCCAATTGCCATTGCTGATTCTGAGTTGCAGGGACCCATGTGCAAAGACTGGAGAGAAGTTTCTTGTAGCTAAGCGAGGTCTCTGGCTGACAGCCAGCAAGAAAATGGGGACATCAGTCCTATAACTGCAAAGAACTGAATTTGGCTAACAACCTAAAAGATTTGTTTTTTCTCAGAGCCTTCAGTACAGATGCAGCCCTGCAGTATCTTGATTCTAGCCTGGTGAGCCTCATGTCAGATTTGAAAGCTACAGAATTGTGATATAATAAGTAGGTATTGTTTAAGCCGCCAGGTTCATACAATTTGTATGGCAGTGATAGAAAACCAATGTAGGCAAATTCAAAAGAAGCTCAAAGGAGAGTTTTACAGTATTTCTAATTGTCTTTCTACTTTTAAAGAAATGGACAAAATACGTTCACTATTAATTAAGTTCCTATTTCCTTCCAAAATTTCCTTCTGAAGGAGTAATAGGAGTTTAACTGGTTTTGTTGCTCACTACTTTTTTGTCAACATGTCAAATTCATTTGGATTTTTGTTTTCTCTCCTGTTCTCTATTTTTTAATCATTTTTCAGTGTGTACTGTTAAGATTTTTAAGTTTTTTTTCTTTTATACTCTAATGGTGGGCCCTTGAATTGGCTGATACAATATAAGTGTTAGAAATAAGGTCTAAATTAAAACATTTTATCTTTTTTGCACATGTCTGATAATATTAGCAATATAACTAGAATAAACTGTTTACATTATCAAATATGGATAACCAATATTATTTAACTATATTTATTTTTTATATGACAGGATTTTCATCAGTACCTCTCGGATAGAATAGCACCAATATGTGCACCAACATTTATATTAATTTGGTGCCCATGACAGGGAAATTGAAATGGAAGTACAGAATATAAAACTCAATCTGTTGTACATTGCCTTATGAGATTGTTAAATGAATGATTTTCCCTTTAGTGTATTTTGATACTTGAACAAGAAAAATGTCTTTTCCAGAATTTAGCAAATTCTAATTTTCTGTTTCAGAGCAAAAAATAATAAAGTACAGAGAAATACTAAAATTATTATAGTCACATAAATAAATGATGTTTTTTATACACTATTACTAGCCAGAGAAAAATGTTTAAGAGATGAATATATAACTGTCCTTATGTTCATTTCAAGGGAATAAAATAAAACTCAGGAAACTTTTTCCTCATCCACAGCTGATGATTAGTTATTATGAAAAAGGAAGTTTTGTGTATCTGATAGTTTTAATCAAGCATATATAAAGTCCTGCTAAAATCAGAAAAGGCTTATTAATTTCCAATCCTTGTATAAATAACCTACAATAGCATATCTATAAAATTCATTTTTTAACTCACGAAATTGTAGAATCAATACGTAAAGCTGTGTTTCAGTAAAGTGAATTCTCAAATTAGACTTTTTTCAGTGGTCTAATGTATAAAAGGATAAAATTAATATTTGTGTACAAGGCATGCTGACTTCTAATTCATTCTTTTATTCAATATGCATACCATGCATAACATGGAATTCTAAGACAGGGTATATAGAAAATAGAACTCATCCTATAAAATATAGCCTAGTATCTGAGTGTGACATAAAGAGTAACTACAATCCTGAAGGAAATAGCAGTGTAACAGAATGGATGGCAAGCACATAAGATTATAATATAAGGGAAAAATTATTAGTCCTTTAAGAGAAAATATTTTTCGCACATAGTTAGTTCTTCTAGCTGGTGGAATCAAATAAGTTTTCATTGGGAGGATCATACTGGTACTGAGACATGAAGAATAAGTACAATGAGACAAAGAAAAATAGATGGCAAGCATCCCATAAGAAGTGTTGGACATCCTGAGAATTGTAAAGCATAAAAAATTGGTATCAAAAATTGGATTTTGAATTTTATCAGAAAACCTAAAATTGGCTAGAAAATCTCTAGTTTGGCCAGAAATATGAGTCATGAAAAGTAATACAAGAGAAAATTTTTTCCATTAGATTAAGAAAAATAATTCAGAACTAATGCTTAAAGTGTCTGGCCAACAACTCTAAGATTTAACATATAGACAAGAAAAAGCATTAAAAGTATCTGGATGGGGTTGAGAATGGAGTTACCATAGACCAGTAATTTAGTAATAGGTTTTTGATTAAGTTTTAGGTAACTATATATATGATAGGTATATTAATTATTAATATTTATTTTAGAAAACTTTCTTCTAATTTTTATTGCTATCAAATCATGTTAAATAATGCTATCTCCACTAATGATACAAAATCTTCGTTATGAATAAATAACATTTTATACATATTTATATTTATTATATGAAGAATATTATTTATACAAGTTTGAGTTTATATAATTAATGTATTTGCACTATTCAAAATTTATATTCTCTATTTGTCTGGAATCTACTTAAAGCCAGATTGTGTCTTTTTGACACTGTACAGTAACTGGAGCCTAATATATTAAGATAAATTTATATGACCAATATACATTTGGATGATTGTAGTAACAGTGATGCCACACTTTTAATATTAAATTTGTAAATTCTGTGGTTGTGTAGTACACAAATACTCACTTAGGATAAATTTTTCCCAAAGTATATATAGCCAACATATTTTATGTTGTAACAAATAACCCAATAATGTTAGCAATCTACAACAAAGGTGTTTACTTCTCTCATAATACACACCCTTAGAGGATTGCCTGCTGCTCTCTTCCAGGTTCCTCTTCCTTCTATGATCCAGGCTAAAAGAACATCCTCAATCAATTATGACCTCTTGGAGGAGAAAAGGGGATATGGACAATCCATAAAATGGCTCTTAAAACTTGTCCTCCTGCTAAGCCTGTATCATTTCTACCCACATTTCATCCAATAAAGCAAGTCATACTGCTAAGCCTCAAGTCAACCGGGCAAGAATATACCCACCTTCCCTTCACAATGAGGTTCTTCGAGTTAACATAGCTCCTGATACAAATGAGTCATCTTTTTACAGGCAAGGGAGCCAATCATTGGTTACAATAATTCAATCTATAACATTTAATTATTAGATACTAGCATCATGAGAAGGTCTGGTTAAAAAATAAAGCCTTTGAAATTTTGCAAGTTATATTTATTTGCAGATCATAATGTATATTAATATAGTAAATGTATTCACTTTTTCTACAGTGTAAAGTGGATGGTTTATTGTTTTAATGGAGGGTTTCACAGTGATCTGCTTTGTACATTGTCTTGTAGGTGGTGACTTTATCTCCTATCACTTACAAAGACCTGTTATTTTTTAGCAAATATTTGGGATCTGAAATACTGCACAAGAAAGTTCCAGGCTGACAGAAAACTCATCTATTCATGTACTCTCTTAAAAAGTAATATAATAAATGCACATGAAGCCTCTTGGTTATTTGTTGTCTTAGAAATAATCTCCACCACTTCAAAGGAGAGTGGCAAATTTGCTATATAATGAGATATATTCCATTTCTCACTTCCTTATATCAGCCAACCATAATTTTTTTCTCCATTACTACTTTACAAACACTTTCCTATTATTAAGGAAACAAAAAAGACTTACTAACTAGGAGAGAGGAAAGAAACTCAGATTTGCAATAATTGAATTTGTGCCACTACTGGCCTTTTAGAAAGTCATTTACCAGGTGAGAAAGTCATTTCTATTATGTGCTGTTACAATGCCTAGGAGATTCATTTACATAGAATCCCTTGACACTATTATTACCTCTTCCTCTTGATAATAGAAATGGCTCATTGTTATAGATAGTAGTGCAGAGATGAGTATTTACAGCTTCACCACTTACTAAGTTGGTCTTCATATATACTATTAAACCATTCCTTAGAATTATGTGCCTATATTTAAGTGAGTACATTTTTGTGTATTTGCTAATAAAGTTTTATCTGCTCTTATTTTCAGTTCCAATTCTAGCAATTTCAAAATAATGGATGTAGCTGAGATTGCACTTTATACAGCAGTCAGCCAGCTGCTGGCACTTAAAGAAATATTTAATAATATAGAATATTATTATTTGGCATAATAAGAAAGAGAACATAGTTTACCATTCTACATAATAAGATTAAAACTTGGTCCATATATTTAAAATATGCTCTGCTTAAAAAAATGAATAAAATTGTCCTACATTTACCCTCATAGATGTGAAATTTCTACTCATTGTGGGCAAGTAGATATTTCCATGGATGCCTAAATATTTCTGTTTAGCCAATTATTTATAAAAAAGCTGGAATTCTCAAATCTTAGTGCACATACACAAACTCTTTAACTAAGATTTATATTTTATGTCATACTTCATGTTCTTCTAGAAAATGTGGCTAAAATGTGCTTATGCTTTTTAGGTGCATAAATAAAAGATATCTGGAGGCGGGGGGAAGCACTCACTGCATCAGTATGGTTTCTGCCAATGACTCTCCCTGACTGGGGTGTAGCTAGGCTCCTCTGAGCCCTCTTCACTACTAGTCCTCAACATTGGGCTTCTGTGTTCTAGACAAATCCAATTTTATCAGGAATCCTATTTGTCAGTTTAGCAAAAATTCCTCCCACCCTTGATATCTAATCATCCAGTGTGTTTTCCAGAAGAATCTTGTTAAGTTGGTTTAACAAGAACCCCACCCACCCTCAGATGTCTCTTCTTAGTAATTTTCCACCCATTGAGTCCCTCACCCTCTCACCCTATTCGTTGGCCATAAATTCCCACCTGTCCTTGTATTTGGAGTGGAGCCTGAGCTCTCTCCTCTATTGCAACAGTCTTAATAAAGTCTTCCATTTTAACAAGTGTCAGAATATTTTTTCCTTTAAGACTACAAAACAAAACAAAAACAAACAAAAAAACCAGAACCAGTGAGATGTAAATATATATAGAGAAAGAGACTTAGTTTAAGGAACTGGCTGATAAGATTCTGAGGGTTAACAAATCAAAAATCTGAAGAGCAGACTAGCAAGATGGAAATTCAGGAAAGGACTGAAGTTGCAGTGTTGAATCCAAAATCTACAGGGCAGGTTGACAAAATGTAAATTTAGGTAGGATTTCTACATTACAGTTTTGAAGTAGAATTCCTTTTTCTCCGGAAACCTCAATTTTGCTTAAAAGGCCTTTAACTGATTAGATGAGGTCCACTCACATTACTGAACATAATCTCCTTTACTTAAAGTCAACTAACTGTAAATGTTAGTCAGATCTACAAAATACCTTCACAGCAACATCTAAACTACCATTTAACCAAACAAGTGGATACCATAAGCTAGCCAAGTTGACACATGAAATTTACAATTACAAGCTGTTGTGTTCTAAACAGAAAGTCACCATGTCAAAAAAAAAAAAGTGTATGAATAATTAAAAAGCATATCCCAACTCTATTTAAATATGGAATTGACATCCTTTACCTTGTCCCTATAAATATTCCATTATTCATAGATATTTGGCTAATTCTTTGAAAATGATCTTCAAATCCAGAGTATGATCTAATATTTCAAAAAATTTCATGAGTAAACATTATATAAGACAGGAAAGTAGTGGGCGCCTGGGTGGCTCAGTTGGTTAGGCAACTGCCTTCGGCTCAGGTCATGGTCCCAGGGTCCTGGGATCGAACCCCACATCGGGCTCCCTGCTCCGCGGGAAGCCTGCTTCTCCCTCTCCCACTCCCCCTGCTTGTGTTCCTGCTCTCTCTGTCTCTGTCTCTGTCAAATAAATAAATAAAATCTTAAAAAAAAAAAAAAAAAAAGACAGGAAAGTAGAGGATTCATTCTCTTTCCAAAAATGTTGATAGACCTATTGCTCTCATCTTATTCCCAAGTAAGTCATGTTTTTATAGACAAAACACTCTACTGAAGCATTCTTAGGTTTTAATATTTGGAGTGTCTCAAATCTTTTAAGCAGTCCATTGCCACAATTTCTGGCAATATTTATATCACTCACAAATGCCTTAGGGAAAATCATGGCTTGCAGGGCTTTCTTGTCTGTGTTAAAGTTTCTGATTAATGGTTTATCATTCCAAAGAAAGATGGAAAATGATCATATAATCTGTGTCCAGTGACTAGCAATTATTTTATCTACTTAAATATTTATTCCTGCAAAAGATTTATTTAGAGTATGACAATTTTCTACCTAAAAAATTAAAGATACAGTAGAAATAAATGACAAATAATTATTAAACTCTTCCTTCTTGGAAAAGAAAGCAAAATTTCAGATCAAAGAAATGATTATACTAGGAGTATAAAGGTCATAAAACTCCACTCCATCAAAGTCAGAGCAAAGGCAGATACAAAGTGGCAGCTAGAGAATATGAGGGGTAAAACATGCAGAAAGCGGGGGTTGGAGGGGTGCAGGAGGAAAGAACTGTGAAATCTTTTCAGGAAGAGCAGACAGTTCCCATAGTAACAAAACATAATGTTCTCTCAATGTAAAAGATCCTATTTTGAATGTGTTATTGGCGATTCATGTGAAAAAAATGTAGTTTAGAGAAGCTGGCAGAAGAATTTACATACCACAAGTCCAGGAAGCTATGAGTTGTTAAGAATACACTTGTAATTTCTGTTGTTAGATTTGTGTTCATATAAGATATCGATATTTAGCAGTGCAACTGATTCAGTCCATGAGGACCTATCAGTATGAGGGTAAGAATGACAATTAAATTAGCAGTCACTTCACTTACCAAACCTTGTACATCAGAAATGTGTCCACTCACAAGAAAGAACCCCTTGTTTCCTCATTTGCACATGGGCTAGTAGCAGCTCGTTATGTGTGTGTGTGCACACTTGCATGCATGTATGTTTTTCAAAAGAGAGAGACAGAGAAATAAATGAAAGTTTTATTTAAAAGCATATATGCCAATATGGAAAAAAAGTTGTTGCAGATTTGATAACTATTCAAAAATATTTACTTCAACTGTCCTCCACCTCTGGGCAGAAGATACACTGCCAAACTTGATCCTAAGATCAGTCATGTTTGCATTTGTCAGTAGAATATGGCAGGTATAAAGTGACAAAGGCTTAAAAACACATGTACTACTAATCCCTCTTGAACTTCTGCCATCACCCTAAGAAAAACATTTAACTAAGAAAAACATTTAAGATCTAGCCTGTTGATACAAAAAGTATAAGAAAAATATGGATCAGATACATTTGATTGAGTCCATCTTGAATCAACTAACCTCCAGTTGAACTTGGGAGTGTTTTGTTATGTATCAATAGCCAACCATTACTAAAATTGGCAGCTAGAAATGGAGAGCTGTGATAATAAAATCCTAAAATAGGTAGCACTGGCTTTGGAAGTGAGAACAAGTGAAGACATGAAAAGCATGATAAAACCATTACTGGAAGCTTGAAAAATAGAAACCTGTCCTGTTTCACCCACAGTAACTAAAATAAAATACTAAAATAAATACCAAATAAAATGTGGTATATACATAAAATGTACTTAAAGAACTGAAGCAGATTATTGCCAGGCAGAATGTTGAAAGCATGAACTAGCTTCTTTTGGCCACATATTATTAGATTCTATAAGACGGAGGTACACTCAAAAAAACAAACAACAACAATTTGTTTCCTCATTTAAGGACTTGAATACCACTGTATTCTAACAGAAAGGACAAAGATGAACAGACTGAAAAATCAATAACCTTCCTTGCATCCATAACACAAGGGAGAATAGAGGACAAACCACTGCCCAAAAGATTGGAGACAGAGGCAAGCAAATATAAGGAGTCATTGCTTACTGGAGCAGAGACTCACAGGTGGAAACCAGAAACAGCTGCAGAAATCAATGCCAGGTAAGGGATACCTACACTTTAATCTGTAGAGTGTTATTTGAGAGTAGACTTGGATGAGGTATAAATTCATATATATGGATCCCAAAAAGCCAAAAAATTTATGAGAAAGAACAAACTGGAAGATTCATACTTCTTGATTTTAAAACATATTAAAAATATACAGGAATCAAAAACGGTGTGTGAAAAATATACAGGAATCAAAACGGCATAAAGACAGAAATCTAGACCAATAGAATAACATAGAAAGCCAAGAAATGAATCAATATATAAATGGTCAGATTATCTTCTACAAGGGTATGAAGTGTAGTCAATGGGAGAAAAAACAGTCTCTTCAACAAATGGTGTTAGGAAAACTGGTTATCCACTTGCAAAATAATAAAGTTGGACCTTTAACTTACTTCATATGCAAAAAGTAACCCAAAGTGGATTAATGACCTAAACATAAGAACTAAAACTTTAAAACTCCTAAAAGAAAAGACAGAAGAAATCTTCATAATATTGGAATTAGCAATGATTTCTTGGACATGACATGAAAAGCAGAGACATCAAGAGCCAAGATGTCCATCGACAGATGAATGGATAAAGAAGATGTGGTATATATATACAATGGAATATTATGCAGCCATCAAAAGGAATGAAATCTTGCCATTTGCAGTGAACATGGATGGAACTGGAGGGTATTATGCTGAGCAAAATAAGTCAATCAGAGAAAGACATGTATCATATGACCTCACTGATATGAGGAATTCTTAATCTCAGGAAACAAACTGAGGGTTGCTGGAGTGGTGGGGAGTGGGAGGGATGGAGTGGCTGGGTGATAGACATTGGGGAGGGTATGTGCTATGGTGAGTGCTGTGAATTGTGCAAGACTGTTGAATCACAGATCTGTACCTCTGAAACAAATAATACATTATATGTTAAAAAAGAAAAAGAAAAGAAGAAGATAGGAGGGGCAGAATGAAGGGGGGGAATCGGAGGGGGAGACGCCGAATCATGAGAGATGATGGACTCTGAAAAACAAACTGAGGGTTGTAGAGGAGAGGGGGGTGGGAGGATGGGTTAGCCTGGTGATGGGTATTAACGAGGGCATGTTCTGCATGGAGCACTGGGTGTTATACACAAACAATGAATCATGGAACACTACATCAAAAACTAATGATGCAATGTATGGTGATTAACATATCATAAAAAAAGTGGGGCACCTGGGTGGCTCAGTTGGTTAAGCGACTGCCTTCGGCTCGGGTCATGATCCTGGAGTCCCGGGATCGAGTCCCATATCGGGCTCCCTGCTCGGCGGGGAGTCTGCTTCTCCCTCTGACCCTCCTCCCTCTCATGCTCTCTGTCTCTCATTCTCTCTGTCTCAAATAAATAAATAAAATCTTTAAAAAAAAAAAAATCATAAAAAAAGTAAAAAATAGACAAACTAAGCTACATCAAACTTAAAAACTTTTATGCATCAAAGGACACAATCAACAGAATGAAAAGGAAACCTAGGGATTTGGAGAAAGTATTTGCAAATCACATATCTGATAAGAGGTTAAAATCCAGAATATATAAAGAACTCCTATAACTCTACAACAAAAAATGAAATAAGCTGATTAAAAATGTGTAAGGGATTTAAACAGACATTTCTCTAAAAATCATATACAAATGGCTAAAATGCATATGAAAAGATGCTCAGCATTACTAATCATTAGAGAAGTGCAAATCAAAAGCACTATGAAATATCACCTAATACCCATGAGGATGACTACTATCAAAAAAAAAAAAAAACAACAGATAATAACTGTTAGCAAGAATGTGGAGAAACTAGAATCTCTGTATGTTGGTGGGATTGTAAAATGGTGCATACATTTGGAAAATAGTATGGAATTTCTTCAAAAAATTAAAAATAGAACTACCTTATATTATAGCAATCCCATTTCTAGGTTTACATCCAAAATAATTTAAAGTAGTGTCACAGAGAGATATTTGCACATCTGTGTTCACAGCAGAACTATTCACAATAGCCAAGAGGTGGAAGCAATCCCAAATATCCATTAGTGGATGAATGGATAAATAAAATGTGGTATATACATAAAATAGAGTATTTTTCAGCCTTAAAAAGGAAGGAAATTTTGATATATGACAACACATGGATGATCCTTGAGGACATTATGCTGGGTGTAATAAACCAGTCACAAAAAGACAAATACTGTATGATTCCACTTATATGAGATATCTAAAATAGTCAAATTCATAGAAATGGAAAGTAGAGTGTGGTTATCAAGGATTAGAGAGAGGAGAATAGGTGAATTGTTTAATAGGTATAGAATTTCAGATTTGCAAGATGAAAAAGCTCTGGAGATCTGTTTCACAATAATGCGAATATACTTAACAATACTGAACAATGTACTTACAAATGGCTAAAATGGCAAATTTGTGTTATGTGGGGTATTTGTGTACTACTATTGATGTACTACTCTCAAATAACACTCTACAGATTATTGTTTAGGTATCCCTTACCTGACAACGATTCCTGTGCTGTTTCTGGTTTTCACCTGTGAGTCTCTGCTTCAGTAAGCAATGACTCCTTATATTTGCCTGTCTCTCTCTCCAATCTTTTGGGCAGTGGTTTGTCCTCTGTTCTCCCTTGTGTTATGGATGCAAGGAAGGTTATTGGTTTTTCAGTCTGTTCAGATTCACACACACACACACACACACACACACACACCCAGGCTAGTAAGTTGGTCCTAGGACAGAGAGATGCATGGAGTAGGGCAGCTCCAACTAATGCAGCCAAGATCAGCTGTCCCCAGCCAACCTGCTGGTTAGTTAGGAGTAATAAATAATTGTAATTTTAAGTTGATAAATTTTAGAATGGTTTCTTATACAGAAATTATAATCCAATCCAGAAGGAAACAAATTGAGAATTACTTGTGACACAGATTTATACAACCTCAGGAATAGAAAAGAATTAATTACACAGGAAATTACAGATTATATAAAAATAACTTATTTTTGTCTCTGCCAAATTAATCATCAAACTGATTACTTTCAGGTGTTTATGTACCTTTTATTCACTTTATTATAAGATATTCAATTTCAAAATGTGATAAATTTTTCTTATCTCAGTACTATTATCAAGGTAGATTTATTAACTCCTTGGGATTTTTATGGCTATTTGAAGTTTAATGAATATAGTTATCTAACACATATATATTGAGGACTTACTAGGCACTGCATAAAGCATTGGAGAGATATTTTTGAACAAACCAAATAAGCTTAATGCTTGTATGTGTCTTTCATTGTGTTTGGTGAGATAGTAAGCAGATGACACACAAATATATTATTAAAATACAGATAAATACTTCAAAGAAAACCATAAGATTTTTGGAGATGATATAAGAAGGCAAGCCTGGGTGGATAGATGAGGAAGGCTATTCTGAGGACTATTCTATTCTGTAAATTAATAATAATAAATATTATTTTTATCATCTAATAGCTATTACTACTGAACTCTCAGCATGTACTCAATATCATTCTAAGTATTAATTAAACTAGTTTTTTTTTTTAAGATTTTTATGTTGAGAGAGCACGAGAGAGAAAGTGTAAGCAGGGGGGAGAGGGAGAAGCAGACTCCCCACTGAGCAGGGAGCCCCATGCAGGGCTTGATCCCAGGACCCTGAGTTCATGACCTGAGCTGAAGGCAGATGCTTAACTGACTGAGCTGCCCAGGCACCCCATAAACTATTTAGCTTTTAAAACCTATGAGATAGGTATATTACTGATTTCATTTAACCAATAAGAAAACTGGGATAAAAATACAATCAATAACAACCTAAACTCTCATAGCTAACAAGTGATGGACCTTGGATTTGAACCCATGAAATTTGGATATAAAAGTTAAGATCCTAAGGGTTAATTGGTACTTTTCATTATTGAAACTGTGTGTATACATATATATTTACACATAAGTGCATGTATACACACATTAATACATAATATACATAATACACATATACACCTGATTATTTCAGACCTAATGAGAAGTTACCATGTATTGTAGTAGGTAATTCCAGCAAAAGGATAGTAACATGAGCAAATTCCCAATAAAGGAAGAACCATGGAGTAATTCTGAAAGTGAAGTAAGGGCAACATAGCTACAGAAGCCAGGGGAAGGAGAGTTCTGTGAGATAAGGCAGAAAACACCAGCAATTTCTGCACCATTCACATGCTCTGAAGCCATGTTCAGACTTTTGGTTCTCATACATATTGTACAAAATGGGAAGCCATTTAAGGATTTTCAATAAAATAGTGATAGTAATATTTGTGTTTCTACAAACTTTACTTTATATGATAGGTGCTTTTAGTTCAACAAATACAACTTCAGTTGAACTTCATGACTTTAATATACAAATGTGATAACTTTTGACTATTTGCCACATTCCAGTTTATTCATTATATTAACCATTCTTAAAGTAATTTTTGGGGGGGGAGGGGAGAGAGAGAGAGAGAGGTGGTGGGGAGGGACAGAGGGAAGGGAGAGATAGAGAATTCCAAACAGGCTCCACGCCCAGTGCAGAACCCAACACTGGGCTTGATCTCATAACCCTGAGACCATGACTTGAGCCGAAATCAAGAGTCTGGATGCTAACCAAATGAGCCACCCAGGTGCCCTTTAAAGTATTTTATGGGGCACCTGGGTGTTGCTTTTTAAATTATGTGTTGCTTTTTGTGTGTTGCTTTTTAAATTATGACATAGTCAAAATTATATCACTTAATTATGTGATATATTACAAAGTTTTTATTCATTTCCTGAAAATTTTATTCCCTCTGGAAAGCTAGGATTATGTAATATTGGACATATTTTTCCTTTTCCCTTGTTCTTGGAAGTACCACAACGGACTCTGAGCAAAGCATTACAAATTGATGTGACTCCTGCCTCTTTCAGGGAGGGGGCAAGGGACACCACTCAAAGCACCTCTTCTACCCACAAGAACAGGGAAGAAAAACAGTCACAGAAAGCAACAAGATCAGCACAGGCATTCTTCTCAGACTGTCCAAGAGTTAAGGGCAAAAGCAGCCTCTACCCACCAAGGTTTCCCATTTCACTTCAAGGTCTGAAATCTAGGAGAATTTGGGTTCTGGGTTAAACTAATGTTTGCAAAACACAGTGATTGTATTAAATCAGACCTTGAAGGCTCATCTCACCCATTTCCTTGGTCTTCTCTCTCCTCAGATAAGCCTTAGTGTGGGACAAACTGGCTATCAAGGATTTACATTCCACAGTATACTCTCCAAAGTTAAAATAGTCTCAAAATCATAATTTTCAAGTGAAAAGTTCAAAGAACTGATTTGACTATTTCAAAAATGTAATACAAGAAATCATCTGTTTTAATGGTAACAGAAAGGACTTTGAAGGGTCTTGCAAGTACTCTAGTTCAAAAGGGAACCAAATCCTTTCTGAGTATTACCTGTTGGTCGGAATTAGTCACATGTCCCTGCCTAACAACACAGCAGGCTATAAAACTGTTATCTTCCCTCTGGCCCAGTGAAACCATTTGCTAATTGAGGTTAAAAAGCATACTGTCCTCCTGCCTTATTCATCCTTGTACACACACTGCCTATATTGGAGACTGGCAAGAAATAGGTACTTATCAAATTTAGGTTGATTGAATAAATGTATGAATTAGTAAAAGAATAAGTCAGTCTAGACTCAGAGGCAAACTGCCATTGTCTTCCCCAGGTCTTACAGTGATTTATGAATGATTAAATTAATATATTAAAATTTCCCTGTCCAGTATAAGAGAGAGTTGTGTTGCTCAGTAATAGAAAAGTCAGAGCTTTCCAATTTGATAGTTCAAAAAAAAAAATGCTGAATAATTGGGTTGGAGTGAACTGATGTTATACAAAACTGGAGAAGTGACACAGTAAAGAGCTCTTTCTTAGAAATGTAAGTGATCCCTTGGTCAGTAGAAACAGTAATAGCTTTTTAGAAACCCGCTGTGGCTGAGAATGAGTTGGCCATCCATGAGTGGTTACTAGTGGTCTTTCTCACAACGACATTGCACTGACATTAGCTATACCCTATGGTGGTAGATTTTGCAGAGGTCGTAGATGAAGCACATTTGGTAACCGAAAAATCCTACCACATGCAGAGCCAATCTCTACGATGCAGGTTTAATTGTTGGATTGGCATTTCTTTTACAAGACTCATCTTACATACCAAATGATCTTCCTTGTTTCAGTGTTGTTCTCATGCCTTTACTTTTCATTTATTTTATTAAAAAAGTCTATCAAGAAACATAAAATAACTATAGTTATCTCATTTCAGTTTCAATATCTAAATGTAACATCTTTATCTTTTAAAAAAACATATTTCCTAATGCATATTCATTTAATTTCCTTATTTTATGTTAGTAATATGGCTTGCATTAAATCAGTGTGTTTTCTTTCCCTATTTAACTTGATTTCTTTCCTTATCCAATGATGTTCAAGACATGAACAATATTAATCTGAATTAGATCACATTGAGTCTCTAATTTCATTGTTTTTTCTTCTCCTATAGTGTCAAGTTACTTATGTTATGTCACTATCTGTGATTGTGATGGAAACATTTATGTCCTCATAGCAGAACAATCGGTGTTTACATCCAGTCTTTTAAGACAGCAGTGCTCAAAGTATATTCTCAGGACCAGCAGTACCAGTATTACCTGGACATTTTTAGGAATGCAAATTCTTGGGCCACACCTCAGACTGAAAGAATTCAAACATCTAGGGGTGAAGTCCAGAAATCTGTATTTTAAAACATCCTTGGGCATACTAAAGTGTGAGAACCACTGCCCAAGGGGAATATAATTTTAGCATATTCTGTTTCAGCAAAATGTAGCAAATGCTTTATATCCAATTTTTTTCTCTTTTTTGGTGCTTTTAAGTAATGTCACTTTATGTGCTTTTCAGTAATATTATTAAAAGGCCAAAGCAGAATTCTTAAAATAGCAAGTAGAAGCAGTATTTGAATCATTAATGTTTAACTTCAGGATACACCTAAGGTATTTTGGGGTGTCTAAAAAGTGACATATGTAGGTCTGTCTCTTTCTTTGTCAGAACAAAATCACTAATTGTGTATTCCAACACATCAACTAAATGAGTACCTTAAGAAGTGTTTGTAACAAATAAATACCTCCAATTGCATGTTGGGAATAAGAGAAATGTCCCAGGCACCAATGAGGCAATTTTAAATTTGGCCTTCAATAGTATATTTTTGTTAAAAGTGATGTGCACCACAACCTGAGAATGAGTCAGATATTAAATCAGAGTCACACGAAAGAAGAATGAGATAGATTACAGTTATTTGTCTTCATTTGTGCTTTAGGTATTTCTGTTGCCCTTTACGGCATTTATCTAGTGAATATTCTATAAATAATAATTAATAATGGTGACAAATTGTGCCTGAATTCACTGTAGATAACAGAGACCATGCCATAATATTAATATTGTAGTAAAAGTAAAAGGGGTTCATTTGAAGGCAACTCTATTCATAAACGAATAGGCCAGATCCATGTATGTGTAATTACCAAGGGTGGAGAAGTAACCAGTTACAGAGAGTATTTGGAGAGGAATTGGCGGGATTGGTAAGGTACCCTAAGGAACTGTTCTAAGCACTTTCTTTACCTCAAGCCCTTAAATCAATTTTATTTTCATATAAAAAGATACGGAGCTCATAAAAAATTAAATCATTAATAATTTTACAGTGGCATACCTGACAGTTCTGACACCACATGTGGTAGCTTAGAACTATAGTCCTTTGCCAGCTAAAATATTAATAGAACATTGACTAACTATCTTTTCCACAGTCTATAAGGCCCAGAAGTTATTATGAAATCTGGGTTTGCCTTCAGGGGATTTGGTTTAGTTACTATACCAACGGGTAGTTTTTGTATATTTGCTTTCTGAAGGATGGATAATTTTTGAAGCAAAGGCAGAGAAGTCCTAATAAATCATATCTTTATGAAATATTCATTACATCTGTATATTCTTTATAAGGCTCTGTCAGAGAAATTAAAGAATGATTAAAAAAACATTTAGTAGCAAGTTGACAAGGTACTTTATAAACCTAGAGGAGTTTTGACTTCTAACTAGAAAAGTTTTCAAAAGAAATTCTGCCCCCTTTCATTAGACAAGTAGAGTAAAAATGAAATAAAAAAGCAAAGGAGTCCTAGAAATAGCTAAATTGTCTTTTTTTTGGAGGTAAATTATCTTCTACTACTCTGTCTCCGACATTACCATTTTTACCAGAGGACTCATAACGTTCACTGCTTAGAACTAATGATTTGCTGAACACAAAAGATTGGTAAAAGTGGAACAGAGATCCAAAAGACCCTCAGGTCAGGTCAAAAGAAGCAGGCTTATATGCTATATCCATGTGTACCGGTTAATATAGATTCTGGAGCCTGACTACCTGGGTCCAAATTTCAGCTCTCAGAAGTAACTTAACTTCTGCTTTAATTTCTCACTTGTTAAACAGGACTGTTATTAGATGCCTAGCTCGTGTGGTTGTTTTGAGTATTAAATGAATTAATATATGCTAAGTGCTAATAGAAGAACAAACATGAAGTACTACGCACCCTGGTTATTCTAAGGGATAAAAAGATACACAATCCAGGAATTCCAGATGAATTGATGACTATGCTTGTTTTGTTTTGTATATTTTAAATCTTATATTTACTCATATATGTATGTACATATATATATATGTAAAAGCAAATAACACTCATGACTTTTGGTTAGACAGAGATGAAATGCATTACACATGGGCCACTCCCACCCTCTGCTCTAAGATCATCTTAAATGGCAAACCCATGGCCTAAAGTCCCTAGCTGTGTGAAATAACACTCTATTTCTTGCTGGATGGTACCAGTCCATCATTGCCCGGCATTTAGCCAGCCCCTCTCAGAGGATATGCACTCTTATGAATGCAATCTTCACATTCTTAAGATTCATTTCTGGATAATTAATGACTGTCTTACCGCCACTCCAGTTTAAATAGCTCATGTGCAACCTGCTGAGAAACTCTTTATTTGGGCATAGAAATTAATGATGCAGACCATTTTATTTCTCCCAAGTGCAAGGGTCTATGAGAAATAAAAGGATAATGCTGACAGACAAAGTAAGTTATGGTATCACACCACTGTGGAATATTTCATAAAGCTCTGGTTGTCTTAGTAGTGTATTTGCTTCTGACAGTTCATTATAACTGTGGAAAAGTTAAAGGCAGGAAAAAGAGAACCGTTCTGTAGCTGAAAATTAAGAATATACTTATGTAAAGCAGAATTTTATATTATACATAGAATTTGGCAAACATAAAATAAATTCTCATCTCCTTAGAAAAATGGAAATGTATCATTGATAAAGATCCTGTATTTCATACTATTTCTCCAAAGCATCATTTTTGACCCCAAATTATCTAAAGTTGAATCAAAAACATAGATACTGTAGATAGGAAATTCTTTCCTCAGGTTCACAGCAAGCTGCAAGCAGTGGGCTTATGTACAACGCCCCAAAATTATCACCACACACAGTTACCACTTTGAGCTGCAAACAACGTTCAATCTGAAGCAAATGAAAATATTATATCCTGTATGCTATTTCAGTCTTGTCTTCTGGCCTTCAATTAGGTTCAAAGAGGAAAAGGAAGAAGGTTTTAAGAGGAGACTTTATCCTAAATTATTAGGGATGCATGATTGAGTGAAAAATACTGAAGTTGGGACATCTTGGTTCTACATCATGACTCCTAACTCACTCTATGGTATCAGACAAAACTTTAAGCCATAGTTATTTTATACCAAAATGGTGACAATAACTTATGATATTGAATCAGTAACATTTATGTGGCTCTATTGTGTATTAGGCATTCCCTTAAAGTCCTTCTTAGACTATAGTGAGTGTTAAATAATTGATATGCATAACCTGTGATAATAAGGACATTTATACACTCATTAGCTGAGACCTGTGATCATTATCGTCTTCCCCCACATCATCAGATCAGATGAACATCAGTATGTTCATTTTGGACCTATGTAGAACAGATGCTGAAGGAAGTATTTAACTATAGAAAACCTGTGTTTCAGGATGTTGTTTATACCAATCCCCATACACAAATTTCTAACATTACTAATGACACAATCAGACTATTCTCTCATGTTAATTCCATGACTTGTTCAAAGGATTCAATTTTACAAACTCAGTCTCAATTTTTTCTTTGTCATTGATTTTTTTTCATATCATGAGTACTTAATGCAGAACGAAATTATACCTAAAATAGAATTTTAATATATATAAAAGATCATTCATTTTTCAATGACACGTAGCAATTTGACAATTTAAATAAGAAACATAGAAGATAGATATTGACAAAAGTATATTAGTAAAATTTTAGTTCAGTTCTTAACATTTTGATACCTAGTTCTTAAAAAATGAATATAGATTCTAACTTTATGAGAAAATCTTTCACACCTTGACCTATGCCCGTGTGAATGGCTTTCTCTTTACACCTCTGAACTTAGAGTAGAAAAAAAATATATATATATATACATATAAAATTTTACTAGTTAAAAAATAAGTTTGCTAATATATAGTTTGTGTTGCAGGTAAATTTATCACTGCCGCTTATTTTGATGGACAAAATGAGAAATTTTTCATTGGCATTTTCCTCTTAAATTATCAATTAACACAATTTTAGATGACCCTGTTTTCTTGGGTAATTCACGGGTCTCAGCACAGATATCTAAGAAATATAGGCATTTTTCAGAGTTACATAGTTATATTTAAGACACAGATATACACAGATAATTGTTGACAATGACCATATTTTTTTTTTAAAGATTTTATTTATTTATTTGAGAGAGAGAGAATGAGAGACAGAGAGCATGAGAGGGAGGAGGGTCAGAGGGAGAAGCAGACTCCCCGCCGAGCAGGGAGCCCAATGCGGGACTCGATCCCGGGACTCCAGGATCATGACCTGAGCTGAAGGCAGTCGCTTAACCAACTGAGCCACCCAGGCGCCCAACAATGACCATATTTTTTTAGGTAAAATAGGAAAGGATTCTGCTCCTCGTCTTCATAGTAAAAGATCAATCGGGAGCAAGTAACTAAATTTTTATTATATAGAGTTTAATTTCCATTCTTCTATTTATTAATCTTTTAAAATCATGCCCATAGATAAGTCTGTTAATTGCTCAAAAGAAACAGAATTTCAATTCAAGGGAAACCGAGGTCTTTGGAATATCAATTATCAGTCATTATAAAGAAGAGGTAACATACAGTGACAGCTTTTTTAGTTACTTACTTCTGTGACTATCAACCTTCCTTCTAAAACACAGTGTGCGTTGGAAGCCTAAGTCCAGACAGCATCCAGCACAGCGTTTGGTTTAAAAGCCAAGGTTACGGTGAGTCTATCTGTCACCAGCCAAAGGCTAGTTTCTGATGTCTGCCATTGTGCATATGCTCTCCTCAGCTCCCGACTGAGAAACATGCCTGAAAGTGTTTCCCTGCCTGAGATTATATTAAAAATCCATACCTGTACTAGCAGCATGAGCTCAAGTTGATTATTGTTCTAGATGCGTGACTTCCCACTTATCCTCCTAAAGATAGAAATGTGTGCTTTTCAGTAGGCCACATAACACAGGAATTATTATGAAGACAAGATTTGGTAACAGTAATATACATAGTACTCTGTTGAGATTGAATTGGAAAACCCACATTAAACTCTCTTAAAATATGTGGAGCAGAACACGTAAGAGAGGCCAAAAGCCTTAAGTGCACACCAGCACTGCTGTGTTGGCCCCTCCCATCTTTTCTAATACTGTCAACATCAATAAACCCGTTTCTGGGAAGATTTGCCACATTATGTCTTGATGCACATTTGTTTTTGTATTTTACTCTAAAAGGTAAAATAACACTCCATGAGATTAAAAAAAAAGGAAACATGGGGGAAAAAAACCCTCAAAAATAATAAAAGTGGCTAAAGTTAATTGAAATGGAGGATTTTTTTTTAAAAAGTACTTGTACAACACTTCAAGTTTGGAAAGCACCTTGGAAATTGATGAACACCGTATTTACATTACTTGAATTGTGACTTTGACCTAACATTTCCACGTTGGAAGACATTTTTCGTTTAGGAGGCAGGTTATTTGATTTTTGAGAGCTAGAATTGATAGAAAGTTTAGATTTTATACTCAACCAAGATCTGAATAGCTATCCAAAGGTTTTAGTAGCCAATCTCAATATCTAATTGCTCTATCACATAACATGCTTTCAAATGCCATATGACCAGTATCATGGCGCTATACCTCTCTTTTCAAAGCAAACAATCTTTAATGAACTCCACCGTAGCCCATTTTTCAGGGTTTCCAGATCTTTCATCAATTATCAATTGCATTTGATAAACTTAATTTGTCAAAGTTCATCTTATACGGTTTCAAAAATTGAATTTTCCCTCTTGTAATGGGAGATAAATATTATTTTCTATTATAGGGTAATTTATTTTTTATTTACTACCAGCACATGCGCCCCCAAATACCATCTGAAGCAATGAGTTCTCTAGTACTAGAAGCATTCTACAGATCTCGATATGATGTTAGGTTCAGCTTTAACTAATCGCTTTTAAGGTATCTCTGGGTATTTGTTATTATCTAAATTACATGTATTAACAAAAAAGAGAAATGAAAAACAGACCGTGAAAGCTAAACAGTGTGGTTTGGTGTTCAATGATATATATATTTTTTTATCTGAAGGTATAGAATTAAATGTTTTATTGCCTGTAGCACTTTCATAGCAAAACTCTTCTCAGAATCCGATGAGCCAGCCTGAGGTTCCAGTCTTAGTATGTAGTAGCTAGCTAAACTCCAGCTTTTCAGGTTTTCAGGTTCAGGTATTACAGGCATATAAGACTTCTTAGATATTACTTTAGGATGAAAATATTTATTTCACAAGTTATGATAATTAATGAGATAATTTATATGGGCTACTTTTAGAAATTTTAAAACCATAGGCAGATGTTTTCTCATATCCTTTGTGGAACCAAAGAGGCATACATAAATAATACAACCATAGAAGTATTACAGTTTCATATGCTTTCGTTTTCTGACTGTACTGTCCAGTGTTTTAGAAAGGAGGAGGAGAAATGTGAATCTATTTTTAAAATTAAGTTTTGGAATAATCAAGTTATAGAATAAATCATCCACAGCTTATTCAGAAATGTAAAAAGGAAAAAAAAAAGGTAAAATCAATGATTGATTGTAGTTCACAGCATGATATAGTTCAGGATTTCTTCTCATCTTATTATTTTTTTAAAGATTTTATTTATTTATTTGACAGAGAGAGCGAGAGAGAGAGAGAACACAGCAGGGGGAGCAGCAGATGGAGAGGAAGAAGCATGCTGTCCGCTGAGCAGGGAGCCCAATGCGGGACCCGATCCCAGAACCCTGGGATCATGACCTGAGCCAAAGGCAGACGCTTAACCGACAGAGCCACCCAGGCGCCCCTCTTCTCATATTATAAGAGGAAGGCGAAATCCAATCAAATGAGGTAAATGATCTGCAAGGAGACACACACACATCCCAAACATGGGGATGTAGCAAGGTATATGTCATGGGTGAACCCTGGGAAGGAGAAAGGTGGGAGAGAAAGACATTCCGTATGTACACTTCCTGCTTTCTTCTCATTTTTAGAGTCTAAGTGAAAACAATTTCTCTAAGGTAAACTTTGAGAGAAAATCAGTTTTGGATTATGTTACTAACATTTTACCAAGGGCTGAAGCTCTGTCTATAATTGAAATACCCAAAATAAAAGATACTATTTTTATAGTTTAATCTCATGAAGTCAATTAATGCCTTCCCTCCAGACTGACACTTTGAACATAGCATTAACACTGCTGTCTTTAAACCATCCACATGTACAGCAGATTGTTGATGGCTAATAAAGCACAATGTTCAGCTGCTGCCTGAGGACAGGATTCAGAATTGCCATATCAATGCATAATCACATTTTCATTTTTTAGAACAAGTTGCATTACTTAAAAATTAAATTACTTTCATTTCTGTCATTTTAATATCTATATTAGATTTATGGTTATTTAAAAACTGAATCTATTATTCAGTTATATATGTTGTAAGTCATTAAAATTCTTGTAATGTGTATGTAGAGTTTAAGCTGAGAGGGATTATTGCTTAGGAAATAGCTAACAATTAATAATAGGAGTTGGCCAACCTCTATTACTAAATGAGTTTACTTAAATTTATTGGTTAGTTTGTAATCAAATCCTCTCTAAGAGAATACCACAGATAGGATCTGCCACTATTACACATACAGGATAGACAAAGATAAGTGAATGGATGGATGGATGGATGGACGGACAAATGGATAGAAAGATGAGAGGGAGAGATACAAAGTGTATATTGTATTAAAATCCATAGTCCTGGGATGCCTGGACAGTTAAGCATCTGCCTTCAGCTTAGGTCACGATCCCGGGGTCCTGGGATCAAGTCCTGCATCGGGCTCCTTGTTCAGTTGGGAGCCTGATTCTCCTTCTACCTGCCCCTCCACCTGCTTGTGCGCTCTCTCTCTGACAAATAAATAAATAAATAAATAAATAAATAAATAAATAAATAAAATTTGTTTTAAAAAATCCATAGTCCATTCTTTTTACAGTGAGATGTCTTCTACTTGAAGGTGCAAGCTATGTTTTCTTAGTAGTAACCATGAAATCTATTCCAAAAATATTATTTATATTAATGATAAATTTAATCAATACACAACAATTAATGTTCTCTGAGCAATCTTTCAATACATTGATGTTTTTGGAAATGTGCATGCATATATATACTCCTAAAAGAAGTAACTTTTCTCATAATTTTAGGGGGTAGAAGTCGTAAGTAGCCAGTGAAAACAGACAGAACATTCTAATGCAAAGTCCACAGTTAGAGGAAAGGCATCTCTGGAAAAGAAACAACTTAGGGATTGAAAAACAAAACAACTTAAAGAAGTCAAAGGTCCAGATGAAAAATAGTAATATCAGACATAGCAACAAAGAGAATAAATTGTTTTTGTCTTCTAATTGGAGTATGTTGCTCATATATATTCAATGTAATTATTAAAATATTAAGATTTTGATCTGGCATTTTATTATGTGGTTTCTATTTTTCCCACCTGGTCTATTTGTTTTTCTCTCCTGTTTTGTGTCCTTTAGGATGAGTCAAATATTTTTTTTTATTCTTATGTTAATCCCCATACATTACATCATTAGTTTTAGATGTAGTGTTCCATGATTCATTGTTTGTGCATAACACCCAGTGTTCCATGCAGAACGTGCCCTCCTCGAGTCAAATATTTTTTTATGATTTACTTTTACTTTTACTTCTACAGCATGGTAGTATTACATTCTCTTACTATACTTTTAGTAGTTATATTACAACCTTGCCATATTAAATCTAACATAAATTAATATGCTTATCCCTTCTTGATTAAAAAAATGGATAGTTACAAGACATACTTCAAAAATAAAAATACAGAAAGTTTGAAATTAAATGAATAAATATTCCATGCAAACCCTAATCAAAAGAGAGTTGATACAGTTATGATTTCAGAATACTGATTATTTTGTGAAGGCAAGTGACTGCTGGAGGGCACAAATGGGTATCTGAGGTAATGGTAACGCTCTGTTTCTTGAACTGGGTGCTCTTTATATGAATGCGTTAGCTTTGTAATAATGCATGGAGCTAAACTCCTAGGAGTTGTAGTATTTATATATAGATACAAAATATATATATAGGTATATACAAAATACATGCCTACATATGAAAAAGGTATAACATATGAATATATATCTACATGTAAAATTGGAAAACAATAAAAGATGGATAATACCAAGTTTGAAGAAGATGTAGGCCAAGTGAAGTCTTTTATGCTACTGGTGAAAATGAAATTTGGTGCACCTCATAAGAAAACCGTATAGTGATATCTTTAGTATAAAGCTGAGCAGACACATACGTGATGACCCAGCAACTGCATTCTTAGGTATGCTTGCATATATACACCATATGTAAAAGTGTGTGCTTGATGGCACTCCTTTTAATACTATCAAATGGAAGCACCTCAAAAAAAAAAAAAATCCACTGTATAGTAGATAAATGGTGATAAGTTTAAATGAAACAACTATGGAACACTGGAAATAAAAGAACGACTAGAATCACTACTAAAATATCATGAATAAATCTCACAAATATAATGCTGAGCAAAAGATGATGGTCATTAAAGAGCATGTAGTGTGTGATTCCATCTACATAGAGTTTAACAACAGGCAAAATGAATCCATTGGTTTATCTCATTCTGAAGAGAAAATAGATGTTTCTTTAGAGTGCAGGAATTTGTGATTGGAGGAAGGCAACTTGTAGAGGGAAGCTTTTATGACTCTGGTAATTTTCTATTTCTTGATCTGGGAGGTTTCATGGAGGTATTCAGTTTCTACTTCATTGAGTTTTATACTGATGATCTGTGTGTGTGTGTGTGTGTGTGTGTATCTTCAATATAATATTAATACCATCACAGTATAATTCAGAATTTCAAATACATGTGAATTAGCTATTCTTTTTGAATAAGAAAATAGAGATGATAGAAGTATATATACTTATCTTTACTCAAAAAAAGAAATTAAGCTTATATATCTGGGAATCAATATGGTGTAAAAAACAAGTTACAAACACATCAAATTTGTATATTCATTTATTTTTATTTTATTTTCTGAGACAGAGTGAGAGAGAAAATGGGGGGGGAGGGGCAAAGGGAGAGAGAAAAAGAGGGAATCCCAAGCAGACTCCCCACTGAGCCCAGAGCCCAACACTGGGCTCAGTCTCATGACCCTGAGATCATGACTTGAGCCAAAATCAAAAGTCTGATACTTAACCTACTGAGCCACCCAGGCACCCTGAAATTTGTATATTTAAAGCAAGGAAGGAAAACAATGAATTTCTGGAAAGAGGACTTACCATCACTTAACTATTAATAAAATATGAAAAAAATTAGAAGTCATTAATCACAAGCATTTTTGAATACCTATAATGAATAGTATGCATTGGGAACATAAACACTTAAAAAATGCTTGTGACTTCAAGAAATAGAGTTTAGTAGGAAAACTGACACGTAAAGAAGCAATTACAACATGATGTTTCTATTGTTATTAAAACTAATATATACATGATAAAATATACATATAAATGCAGAATCATGGCTATTGGGGCCTCAAGAAATCAGAGGTGATTTGAGAGAGAAAGCAGTTTTCTTCCCCATAATTTGAAAAGACGTAATCAGATATTAAAGCATTCCAGGATTGAAGAATTGCAGAGAGTTCTGAGAAACCATGATGTGAGAAGGAATTTTAATAACATTACAATATAAATATGGATGTGAAGAAAAATAGTGAGTGTAATGTCAGTTTATGTAACTTTTTTAACATCTGTGTGAACAGATTTAACATCACTTTCTGTTTATCAATGCTCAAAACTAGATTACACTTTTCAATGTGCTTAGACTATTTCAGCCAGATTGTTTCTCTCTACAGTCAAAATAATCTAGGGAATTCTGTGATTTGTTGCACAATCCTGCTAACTCGTGGAATGGAAAGAACTTCCCAGTTTACTGAGAATCAGCAGAAAACTACAAATCAACTATTTTAATCAATGGTTTTCCATAATGACCTCCTTAATTGTAAATGGGAACCAGAACAAATATCTAATCCAAACTCAACAAATATTACTTAGATGATAATGTGATACAAACAGTTTTTACTGTGAGCTTACTAGAGTCCAATCACTCTGCTCTCATTACTCTGCTGTGTGAGTGGTGGTTAGAGATGATGAACATCTTGCCCAAGTTCACACAGTTGCACAGGGACAATTTTGAATCCAGCTATTTTTGACACCAGTGCCTATGCTCTGACTTACTACATTTCTATGTGCCAGACACTGTGCTAATTTTGCACCTGGAACGTGATTTTCTAAAGTTCCCATTGCAGAACCTTAAATATTTAAGGTATTTCACTTAAAAATTTCTTTTAAACTAATGTTGGGAGATGTTGCACACTCTAAATTCTCCATTTGCATATTCACAATGCACCTTATCATATTAAAGCCTCAGTCATATCTTTATTTAAAAAGCCTTCTGAACAGTGTTTCACCTAGACCTCCCAAAATTATTTGGCCACAGGACTATTTGTATTTTTTAAACATAGTGATGACTTAAAACCCTAATGGTAGAAATGGTATTCCCTAATGAACAGGGGAAAGCTGTGTTTCAGAGTCAAGGTAAAATGATTAAGCAATACTTCTAAGTAGAAATATGCATGTTTCCAATATAATTTATTCTTTATTCCAATTATGCAAAAAGCAAGAATATATATATCTGTGTATATATATATGTAACGTTTGTGTGGTTTGCATGTATATGCATGTACAAAAATTAATGGTAAAAAACTATAGCACTTAGTATGTGCTGGAACTATTTTATGAACTTTTATGTCAATATATTTAATAGTTATTAAATTAAACAGCCTGAGAAGGTTATTATCCCAATTTTATCCCAATTTATTATCATCCCAATTTTACAAATGAAGAAAGCATGTAGCAGAGTCAGATTTGAATATAACCAATCAAGCACTAAAGCTATGCCTTTAAAATAAACTGATACTTTACCCTCATTTTATGTATTCTAAACTTGTGAAAATTTATATATATTAAAATATCTAACTGGAAAAAAGTTGTGAGGAAAAATTAATAATAAATATGTGACATGAGCAATTTACAAAAGAAGAAATTAAAATATCACTGAACAAATAAAAGTAATCTCTCTATACTAAAATATAGAAAACTCAAGATACCTGATTTTAAACAGATTTTAAGAGAGCATTTTAAAAATTTAGACATAATAGCATACTGTAAAGTACACAAATATTAAGTTTAAAAAATGTATGCCCATATACTTGAAGGAGAGCAGAATATGTGACCCCAAAACAAAATATGCCTCTTTGGCATAAGGATTATTTTGAGCTGGTTATTTTTAAGAAACTTCAGACACAGGAAAAGCTCTGAAAACTTAGTAGAAGTTACCCTTTTATAAAAGACATTTACACTTATAAGGAAACTCTCCACTTGTAAGGGTGTCTTCCTCGCCACACCAGGAAGAAGAGATGATGTTAAATCTCTAGAAACTTACCAGTGAAGAAGGCAGGGACTTAAATCTGTATCACTATACCCTCTTTTAATTGTGTTTTGCCTGAAAACCTTCCATAACTGCCCCTCTGTTCTCCTGCCACCACCATCTTTCTATCACTAGCTGGAGATAGTATCTAAAGTGGTGGTTTGAGCCATTTTAGAGATTCACGCAATTTTCTTGGTGCTCTCCCATGTATATAGCAAGTATATATGTTATTAGACTCCTGTTTGTTTTCCTCCTGTTAATCTGTATTTTATTATGGGGTGGGGGGGTCTCAGCCAAGAACCTAGAAGGGTAGAGGGGAAATTATTTTTCCTCCTCAACATACCCAACACCCCAGGAGAGTTATAGAGCATTAACAGCTTTTAAAATGTTTTCTTGAATCTTTTCCCAGTCCAGTCCCTCCCCAACTATAGGCACCCACTATTCACTTTACAATTCTTATGGTGTAGTTTTACTTGTTCCTAAACTTTCTTTAAATGGAATCGTGAACTATGTACTCTTTGGGCTCTGATTTCTTTTCTTCAACATGATGTTTTAAAAAATGTTTCCATGTGTTTGTGTATGCCAGTGCCTTTCTTACTTGCTATTGCAGAGAAGTATTCCTTGTGTGAATAACCCACAATTTGTTTACTCATTCTCTGGTTGATGGACATTTGGGTTGTTTCCGGATTTGGGCCATTATGAATAAAGCTACCATAAGCATCCTTGTACAGGTCTTTTAGCAAACATATGTTTTAATTTTTTGTTTAAAATTGTAGTTGCTAGAATTGAGACTTGTATATGTTTGTTTTCCAAACTATTTTCCAAAGTGACTGTAGAATTTACATTTCAACCAGTAATGTATGAGAGATTTAGTTGCTCCTTATCCTAGTCATCATTTGGTATTGTTTTTATTTTAGAAATCCTACTGAAAGTGCAATGGAATCTCATGCTAATTCTAATCATATTTTCCTAATATCTAATTATATTGATCATCTTTTCATGAGCTTATTGACTACTTGTATATCATTTGTGTGTGTGTGAAAGTGTGCAAATAATTTTTCTCTTTTTTTTTTTTTAAAGATTTTATTTATTTATTTGAGACAGAGAGAATGAGAGACAGAGAGCATGAGAGGGAGGAGGGTCAGAGGGAGAAGCAGACCCCCCGCCAACTGAGCCACCCAGGTGCCCAATTTTTCTCTTTTTAAAATTGGGTGATGTGACTTTTTGAGATTAGATAATCTTAAATGGGACATGCATAATATTTTACCTTTAAGTATGATATTTGCTGCAGAATTTTACATGTCTTCTATCAAATTGAGATAATTTCTTCCTCTTCCCAGTATTCTGAGACTCTTTAACATGAAGAAGGGTTGATTATTGTCAATTTTTTTCCTGTGTCTACTGAGATGAGCACTTCTTTTGCCTTTATACTGTCAATGTGTCCAATTACAATGATTGATTTTTGAATACAAACTAAGTCTTGTATTTCTGCAATAACCCCACTTAGTCAAAATTATTTTTTGTTTTTATGTCTTTCTGGATTTAGTATGTTAATATATTCTCAGGGATATTTGATTATTTATGATTTTCTTTTCTCATAAGTTCTTGGTGACTCATAATAAATTGGTAAATGGTCCCTCCTCAATTTTCTGAAATAAATAACAATAATTTCTTTACTAAACATTTAAATTAATTTTCTAGTGAAGATATCTTGGCCTGATGTATTGTTTTTAAAACTGTTTTCCAAAAAGAAGAAAATACAAAATTAGAATGGAAGATATTCCTATGTTCCACGGAAGAATGAAAATAACCTAATAAAATATCTGAAATTGAAAGCACTTTATAAACTGTAAATGCTTCATGAATGGATCAAAGAATGAATCACAAAGAAAATTGGGGAAAGACTGAATCGAATGATAAAGAATACACAATGTATCTATATGTGAAATATAGCTAAAGTACTGATAAGAGGAAATTGTATAGTTTTAAGTGTTTATATTAGAAGATAAAAGAAAGATTAAAAATTCCACATAAGAAGCAATGAAAAAAAAAGGGGAAATTAAACCAAAGAAAGATGAAAATAAGAATGAGAGAAATCAGGGGCGCCTGGGTGGCTCAGTTGGTTAAGCGACTGCCTTCGGCTCGGGTCATGATCTTGGAGTCCCGGGATCGAGTCCCGCATCGGGCTCCCTGCTCTGCGGGGAGTCTGCTTCTCCCTCTGACCCTCCTCCCTCTCATGCTCTCTGTCTCTCATTAAAAAAAAAAAAAAAAGAATGAGAGAAATCAGTGAAATAGAAAAAAAAAACTAGAAAAAAACCCACTATATGTACAAGTTGGTGCATTAAAAAATTAAAGAAATTGATAACTACTTAAAAGATTGGTAAAATCACTGGCTCCTGGGTGGCTCAGTCAGGTAAGCTTCAGCTCAGGTCACTGTCCCATGATCCTGAGATCGAGTCCCCACAAGAAGCCTGGCATCCTGCCGCTTGCTCAGCGGGGAGCCTACTTCTCCCTCCCCCACTGCCTGCTGCTTGTGCGCACTCTCTCTCAGTGTTAAATAAATAAATTACAATAAATAAATAAATAAATAAATAAATAAATAAATAAATAAACTTTTAAAAATTGGTAAAATCGAAGTCACATAGATTGATAGGACTTTAACATTATGCAGATTTTTCTTGATCTTCTCTGTCTTTACCCATGCTCAATTGGAAGTGGAAATCTAATCCATTTTTCTCCACTACCTTCTTCTGCACTTAACAGAAACACACACATAAATACACATACACACTCCATCGTAGGGTAAGTCTGGAGTGTATTTGTTTCCTTTTGCTTCCCCATAATTTCAAATATGTCAACCAAATTTCTCATTTGGAAAAACAATTTGTTTTCAATTCTTTATCCATCTTTCAGCATTGAAATTTTTAATACTGAACTTTCCTTTTATGTCAGCACTCTAATAGATATATTGTATAATATAATTTATATCTTAATAGATATATAAATCTGGACTTTGAAATAAGAATGTTTTTATAATCCTTCAAAAATCATTTGACAATATTAAATATTAAAATTTCTATTTATTCTGTTTACCAAACTTTGCTTCTTCTTAGAATACCTACCCATTTTCCCATGTGAAGTTTCCAAGAGAAGTTTCAGACAATAATTTTTTATACCAAATGGTAAATTCTCCCACTGAGAAATATGTTGACTAGATAAACAATAATGACATTAATTTTTCAGAAGTTTTTAAACTATTTCAGGTAAATATTCAGAGTTATTTTACTTATAAATTGCACTCTTCTAGTACATTTACATGTTTTGTCAACTATGTGTTTTTTTGTTTTGTTTTGTTTTTTAAAGATTTTATTTATTTGACAGAGAGAGACACAGCGAGAGAGGGAACACAAGCAGAGGGAGTGGGAGAGGGAGAAGCAGGCTTCCCGCAGAGCAGGGAGCCCGATGCGGGGCTCGATCCCAGGACCCTGGGATCATGACCTGAGCCGAAGGCAGACGCTTAACGACTGAGCCACCCAGGCGCCCCTCAACTATGTGTTTTGAACAAAATTTTGACTGATTTAATTTAGGAGCAGAGAGAAACAAACCAAAAAATTCACAAAATCCTTAATAGATTTCACAGTTTTACAAAGTCCCATGTTTCGTTTTAACATAGCCTGTATTTACTCTGTTTTTTACAAGGTATTTTTTAGCAGTTGATTTTCATATCAAATAAACTTCCTATACTTTGATGGGACAACAATGCAAACCTTTGTCTTTCTCTTTCTTCCTGCCTGGAACATATATACAATGGTTGAGGAAGATCATCCATTTTGTGACCATGAAGAAATAAACACAAATTGAATATGACTGAGCAGAAAGATGGAATGATCGGGGTGATGATGCTAACTTAGAGGCAGCATACTGGCTCCAGACTATCTACAACAAGCCTTTCTTGTAAGAAAAATACATAAGCCACCTTTTAAATAAATAATTGCTGACTATTCTTCTTAACTGATTAAATATTTTTAAACACTGATAAATTAAACATCCAAATATGGAAAATTTTCACATCACTATCTACTGTAAAATTTGAAATTGTCTTTATGGATCAATGAGTTATTTAATGCTCTTTCACTCTTGAGTCCACATTGTAAATTAAAACTATGTCAGCTTTGAAGAATAACCAACTTAAAATTATGATCTAAATTTATACTTGGATTTTGACTAACAGTAAGATCTCTCATTACCTACTATATCCAAAGCAATGATATTTATGCTACTTCTGAATGTACAGAATAACCTTTCTCATGAGGGTAGAAAAATCTAGATCATATTTAATGCATTTTTTTTTTTTTAGGGAAAAGAGACCCTAATAACACAGCCTCAAACTGTGTTATCTCTTAAAACTGAGAGAAGAAATATATTACAGAAAGATATTTGAATGTACTCTTAACATTCAAAGTACTCAGGAGTTGTCACTCCTGTCCTTACCATGAGAAAAATCTAAACAAATTGAAAATTAATGACTTTTCTTGAATCTATCAGAGAACTGAGACTGCAGAGCAAATATCACTGCAAAATTGAGAGAGATAGGCAAATCAGCCAAGATCTACTTACTGGGGTAAAAGTTAAAGCCAAACTTTGGAGGAACACTTAGGTGGTAATTTTGACTAGTTACTAGAGATGGAGTATGGATTAATGTGAGAGGAGAAGCTGCTGTGGGGCAATTTTATGGATACCCCCAAACTTTCATGGGTTTTATCTCCAAAAACCCCAGTGAGTTCTTATGGTAAAGACTGAGAAAGATTCTTTAGGGCTCTGGAAGGGCAAAGGAAGAGTAATTATGAAATACCTGCCTTCTTCATAGGAAAGACTTACAGTCCAGGTTAAAAGACATTACCAGAGTTATCACATTTGAGGGAGGGCATCCTTCTCTGCCTAATCTTGTCTCACTTAAGAGAAGGAAACAAAAGATATTCTAGTGGAGAAATACTTGTAAAGGTCATAAAAGTACACAGGCTGAGATTTAATTATAACATTATAATGTTTCCACACCTTACAACTAAAACCAATAGGACTCCAGTATAACAACAGGATTACAGCTGAAAGAGCTGCAGACGTAGACACTTTTTGGAGAGAAGTGCTTAGGGAAGCCCAAAGTCAAGAGAGAAGGAAAAAACAAACAAGGACACTAGAGGAATTTGAAATCTCTGACACCTGGAGTTACACCAAACATTATATATAGCCCAACTCCTACCAAATTAACATATAAAATGACCATAAAAAGGTTAATTGATAAACTGTGGTACACCCATATGATAGACTATTATTCAGCACTTAAAAAACAAAAACAAAAACAAACTTTCAGGCTGCAAGAAGGAATCAATGATTATTAAATACCTATTGCTCTGTGACAAATTTGTCTGAAAATGCTAATGCTGTATGATTCTACCTATATGACGTTGGTAGAAGGTAAAACTATAGACAGTAAAAAGACCAGTGGTATCAGAGGGGGGAGTAGAGTGAAGAGGTTAAAGAAGTGAAACACCAGGGATTTTTTAGGAAGTTGAAACTGTATGATATTGTAATGGTGAATACATGACATTATTTGTTGATATCCATAGAATTTTTGAGCATGAAGAGTAAACCTTCATTTACGTAGTTGTTTTAAAAATTATCAATTAGGAAGTAGAGAGATTATAAAATGTTGGAATGCAGGATATGACAAAAATATATAACTCTTAAAATGTATGAAACAATCTCACTGAAGTGGATGAGGGAAATGTGCTTAATTAAGTAGCTTTGGAAATGAGAGGAGACTATAAGATTATAGATAAAGGAATTGTATATAAGCATAGTACTTCAGTTAATGAAATTCCCCCTCCCAGGGGTACAGGCTAATCATTGTGATAACACAATACATGTACATTGCAAATGAACGATTAATTGATGCTGGGTAGTGGAAGCCATATTTTTCACTGTTTGAGTAAAACAAACAAGGTGAGAAGGCTAGAATGCACCACATGGTAATGTATTTAAGATGAAGATATCAGTATGAACTCATGTTTAGCTTAATAGAGATATGCATGGTTATTTACAGAAATATTTACAATTGTGTATATATACACAGGCTATCTTTCCTTGCTCTGTCAGCTGAGAATGTTAGGAGCAGCAAGTATCTAGCAGCAGTGAGCAAACCTAGTTTCCGTGTCTGGTTTCTAATACAATTCTCCAATAAAAGGTATTGCATTAATTACTTAAAATGTGGGTTTCTATCCACTTATAATATTCGTTTATTATATAAAAGTCAAAATTACAATGCTATATTTTATATGGCCAAGGTTTCTACAAAAATTGATTTAATTGTGTGGGGTTTTTTAAATTGTATTTATTTATTTTAGAGAGAGAGCACACATGCACGTGCAGGGAGGGACAGAAGAGAGAGAGGGAGAGAGAGAATCTTCAGCAGATGCTGCACTGAGTGTGGAGCCTGACACAGGGCTTGATCTCATGACCCTGAGATCATGACCTGAGCTGAAACCAAGAGTCAGACGTTTAACCAACTGAGCCACCCAGGCACTCCAATTATGTTTTTAAAAGTACAGTTTTCAAGGATAAAAGGATCATTTTTTCAAGAATGGTTCCAAAAATTACCAATCTACAGAAATCCCTCCATATTCTCATTAAAAAAAGGATAAATAAAATACCATATCATAACACTAAGGATTCTTGGTTTTAGTGAAATAAGTTTTGTTCAAATGGAAATACATGTAAATATCTTATTAAGTACGCTCTACCTAAGGAATAACTAAATGAAGATTTTCTTTGAGTAAATTCTCATTTATTCAGTAGGCTATATTCAAATTTACAATCCCTTCCATAAATTTGGCAGGATTTTTAAGGGGAAATGATTTCTCCAAGCTGGGGAACTCTTTTTATCTGATGGTTGATTTCTAGTTAATTCTGGTTTTTCCCCGAATAACTGAAGTCAAATGGAAAAGTTTTGTAAAACATATAGGCATACGGCAGAATATGTAAAATTTGGATGTAGAAGGAACTGAAATAAATCCCTTTCAAGATCTAGGTTTTAGTCAACCTAGTCAACACAAACCAATCAAGAATTAATGACATATATGAGTAAAATGTAAGCTGTCTTAGGCCAAAGAAAACAGTCCCATTACCCCCAATATGCAAGGTATTTTTTTAATGGCTCTATTGAAAAACTCCTTACTTACCAATATGAATTTAAAAGGTCTGTACAATAGGGTAAGGCACTAAATCCCTATCATAAATTGACAGAGCTAGTGTCTCAGACTAAGCTACCCAATTAGAGACTGATAAACTGAGAAGGAGAGAATAAGACAGAACTAGGCAATGCACAGAAAGGTCTACCCTTGTCTGCTCCCCACATACAAAATACAAACACAAGTCAATAACAAGATGTTATTGATAGTTTTGTCCACAGATGCCCAGAGAAGATCAGTATTTCCAGTGATCCTTGAAATCTTTCCTGCCCTCAAATTTTAGACTTTTTAGGTCTTGAAAAACTTGTATCACTCTCGTGCCAGCATGGGAGACTCCTATCTGATTCTCTTCCTGTAGCAGTGGAAAGTGCTTCTCTGTTGTTCCCTAAACCTTTCAACTCTTTTCTATGTTTATTTCATTCTTTCTCTCACATATGTAGGTCTGACGTTACTTACTCGTCCAAAAAACTTTCATCTCTCTCCCTCTCTTTACTTTTTCTTCTATGTTCGGGGCCTATGTTTCCCCTAATATACTTTAGATTATTTCTTGCAGAATCTCACACAGTAAGAGACTGGAGGTCAGTGGATTCTGAATCCACGTAAATGGCATTTTTACCCTCCCTGAGCTATAAGTGCTTCTCCTTTCCACATTCATATATGTCAAGCCTCAACCTCAAATTCTCTCTTAAAGAAAGGTTGTTCTTCAAGCTTGACCACTATGTGTGAAGACCAAAAAGTATCTTTTAAATCTTCTTGTGTGTCTCTTTATGACTGCTGCATAGAGACAGTGAGTTCTAAACATTATAGATTTCTTATTATTTGATTTATAATTATTCAGTTTTATTTTTCTACTCCAACCCAACAAAATGTACATTTATGCCCCTTCAGAAAAATTCTATTTATCTTTAACTATTTACAAATAAAACATGCCACTCTACAATGATTCTTTTTTTGAGGATTTTATTTATTTATTTGACAGGGAGAAAGAGCAGGAAAGCGGCAGAGGGGGAGCGAGAAGCAGGCCCCCTGCCGAGCATGGAGCCCTGGGCTCGATCCCAGGACCCTGGGATCATGACCTGAGCCGAAGACCGTCGCTTAACCGACTGAGCCACCCAGGCGCCCCTCTACAATGTTTCTATAACAGTATAGGTTTCTGAAGACATAAATATTATCAGTTTATTAAACAAACTTGATACCCTGTTTTTTTTAGCAAGAAAGGGAAGAGGTAATACCAGGAATCTGGGGAAATGATCAGTATATCTAATACCTGTGTATTTCCTTCTTTGGCCTGAAATGTAATTCTGAACAAGATAAATGGGGGTTGCTAATCTAATTCCTTGGTAACAGTGCCCAGACCTAACAAGCAAAGATCCAAGCCTGTTGTACTCAGTTTAGCTTAAAACTTACCATCTGGTTTGGAATTATGGCTAAAAAAAATATAATGAACACTAAAAGTAATCCAATGTAGCACAAACCGCAGCAACAACATAGCCTGAAAATCTGGTATATAGCACTCTGCTTATTTGAATTGAATTTTAAAGATTTCCTCAAAAACAGCTACTTACTTCTGCACTGCTGTGATTCCAAGCAACTCCAATGCACACAGGACAATGTCACATGTAGGAAGTTCACTAACAGCCTTCACATGGGGGATGCTGTGCCTCCCATGTTAGCTCCATGCAGAGACCTGCATCAGTTCCCAGCCGGGATGATGTGTGGTAGATCTGCATGCCTATTTACCCTTCCCCTCTTCTGGTTTTAACCTGTAGAAAGGACACAAAGGAAGTCAATGGGGAATTACTTACTAGCTTTATAGTGGTACCCTAACTCAACACAGCTGATACTCCTGCTGGGACATGTGTTGATGATATATGGTCATGGTCCAAGCCTGAAACAGTACTGAGACACCCACCTGAGTTCCCTGAGTTTGGACAGGTCACATTACACGAGGAGAATATAGTATTTGCATTGCTCTGTGACAAAGGATGATTTTCTCTGCCATAAAAAAGACAACAGTTTTGTATAAGGTGAAATTTTATCTATGGAATGTATGCTAGAAATCAATTACATGTTTCTTTCTGAAAACACATTATCTCCCTAGGTTAACATAGGGCCCAGATTTTTTTTTTTTAAATGAATCAAATATAAAGAGCATCAGGAAGAGGACAAACAGAACCACAACTTTAATGTAAAACATAATAGTACTCTACTTTTGCCCTCCAAGATGTCTTTCAAATGCATCACTGCTAGTGAAAATGGAAAATAATATATAGAAAATGTGAGTTCTCCAAAAAGCTGATAAGATATTGACAGCAAAAACTGATAAATTACAGTGCTTTAATGTGTTCTTTTTATTTTTTTTTTAAAGATTTTATTTATTTATATGACAGAGAGAGACAGCGAGAACAGGAACACAAGCAGGGGGAGTGGGAGAGGGAGAAGCAGGCTTCCCGCTGAGCAGGGAGCCCGATGCGGGACTCGATCCCAAGACCCTGGGATCATGACCTGAGCCGAAGGCAGACGCTTAACGACTGAGCCACCCAGGCGCCCCTAATGTGTTCTTTTTAAAAGTACAAATATTTATCTATATAATTTTCTATAATTCTTACATGTTATTGATCAGTCATAGCTGATTTTCCTAATTGTCGACTTAAAGTGAAAAAATACAGGTCTGAGCTACTGCTATATCCCTCACTGGGTCTGCAAGTTTGTTTAAGCAACTTTTTCTACAAGCCCCATTTGTTCCATCTATAAAATAAAATCTCTGGACTGAATAATCTTGAAGTTCCTTCCCAGTTATACAATCTCCAAAATTTAATCTCCAATTTACTTTATTGGTAGGAAAATAAAAGATGAGCTCTGTCAATTGAAATACTGTTGTGTATTCACCAAAAATTACACATTTCTTATTTATTGCTAGGTACTGACAATAATTTTCAGATATCTGTAATATTTACAAGTAAAACAACAACAGCAACAATGTGTAGAGAACAAAGATTACACAAGATCATTATTATCATAAAGATACATGACCTGACTCTGTTCTTAATTATATCCACAGATACAGAAACATGAAGAATGAACTTCTTTTATGTGCTTCCTATGTAACTCTTTCTTCTATGGCAGTACAATATAAAATGCTTTCTTTTTCCTTAACCTGATGATGGCAAAGTGGCAATAACATAAACAAATATATCCTGTTGTTGGAAGAAAATGATCTATTCATAATTTTATTTTATTTTAGTCATTATTTTAAAGCTATATATGAATAAACTATGAATTATTTTTGATTGAATATTAATTTAAGATAAATGCATTTACTACTGGGTATTTACCCCAAAGACGTAGTGCAAAGAAGTGTCATATGCATTCCAATGTTCACAGCAGCAATGTCCACAATAGCCAAACTGTGGAAAGAGCCAAGATGCCCTTCAACAGACAAATGGATAAAGAAGATGCGGTTCATATATACAATGGAATATTACTCAGCCATCAGAAAGGATGAATACCCAACTTTCACATCAACATGGATGGGACTGGAGGAGATTATGCTAAGTGAAATAAGTCAAACAGAGAAAGTCAATTATCATATGGTTTCACTTATTTGTGGAACATAAGGAATAGCATGGAGGACATTAGGAGAAGGAAGGGAAAAATGAAGGGGGGGATTCGGAGGAGGAGAAGAACCATGAGAGACTATAGACTCTGAGAAACAAACTGAGGGTTCTAGAGGGGAGGGTAGTGGGTGGATGGGTGAGCCCGGTGATGGGTATTAAAGAGGGCACGTACTGAATGGAGCACTGGGTGTTATACGCAAACAATCAATCATGGAACACTACATCAAAAACTAATGATGTACTGTATGGTGACTAACATAACATAATAAAATAAAATTTAAAAAAAGATTCTTAAAAAAAAAGATAAATGCATTTAAACCAAAATAACTACTTGATATTATTTTTAATTTTAAACTAAATATTCAGTAAAATACTTATTAAATGTATAATTTACTTCCAGCTTCTATATAATTTTGTCTGTATGCTTATCTGACAAATGTCATATTCCCTAAGATTTACATATTATGAAAGAAGGAATTTTACCTCTTTTGTTCATAGTATATCCAGTGTTTAATAATATACCAGTTATTCTAGATATTCCCTCCAATATTTGTTGAATAATTAGTAAATTAAGAAGCAAGTCTCTAATGGACTTTTTTAAAAAGATTTATTTATTTATTTGACAGAGAGAGAGAGAGCATGAGCACAAAGCAGGGGGAGTGGCAGGAAGAGGGAGAAGCAGACTCCCCGCTAAGCAAGGAGCACAATGTGGGACTTGATCCCAGGATCTTGGGATCATGACCTGAGCCAAAGGCAGATGCCTAACCAACTGAGCCACCCAGGCGCCCTCTAATGGACTTTAAACTCTATTGAAGGAGATAAATATATACAACAAATGACTATTAATGGCATGGGATAGTAGGATGCTTAATATTATTATAAACAAAGGGCTGAGTGAGTACAGAACAGGGGGTTATTAATTTCAACTTATTTCTAAAAACCTCTTGGAAAAGTTGATATTTTCACTTTACCTTAAAAAATAGCCAGGAGTTAGATATGTCGAAATGAGACATTTTACATATGGGAAAGGCAAAGACAAAGGCATGGAGGTCCAAAACTCCCAGGTCGTAAAGTAAATAAAGTTGGGAATAATGCAGGTTGCTAAAGGGAAAGTAACATGATGCAAAACCTTTGAAATTGTGGAAAAACTATGAATTTTAATTTCTATTATGCCTGCTATGAAGAAAATGAGCAATGTAGAACAGCAATATGAGCCCTGGTTTCCTTATCTTTGAAAGAGAAATAATTATCCCATTGAGATATTAAGAATTAAACAGGACAATGAATGCAAAGTACATCATATATATTGTGGCAAATACTATGTTCTCAATAAATGATAACAGTGATTATATATATACTTTATATACAGATACAAAAAATATATAATATATAAGCATATAAAATACATATTATATATACAGATACAAAAATATATATTATATATGTACAGTTACAAATGTATAGATAGGTACAGGGTTGCGTATCATTGTTAAAGAGAGAAAATGGGGGGGAAAAAGGGAATACTTTCATGGCTCTCCAAATGGGACAATTTGTATGAATGTGTGTATATATATATTCTATATAGACATATATACACACACATATACACACATATATATATGTATATATATATATATATATTCTATATAGAGAGGCAAGTTCCTAGCACAGGGTGTCACAGGGAGAAGAACTGCAAAAACGTAATCCCAAAAACTAAGAGAAGGAAGAATGCCATCTGAGACTTAGGCTTTTTAAAGCAAACTAAAGGACCTAAAGCCAAGAAGTTGTGTAGTGTTGGGACTGAATTCATCAACATACCTAAAGAAAGTCTGTCAATCACAGGAGAGTTAGTCACCTATGGAAACTGAGGTGCAGATGAGCCCCTAAGGTATAAATCTGCATTCTCTTCAAGTATAATTCCAAGTCCTGAAATAGGGAGAAAGTCAGACTTTCTAGGGAAATTCCCTTGGCAAGCCTTAAAATGAATGTGTCCATTTATTTTTAGCTTGATGGCATAAAATATTCTAGTTATCTAATTTTTTTTTTTTTTGTACAATACATACCCAGCTCTCATGTGACTATATTTTGTTTTATTTTGGTACAATACATACCCAGCTCTCATGTGACTATATTTTGTTTTCCCATACAGTTGTGCCTTTGACCTGCTGGAGTAAGAATTTTATTTCATATAATATAGTTCTTGTTATAAATTAATAAACTAACATTCTGATGGCATTTTTGTTGTTATGGGTTGAATTATATCTCCAAAAGGGTATGTTGAAATCCTAACCCCAGTACTTGTGAATGTGACCTTATTTGGAAATAGGGTCTTAACAGATGTAATCAAATTAAGATGAGGTCATATTGGATTAGGGTTGGCCCTAATTGAATGACTAGTGTCCTTATAAAAAGAGGAAATTTAGACACAGAGAAACAGAGACATATAAGGAAAAATGCTATGTGATGACAGAGGCAGATTGCACCTATGAATAAAAAAATAAGGATTACTGGCATCCACCAGAAACTAGGAGAGAGGCATAGAGTGGACAGTCCCTCAGTTCTCCAGAAGGTATCAACCTTGTCAACACTTGGTTTCAAAATTCTTCTCTCCAGAACCATAAGATGATAAATTTTTATTGTTTTAAGACACCCACATTGTGGGACTTTGTTATGTCAGTCCTAGGAAATTAATGCAATAATCAAAGGAAATAATTTATCTCTCTATGTTCTGCAACTTAAAAAAAAGACAATTTTTTTCATTTGTTGGTTTGGGTTTTATATATACTAGATCAAATATCTTTAGTGATACTTTTCTTAAGAAGACATTATTCTTATAAACATTTTAAAGAAGAGTTATGGAAATCAATCTATTCTGATTGACTGCTTCTCTTTAAAGAATTTGATGTTTTTCATGGTTGATCATTAGCGGCTGCTCATTGTCTTGGAGGCTGTGTCTATCACTTGAAAAATAATTCCAACTCTTGTTGAAGTAGGAAATAACTCTTCTATGGTTGCCTTCAAACCAAGGCCTGTTTCTTAGTAGGACTGAGCAGTGTGTGTGTGTGTATGTGTGTGTGTATCTCTGTTGTAGAAGCTATTGTATGGGAAATGTTCAGAGATTTTTTTTATTTCAATTCTCCAGCTGTTAACTAAATTCGAGTTCTTTCATAAGAAAATAATGAAATAGGGCGCCTGGGTGGCTCAGATGGTTAAGCGTCTGCCTTCGGCTCGGGTCATGATCTCAGGGTTTTGGGATCAAATCCCACATTGGGCTCCCTGCTCCTTGGGAACCTGCTTCTCCCTCTGCCTCTCTCTCTCTCTCTCTCTCTCTGTCTCTCATGAATAAATAAATAAAATCTTTAAAAAAAAAAAGAAAATAATGAAATATATCATCAATAAAAGTTAAAGGAGCAAGGTGAATCAATCTAATGGAAGAATCTAAATCTTTCCAAGGATCCATCTAAGTCCATAAAAAGAGCACCCGTTGATAGGTAACAGCGGGGGATTAAAGACTGAAGCAGTTTACTGCAGGCTATGAATGACCTGATCCCTTAATCCATCTGTCTTTTTATATGAGAATGCTATGCTAATTAGCTGCGTAAATTGTTTCCTGATGACATTAATTTTGTGCCTTTTTGTTATTCTGGGTTTTGACTTCCACTGTGATAAAAATATACTAAGGGACATTTCCAATTTAGATAGTTCTGATCCTGATAAATTCCAACACAGAAGCAACGTTGTGGGGAAATATGCATAAACAGCAAATTTAATCAATCCTGGGGATAGACATAGAGGACTTTGGCTTCCTATATAATCGTTCCCTTTAGCTTCTAAACCATTACATTAACACACTTGAAATGTTGAAACATAATTCAAAGAGAACTACTAGCAAATGCAATTTTCATTGCCCCATTTTCTTTGGAGAAAATCAAGACTTGAATATTAACATGGAGAAAGTAATAGAACAGATAGTCGTGATGTGAAATCTTATTAGTAAACAAGAGCTGCATCTGAAAAAATATTGTCATTAAAAGCTATGTAGTAGTTAATTGAGTTTGATATGAAATTTAGTGCTGGAAAGTTAATGACTAATGCAGCTATTTCACAGAGCTTGGTTCCTGCAGGCTCCATAATGATCTCCTTTTGCTTCGGAGCAACAATGAAATTAACCTCTCTTTTGTCCTGCAGGTGTTGTGTTCTGATAATGCATATCCCTTACAAGTTTGGGTAAATTATTTGCTTTGCATATAAATTAACCCTAAAGCTGAATCAATATTAGAATAATGAAAATGTAGAAAATATTTTTATTTAAAGAAAACAAAGACTTATAGCAAAGTATATCAAAACACTAGATCCAGATCCAATTTCAGGAGAATGGATTAAAAAAATATTTACAATGCTCGAAAGAAAGACAGAGAAAGAGAGAGAAAGAAGAAAAAAGTTATATGATTGAGGGAGGATGATTTTGGAAAATAAAATGTAATTTCATTTTTTTTACATTAGAATGAAAATAATTGAGAATCAATACACTTCCAGTATAAAAATAGTAAGACAGTACTTACTTCACAATTCTTATGACATCTTCTTAGCTCCACTTTATTGGGGATATAGTGTCCTTTAGGTAAACTCTAATTTCAAAATGTGAATCATTACAGCTATAAGGCAAACACCCAAATTTCACTTTTGTGCAGTAGATTAGTAGCTATATTTCACTGCCAATAAAAATTTTTTTTCTTCTTCTGTACCTCCAGAGGCTTTTTCCCCACATACTTTTCTGTCTTTTTTTCTTTGGTATTGACTCCTTTAAAAATGTGTGTGTGTATAAATTATGTATAAATGTGACATTTTTTCTTCTTTGAAATGATAGCTAAATTCAAATTGCTTTTACTATCTGACAGAATTCAACGATGTCCTATTAAGTGTTTGATAGTATGTCATACTTACTACATCAAGTGCACAAATTCTTGTGAATTGGAGGAGAAAGTTAGCACTTTCTCAGCTCCATATATATAAAGGATATGTTTACCCTTGGAAACATTGATCATAATACTTATTGGTAATGTTTGGATGGTGAAATGGGTGAGGATTTTGTCAATTGATAAATTTAGTCTTTTATGTTTACATCTGTTTATTTTAACTACTTATAGGAATAATCCTGTTTTAATCACTACAAAACATTCTTTATTCTCCTATCTCACAGCTGAACATTGGGTATAGCTTTTGATATTCTTGGTTGTTGCCAATTGGGTTTAATGTAATTCTTTGTTTCTAAATTCCAAAAGGAAAGTGGAATCTAAAGTACAATAATAATCATTAATAATTTATAGAATGCCCATCTCCAAAACAGAATAAAAGACGCTATAGAAAATAATAAGCACACATTAAACCAACTGGGCACAGTGCCCAGAAAATCTGCCAAGTACACACAGTAGAAAAGAAAATAGCTTGCATTTGTGTGAGGAGAAATAAGTAAGGGAAAACAATGCATGGAAGACTTATGAACAGAACATCTAGGGAGTCAACAGATTTCCAAACTTCCATAGGAAACAAAAATATTTTGAAGTCCTTTCTGCTGGGTGTACTAACTGTCTTACAATGTAGAATAGATAATGAACCCCATCAGAAGAGACTAAGCAAACTAAGTATGTTCTACAAATTTCAAATTTGCTACATGTAATGGATTATTTTAGATTTTGCAAACTACCAAGTGATGAATTCTGGGGCCACAAAACAGCTACAGGTTTGTGAGGTTTTTCATTATTGGGTATGATGTAAACCATTTTTTTAAAATTTAGTTTATAACTCTCTACTTGGGATGGCATGTGATTATGACAAGGGGAAACAAAGAGTCTCACATACATGTTTTCTCACCTCATAAAATAGTACCTAGCCTTTCTCAGGTCAGGTCTCTCTTGGCAAATTAAGCAAGAAAATACTCCTATGAACTGAAGAAATCTATGGAAATCAGTTTACTGAAAGATTGCCTCTGGTTTCATTTAGGTGGGCTTTCATAAGTTGTATATCTGAAGAACAAGAGCAAACACAAAATGCTAAAAGTATTACCTTTCTGAGGCCTAAGTGCTACAAAATTCTATTCTATGAAGGCCTGAGAGTTAAAAATGAATTTGCTGAGGGGCGGAGACAGATGGCGGAGTAGGAGACCTGGATTTC
>NC_138377.1:61131860-61180992 GCF_054177405.1 Leptonychotes weddellii
TATTTCTTTTTTTCCTGAAGTTATATTCAGTGAACTGATAAATCTGCTTTGTTTAGTTGAAACCTAGATTTCAGGGATAATATACTCAAATGGATGAAATATTTACATCAAGAAAATGGTTTTTATTCCTTGACACATTATTTATTAGAAATGACTTTCATTAAGACTTATTTTCAACCCATGGAAAAGAGAATGATCCCTGTGCAAACTTGCCCTCATGCTGTGAAATCTTATATTGAGAGAAGTATTTAGATATGAAATTCTGGAAACCTCTGAACATAGAGTTCTTAATTAGTTATATGTAATTAAATAAGTTTTATCTAATGGTGTGTGCGTATTAGTGGTGTAGGGGCAGAAAGGCTGGAGGTAAATATCTCACCAGTGGGATGATATGCCCACTGTCTAAAATTTCCTTCTCTTGTTGACTCAGTTAATGGGACTGCCATAACTTTGTTGCTTAATGGCTTACATGTTTGGGTAATTCTGAATGAGTATAGAAAACAACAGAGTTTTGTTTCTAAAGACTATAGAAAGAGGTATAAACTTACTTATGCAGGGGCTGTTAAAATAGAAATATTTTTTTTCTTCTTAATGCGTAGCTTGACCAAATTTAGCACTGTTTTTGGAGAAAACTAATTATCTGAGTAATATAAATAGAGTCAGTCTTGATTAATTGAATCAAAGGGATTTCATTTTTTAAAATTATTTTACCAAGTACCTTCTATGATCTATTTGATGTTTTTTTTGTAACAATTCCACTGACCCATTGTTTAGTGTTGGGCATTCACAACACAAGAGTTAAGTTCTGAGGATGATTTTTGCAAACTGTGGAAAATAAAACACTTCAGATGACATTATTCTGAAAGCATAAAGTGATTTCCATGCAAAATATTCCATAACTGAATGCTCTTTTAGGATTATGTATACCACTGAGCTATGTTGATCTATTTCTACACAGTGTCAAATTTTCTTATCCATACATTCAACAAGTATTGGATACCAGTTCTGTCTGAGAAATCAATGACAAATAAGATTCTTACCCCCAACAAACATATGGTTGGAGACTAAATAAAGAACACGAACCAAGGTAATTGTAATAGAATGCCTTAGTGATATGTTAACATTAGGAACAGGGAGAAAAAAACAGCAACACTGGAAGAACATCTAACTGCATCTTTGGGTAGTTAAGAAAAGTTGTCATTTGATAATGAACTCTAATCAGAGTTCTAACAGACAAGTAGGAGTTAATCAGAAAAAGGAGAAAGAACATTCCAGGCATCAAAAGTTCAGGGGCCAGGAGGCAGATTATTAAAATGTTCAATAATGTACAGGTTGATTTTGTTTTACATTTTGTAACTAATATGTAGTCTACACCACAGTTCATATCAGAATCTTTGATACATATAACCCCAGTTCTGTGAGGTACTGATAGGTATTACTTGAATAAAAATGGAGGTGTTCTGGGTCCATGTTAAGGAAAAACAAGTGCTTCTTAAAAATTTGGTATTTTTTCCTACAGTTTCTCTTTAATAAATTAATGTACAATGTGACTCTCCAGGAAGTGTTAATAGCAAGCAGTACTTTCTAAAATTATATGACCAAGAAACCCTTTACTCTTTGAAGAACTCTTAGCACTAGTTTCCTGAGGAATATGCTTTGAGAAATGCTGCTCTAAATATGTGCGGGTATAAGGTTTTCCAAATCCAGATTCTTTGTAGTAGAAATTTCTGACAAAGCATGGGGGGGAAATTATAAAGTTTGACAGAGAATTGTAGTAGATTGAAAGGTGTTCCCCCAAAAGGCATGTCCACCTGGAACTTTACAAGGTGACCTTATTTGGAATAAGTATCTTTGAAGATGTAATTAAGGTAAGGATCTAAATTGCAATTGTCCTGGATTATAATGAGTTCTAAATCCAATGATGAATGTTCTTATAAGAGATAGAATAGACAGAGACAGAAGGAGAAAGTCATGTGATGACAGAGGCAGAGATCGAAGTGATATGCCTATAAACCCAGGAACACCAAGAATTCCTGACAGCATGAAATGGGTTCTCTCTCAGAGCCTTCTGTAAAGAACCAATAGCACAAACACTTAGACTTCAGACCTCTGCCTCCTAGAACTGCAAGAGAATGAATTTCTATTAATTCAAGCCACCAGGTTTGTGGTAATTTGTTGTGACAATGGTAGGGACCAAATATAAGGATATACTGCTTTTATATACATGTTCTATTCCAACAATTTTTTTACCTTAACACATATTACCAAATGGTCCCCAGTGAATCATGATGCCTCTTGAATTCATATCCTTGCAGTGACCTCCCAACCTGAACATAGATTATCCTAATGAGTTACTTGATCCAAGAGACACAGCAGAAGTGACACTGTACAAGTTCCTGTACTAGGTCGAAAGGAGGCTTCATAGCTTCCATCTACTCCCTCTTAGCCCTCAGCCACTGTGTAAAGATATTCAGTTAGCTTCCTTGAGGATGAGAAGCCCCATGGTGGAAAAGGGGAATGAAAGACCAGGAGAATGAAAGACCAAGATGCCAGAGAGGAAAGCCTGGTCAGCATCAGTCAGTCCAGGCTGATTTATGAATGGGGCCATCTTGGATCCATCAGTTCCATCCAGTGAAGCTACTCACTGAATACAAACACATGGGAGAACTTCACCAATACCATCTGGAGGAAAAACAAGCCAAAGAGCTGTGTCCAGCTCAGATTATAGAACTGTGAGCAGATAAATGCTTGTTGCTTAGTTGTTTTAAGCTGTTATGTTTTGAAGTGGTTTGTTATGCAGCAACAGAAAGTTATAATCATCTAGTAATATCGTCAAGTATTTATTTTTTTTGACAGAGAGAGAGAGAGCACACAAGCAGGGGAAGCAGCAGGCAGAGGGAGAAGCAGGCTCCCTGCTGAGTAAGGAGCCCGATGTGGGACTTGATCCCACGACTCTGGGATTGTGACCTGAGCTGAAGGCAGATGCCCAACCGATTGATACACCGAGGCCCCCTTCAAGTATTTATTTTTAAAACAAGGATAGACAGAACAGATTCTGGATAGAATGTCAGTTGGTACATTATAGCAAAGGCATTTGAACTTCTGTTCAGCTATTCAGAATTTTGATCAACTCTCTTGTGTTTCATTAACTTTAAATCTTTGGGAAAAAAATGCATGTTACTTGTATGTAAATAGAGACTGCTGTTCATGAACAACCAAATAAAAATTTATATTTAAATTACGCATAAGTATAGCTAGAATACAAACGGCTGATCTTGATTTTTAGTGTGTTTTATACTCACCTTTTATGAGAAATAGACAAATGACAACCTAATCTCTAGGATTTCTTTTAAAAGGTTGTATCACCGGTACAGCATAGACTAAGACCATCTCTTATGTTACCTCCTTTATCTTCAATCACTGGAGACAATTCATAATCATAATGACTCTATGTCTTTTTTTTTTTTTAAAGATTTTATTTTTATTTATTTGACAGAGAGAGACACAGCGAGAGAGGGAACACAAGCAGGGGGAGTGGGAGAGGGAGAAGCAGGCTTCCCGCCGAGCAGGGAGCCCGATGCGGGGCTCGATCCCAGGACCCTGGGATCATGACCTGAGCCGAAGGCAGACGCTTAACGACTGAGCCACCCAGGTGCCCCCATAATGACTCTATGTCTTGATATGGTGTCTGGATATTAACAATTGCATTCTGATCAGTTGTGGTTTTAAACATTTAGCTATGTGCCAATTTTTTAAAATATTTGCAATCCACATAAGATGTATAGTTAACCAGCAGGTGAGCAGACATAGAATTAATGTATATGCTGTCTTCAGCCATTATTAGATATAATCTGTTTAAAGATACAATTGACAACTGACTATTGCAACACATGAACTCTTATGAAAAAATTATTCAAATATCTCGCTCTCTCTCACACACACACACACACACACACACACACACACTTATGCATGTATGCTTCTGGACAGTGAGAGCCCATAAATATGGAATTATATTAGATGTCTTGTAGCAAATAAGCTAACAAGGGAACTGAGCTAATTTGGCAACTTAGTCTTGGTCTTATGAAGGACATTTTCTTTCTCTGTCCTAGTCTTTTCTATTAAATGAAGGTGGACCTACAATGATCACTCATTTATTTTCTGTGAATATGTAGTGTTTTGAATAAATTCATCTAGAGTATTGTTACCTTTTTTCTTTTTTTCTTTCTAATTTTCTTTCCCCTACATACTTGACATTGTTTCTTTTTTTCTTCTCCCTTTTTGTCCTTCCTTCTTCCCTCTTCTTCCTCCTTTGTTTTCATTATGAAATATAATACACAAACAGAAAAGTCCATACAGATATTGTTACTAACCTCGAGGAAGCTGGGTCTAACTTAGTGCTACTTCTTCTCCTTCTTCCTCTTTTTCTCTTCCTCCTTTGTCTTCTTTTTTTTTTTTCTTTTCAATAAATGCTATATAACTCGGATTTTTACTCTGTGCAGTTGACAATGATAAAATCTATTTTAGTTACTTTTCATGAGAAAGAAACACAGCAAAATATTTTGCAAACAAAATCTATTATATATAAGCAAATGATAACCACTTCTAGATAGATAATATTGCAACTGGTTTTCTTTCATCCCCTCCTACATTTTTATCTGAGAAAGTCTCTGCTATTTCTAAGCTCAATGTCCTGCATCAAGCCTTGCCAACAATACTGAATACTTTCAGTTAGTAGTTCTCTACTTCTCTGGTCACTAAGCAACTGGCCTATGGTGAGGAATATATAATGATCTGTATAGATACTTTAGAGTGATGGAATATAGGCTTCACAAAGTTTCATTTGCTCTCTTGTGCTCATGCTACAATAAACAGTTAAGTCCATGACAATATTTGATATTAGTTTTCTGTAATAAACTTAAAAGTTAAAATAAGCTCTGGACAAAAGTAGGGATAAACATGACACATAATACTAAGTTTGCCTTTTATATACGTTATATTGTTTATGAGGAGGACAAGTAGATTAATATACTTTTAAATGTATATATGCTCAACACTGGTGAAGGCAGAATTCAGCACATAGCAGAAATGGTGAGACAACCAATGAGAAGAAATCTGGACAGAAATGGAAAAACCAAAAGTGCAAACTATTATGTCTGATATATATGTGAGTCTTTAGCAGAATGTCTTCCTATGTGTTAAAAAATATATATCCACCAGAATCAGCAGAAAAGATTTGGCACTTGACCCTTGGATACTTTTCATTCCACTCATTTATCATATTTTTATTGGTTTTTATTCCACTGACTACTACATGCACTGACCCTTAGTGAATCCACTCAATTGAGAGGAGAGAGTGTATCGCCTCTTTTTCAGTAGAGTTGCTTAGAAAGATTTTCCCCGTTTTTTTTATGTATTTTGTCCAATTTGTACATTGCATTTTACAAGCTGCTTTAGAACAGTGAATAGCTTCCTTTTATACAGTATACTGCTTTTGATATATTTTGAAGAAATGAAAAATAAATGATTGCTTGAAATATATGTTCTCATAATGTAAATGCAATATGAATAGTACCAATACTATTGGGATTAATGAAAATAGTAATCTCAATATATATTATTCAAACTTGGAAAAAAGTGACTACTGAAAAGCAACAGATAACTAAAATTTCATGTTATACAATGAAAAATACTTGAGATCTTAAATAGGACTTCCATTTTTTTATACCATTCTATACATTTTAAATTCTTCTACCATGATGGCTAAGACTAAACTTTTTTTTTTAAGATTTATTTATTTATTTATTTATTTGAGAGAGCAAGCAGGAAGGGGCAGAGGGAGAGGGAGAGAGGCAGACTACACAAAGCATGGAGCTGCATGCAGGGCTCAATCTCATGACACTGAGATCATGACCTGAGCTGAAATCAAGAGTCGGAGGCTTAACTGACTGAGCCACCCAGGTGCTCCAAGACTAAACTTTTCATTTCCTTTTTAAAACACACACTGAATGCATCTGTGAAAATGACCTATAAAGATACACTATAATTTTAATTACATATCTTGAGCGGGTCTACCTTTTAGTTTAGCATATATTTATGCAAAACTATTCTACTTGGTAATGTGTAATAAAAAACAAATAAACCAAAGCCCACAAACTAGTATACCTCTGCACTGGTGGTATCCGAGAAGGGCCAGTGGGAATACAGGACTTTTCTTCCTACTGAGTGGTAACAGTGTGCCCCTCTCCTTTCTCACCACGGTGTATAGGAGACCAAGTAAGAAACTGGAACTTTCACTACCATCCAGTGGTAACAATACCAAGGCGATACCTGCCCTCCCATCAGCGAAGTCATATAGGAGCAAAATTAAGAAGCATCACTTTCCAAGAGGTTGAGTGGGGAACCAGGACTTTCAACACTAATCTCACAATAACAAAGCAGCCCCCACTTTCACCCTGTGTCATGTCAGAAGAGGTTTACTAACCAAAATTTAAATAAAATGCAGTCTCATAATATTCAAAATGCCCTGGATACATTGAAAATTATTCAGCATACCAAGAAGGAGAAAAATCACATCTTTAATGAGAAGATAACACACAGCAACATGGAGGTGATACATGCATTAGATGTATCCAACAGGGATTTTAAAGCCACAACCATAAAAATATTTTAATAAGCAATTATGAATATGTTCAAAACAAATGGAAAGCTTTATGAAGTAATAGAAAATACAAAAGAAAAAGTGGAAATTTTGGCAATGAAAATTATAATAACTAAAAATTTTTAAAACTATGATAGTCTCAATAACAGAATGGAAAGAACAGAGAAAAGAATAAGTGAACTTGAAAATGGAACAATACAAGGGGCACCTGGGTGGCTCATTCGGTTAAGCATCTGCCTTCAGCTCAGGTCATGATCTCAGGGTCCTGGGATCGAGCCCCGCATCAGGCTCCCTGCTCAGTGGGGAGTCTGCTTCTCCCTCTCCCTTTCCATCTGCCCCTCCCCACTGCTTATGCTCTCTCTTTCAATCCTCTCAAATAAATAAATAAAACCTTTAAAAAAGGAACAAAACACATTATACAATCTGAGGAACAGAGGAAAAATAGACTACAAAGAACAACAAAAACAGAGCTCCAAGGAACTGTGGGACTATAACAAAAAATCTAATATTCACATCCTCAGAGTCTGAGAAAGAAAGGATGAAGAGGGTGAGGCTGAATATGTATTTAAAGAAATGACTGGAAAATTTCCAAGTTTGGCTAAAGACATAAGTTTACAGATTCAAGAACTGAGCAAACTCCAAAGGGATAAACCAAGAGACATCCACACCAAAAGAGAATACAAACACACAACTTCAGAAAATAAAGGAGAGAAAAAAATCTTGAAAGCAGTGAGAATAAAAAAACACTTTATCTGTAGGGGAAAATCTATTTGAATGACAGGATTTCTCATCAGAAACCATGAAGGCCAGAAATAAGTGACTGACGTTTCAAGTATTGAAAGGCAAAAACAGTCAACTCAGAATTCTGTATTGGGCAAAACTGTCCTTTAGGAATGAAGGAAGATTAAAGACATTCTCAGAAGAGGGAAAACAGAATTTGCCGTTAGCAGACCTGTCACCAAAAGAATGGCTAGAGCAAGTTCTTGAAACAGAAAAACAATGACAAAAGAAGGTGTCTAAAATCACCAGGAAGAAAGCATAAACAAGAGCAAAAATATGAGTAAATATAACAGATTTTTCCTCTTCTTGTAAGTTTTCTAAATTCTTTGTTTGACTTGAAGCAAAATAAAAAGTAACATTGCCTGATGTGGTTCTCCATGTATCTAAAGGAAATATTTATAAATATAGTAAACAGGGGTGGGTAAAGAGAAAGAGATTTTGAAAGAGGTGAGGACTTTACTTATCACTAGAAGTATTCAGTATTTTGATAGCAGTGGTGGTTAGAGGAATCTACACATGTGATAAAATGACATAGAGCTATATGTATATGTTATATTAATGTCAATTTCCTGTTTTGACATTATTCTATAGTAACTAAAAATATAACCATTGGGGAAACTGGGTGAAGGATATGAGGGGCCTCTTTGTACCAGAGTGCAACTTTCTTTAAATCTATAATTATTTCAATATTGACAGTTAATAAAAATCTTAGTAGAGGGGCGCCTGGGTAGCTCAGTCGGTTGGGTGTCTGCCTTCGGCTCAGGTCATAGTCCCAGTATCCAGCTCCTTGCTTGGGGGGGAGAAGGGAGAGGGGAGCCTACTTCTCCCTCTGTGTGTGCTCTCTCATCTCTCTCTCTCTCAAATAAATAAATAAAATCTTTAAAAAAAATCTTAATAGAAATATTATCAATAAACTAATAGTTACATATGGAAGATAGAATGATAGAAAAATAAGATATTGTGCTTATAAAAATAAGTGAAGGCATCCATGAGAGAATTAAGTTTGTAACTGAATAAGTAAAATGCTTAAAGAGCAGGGGAAGTAATAAAGAGTTTATGCTAGATATTTTAGAAAGCCAGCCATCTCAGAAAAGTTCTACATTCATGATACCAAGTAATCTGAGAGTTCTCACTATAAAATTATCCTATTTCTAGGATATAAGTGAATAGTCTTTTCATCCTAAACCATTCAGACATTAAGACTATCATTGATAATCATTAACTACTGGGGAAAAATGGAGATGAAAAGAAACAAAATGTGGGAAAAGGAGAAAGAAGGACATCAAACTTTAAAAGCTTCCTCAGAGAGAGTTTCAGCTAAATATATTTTAACTGCAACTCTGCTGTGAATTTCTTACTCCTTTCTAATATCAATTGCTCTTTCTTCTGAGTGAATCTACTTTATGAACATAAGTAAAAAAGATTGTACCCATTATAGGTACAAAATTATTTTTAAAAATTTTTATTTATATAAAAGTTTCAAGTAAAAATGGATCCATTTCTGTTGTTCTCACAAGATGATTATTGTTTTCTTTAATGAAAGGGAAAGAAATATATTCACATGTACCAGAGAATATTTATTTTAGCTAGTGCTCATTAGCTAATATTTATTAGATAATGTTACCACACTATCTGCCACTCCAAGAATGTGGAAACATTTAGAAAATTGCCTTTATGGTATCTGTAGGATTATTCAGTACAGTTGCAGAATTTGCTTTGAATCTTTTCATCTATATTTTAGTTCCAGTGGAGTCCTTTTTAACAAAATATTTTCATGGATTTGTATGTCCCTTCCAAGGAGACATGGTGCCCTATTTGTAATGTTTATCCCCTACTTAATTCTGTAATGGCCAGACTTTGAAATGTTTATAGAAAATCACTCAGATTTACAGTTCAGAGATATAAAAGCTACACAAATTGCTAATAATGTTGTATGGTGAAATAAAAAATAACAACAATTCATGACATCACTGCAGGTTGTTACTGATTCTTTTTTTTTTTTTAAGATTTTATTTATTTATTAGAGAGAGAGAGAATGAAGGAGAGAGCACATGAGAGGGGGGAGGGTCAGAGGGAGAAGCAGACTCCCTGCCGAGCAGGGAGCCTGATGCGGGACTCGATCCAGGGACTCCAGGATCATGACCTGAGCCAAAGGCAGTCACTTAACCAACTGAGCCACCCAGGCACCCCAGGTTATTACTGATTCTTAAATATTCTTTACCATGGGGTTTCATGGCCTAATGATTTTAAGTTATACATATCATTTCTTTAAATAACATTACAGAAGGCAATATCTAAATCTGTACAGAGAAATAGAAGCTAAACCTTCACCACAGAAAACACATTATTAACTAATTTGTAGTGTTTGGTCATGTTCATATACAAAAAGCACATCACTGTATGTCTTTTAAACTCATTAATATCTGCTTAACATTAAACCAAAAGATGGGTATGGGCATCACTGCTAAGGAGGGTCAACTGATTTCAAGTCAAAGGATTCTAAATGTGACTTGAGTAGAAACACCACAATGAGCAGAAGGCTGCAAGTAAAACTTTTCTAGCCCAAATAATATGGGCTAAATCATATGTTTCTTATACTGATGATGCCAATTCCTCAATGAATGTATAGGCATTCTTACTGATCTTATATTGATTTTTGATTACTTTTTCCAAAACACTTTTAAAAGGTGCTTTACCCTTCCATAGTGGTTTACTATTTACTGACTCACTGAATAAACTGTACTTAACTATTTAAATAATTACTAATGATGTTATATGCTGAAATAAAAAATAATAACAATCATGATATCACTGCACGTTGTTACTGATTCTGTAATATTCTCTACCATGGGTTTCATGGCCTAATGATTTTAAGTTATACATATCACTTCTTTAAAAAACATTACAGAAGGCAACATCTAAACATGTACAAAACTTAGATACTTCATGTATTTTGCTTCCTTGATTTTTAGGGGACTAAAATAGGCTACTCTAAATGGCCTATTCTTAATAATATCCTGTAAAATTTTATAAATCACCATATGTTCAACTTACTGTGACTTTACAGTTCATTGTTCATGGCCTCTCTCTGCCTCTTTCTTTCTCTCTTACTCTCTCTCTCTATATACATATATACATTTCTTTTATATAATTTCTTATATACAACTTCTTACATATATATAGTATATATATACTTTCTTGAAATATTTACCTCTTGCTTTTCTGATAACTTACTCTTTTTTAAGGGTACTACACTCAGGTGCAAGGATGGGGGGATAAATATGCTGAATGGCAGGAGTATCAGACAGCTGGGTAAAATACCAAAATTGAACCAACATTAGATAAAAAGACAGAAACTTTTTTAAAAAGTAGAAAATGAAAATATAACCTTGGGAAAAGTTTGCATAGTAACATACATACATGTTAATGAAAATAATACACTAAATAGTTACAGAAAGACATCAGTGGACAGTATCGCTTTATGCATATGTCAGTAAGAAATGGGGAATTCTTCAAGTTCAACGTGAGGATTTTCCTGTATATAATTTTATTTGGTGGTGAGATTTGCTTGCGAAACACCTTGTGTGCTACTTTAAAAATAGACCATACACTGAGAAACAATACATAACCCTTCATTCACGTTTTTTCTACCTTCTGCAGTGACTTTTAACAGCTTAAAGTTTATAAACAAAGATGTGATTCTAGATATGAAAGGAGATTGGATTTAAAGTTGTGGTGGAAAGTTTAGTTTGGATAATGAGGCTCTTGAAAATCCAAGAATGGATGAGGACCAAATATAGGAAAACGTGAGAAGGGGAGAACTATGGGTACGTGAGGGAGCTGTCCACCAATGGTCATAACGGACTTTAAATAGAAATGAGTCCATGTGTCAAATATAAAGGAAGTGGATTAATTGGAAGCCAAAGGTGGTTGGGCAAAGCCTGAAGCATATCATGGAAGTAACAAATCAAGTCTTACTGATATTCATTCATTCATTCATTCATTCATTCATTCAAGAATCGAGTTAGTCGTATAATTCTTAAAGTACATTCTTATCCTGGTGAGTAACATGTACATTTCTGTACTCATTTAATTGTTTTTCTTGCCCTAATATCTCATCTTTACTCTAGCTTCCCTCTGCCTTTCCCTCCCACTCCAATTACACTAATGTGTTTGTAGGCCCTTCAAGATGTATGTATGTATTTTGCGAAGTTTGGGGGAATTTGTTTTTGTTTGGTTTTTTTACTAGTTTTCCTTTAACATATTATTGAGATCTATCCTAGTTTTTGTGTATATGTCTATTTTTTTATGCTACATAATTTTCCATATATGTAAAGTTCTCATAGTGATGAATTCTTTGGTTCTCTTGGACTTTTTGCAACAAATACATTTTTAATGCACACCACTATGTCCTTTTTATAGATGGAGGTAGGAGTTTCTTTGGCAAGTAGATCAGGACTAGGATCGCTATTTCATAGCTCTAGGTTTCATTTCACTAGGTACTTGCGGATTACTCTCCAGTATAGCTGTGTATCTGTACTCCCATCAGCAGTACACACGTGTTCTGGTTTCCTGAAATTTTGGTATTTGCTGGCTATCTGAATTTCACCTTTTGCCTTGCAAATGTGCCCCTCCAACTGATCCCTTCTATTTACACCATACATTTCATCCTTCATTTCAGGAGATATGGTTTTCATATTTGATACCTGTCTTATGACTGTTTCTTTTTCAGTTTTCAAATACAGGCACACCTCAGTTTATTGAGCTTCACTTTATTGTACTTTGTAGACACTACATTTTTTACAAATTGAAGGTTTGGTGGCAACCCTGTGGCGAGCAAGTCTACTGGCACTATTTTTCTAATACATTTGCTCACTTTGGGTCTCTGCATTGCATTTTGGTAATTCTTGCAATATTTCCAATTTTATTATTATTGTCTTTGTTATGGTGATCCATGATCCATGATTCTGACTTGCGGAAAATTCAAATAATGGTTAGCATTTTTTAGCAATAAGGTATTTAAGGCATGTACATTGTTTTTTAGACATAATGGTATTGCACACTTGATAGACTATAGTACAGTGTAAACATAAGTTTTATATGCACTGGGAATAAAAAAAAGCTCGTTTGACTTGCTCTATTGTAATATTCAGTTTACTGCAGTGGTCTGGACCTGAACCCACAGAATCTCTGAAGTATGCCTGTATCCTCCTTTATATCTTTGAGAACATTTGATATACATATTATACATTGCTGACATTTTGGCTACATTTATCTGGCTCGTTTTGTTATACATTGACTTTCTTTTAACATGGTTGAATTCTGAGGTCTCTCCCTCTCTCTCTTTTTTTTTTTTTTTTTTTGGTGAACTTTATTATGTTGAGGTAGAAAAGGAAACATGGCAGAGGGAAATAAAAGTAGGACCAAGCTTGGCCCCTTCATAGTGAATTTAGAATGAGGGACACCTTAGGAAAATAGCTAGATTCTACTTTGCCTTCTTCCCCTATAACCATTCCATTCTGAAATTTGATACATACATGCCTCCAAGGTATTGCTTTTTGCCCAGAGTGCTCTCCCTCAGTTGTAATCAACCGCCTTGCTCTCAGTGTGTGTGGCTGCAGGTTTAGAAAAGAATGCTCTGGGTTCAGATAGTTTTTCTTCACTTGTCATTATTCCCTCATTTTCAAGCTGGGTTGAGTTTCACTCTATTTTTAACATCCTGCCTGGCAGACTCCAAAATGACTTTGAAGTAGCTGGCAATGGTCCCTTTGAACTCCACTCCCACTAGAATAGCAGCTCCATTTGAGCAGGAGTTCGGGGGTTTTTTTGTTTTTTGTTTTTTGGGGGGTTTTTTTGACCTCTATTGGATTCTCATCACTTAGAATACTTTGTACATAGTGAGTGCTCTAAATTTTGAATGAGCAGGAAAAAAAATGAATGCAAGGAAAAGAAATTGGTAAAACTAAAAACCTGTATCTCAGCCTACATTGGTATCCTGAGAGCTTACTTTTCTGCTCCCTGCTGTTCTTCTCTCCTCATGACCTCACTGTAGTTCCTAACTCCGAGGGCTTCTCAAATCTTCAGTATTAGGTGCATCAGCCTTTCTCTTATTTCTGTGACATTTCCAGGGTTGTATTCATGGGAGAACATTTCATGTCACTTTTCCATCTTATCACAGAAAGCTTAGTTTAGTTTACTTTAAAATTTTCATGGCATCCATATCACTCATGTCTATTTTCTTAAGTTACTCCCCCTTATGCAAATTTCTTTGAATAATTTTAAAATTTCAAGAATCTAATCAATTATTGATTAAGCCAGGATTTATATTTGTGTTCTGTAGGATGAATCTATGATGAATATCTTCCTTAGTGCCTTTTTCTGAATTATCAGACAGCCAGTGATAAAGCATCAGCAATTGGTAGCTTTCAGATCCTTATTTATGATCCCCAAAAATGGAGTTTGTCAATTACTTTGCTATAAGAATATAAAAGGTATGAACAGTGAAATGAAATGAGTAGCTCCAAAAGTAAGAGTACACTTAAGCCAAACAAAATGTGATTTGAAAATATGCGGACACTCTTTCTGACCCCTAATTATTACATAATTCTGGGGAGCACATTTCTTCTGAGTCTCAGTTTTATAGAGATAAAATGGGACACAAATTTCTGTGAGAATAAAAGGCAAAGGATATTTATGAAAGTATTTTATAAATATTGTAAAGCACCATAATTATAAGAGGAGTGCTTGATTCTTTTTGTATCTACTTTTCTGTTATAATGCTTGGTTTTAAAATTTTAATATTGTTTTTGTGCTACAGTGTTTGACCACTGACATTTTTATATAAATGTCTTCTGCAAAAAAATATTGTATGGCTATATAATAATTTATGTGTTCAGTTTCTTAATTAAAAAAAATCTATTCTGATTTTTTTGTAGAGAAAATAATTACATTCTAATTGAGATTTTGTGCAAATTATAAAAATTACGTATTTGGATTAAATAAGATAACTCATGAAGACTATTTGTTGTTGCTGTACTACTAAAACTACTTTTCACTTATTCAAACTTATTAATTGTTCCCAATCAGAAGTGAACCATTATCCAGGTAAAATAAAAGATTTGGTCTAGAAAACTTTGGTTTTAAAATTCATGCAGTGCTATCATTATCCTCTTTACGTTTTGGATAATTTATTCTAAATTACCTAGAAAAAAGGGGCTGATTTTACAGTTTTATCTTGCATTCTCTAAGTCTCAGGCAAGAATAAAAGGAAAAGAGTAAGCAAGGAAAAACAAAGAAAAAGAAAATTATACTCAAGTCACATAGACATCTAAAGTCTCTGATTTATGTGAAATCTTCTGTTTGGTAGAGGATATAGAGGAAAGAAAGGGATATTGAATTTCTGACAACATACGTGCTTAGTGCTTTGTCTACAATGTGGTGAGCACATATTTATTTTTTTTCTCTGGGCTTTCTGCATTGAAACCAGTACATTATAAGCTTATCATACAAAAGATGGCAAAAAAAAAAAAAAAAGCCATTTATTTTCTATTAGTTCTTTTTCTCCTGAGGTTACTGCCCTACACAGAACCATTTTAACCTCCTCATGTCTTCGACAGTGGGAACATCTTGACATGACTCCAAATCTAATTCCAATGTGTTGAAAGCATAAAAAACACATTTGCTTTAAAATTCTGAAGCATATTAATGATTCCATAGAAATACATCTTGCTTACTATGTCTATTAGTTTTACCTTTGTTAACATGTTTCAGTGTGAGTATGCGATTAAGGTTTCACTCTCTGCAGACCGCAACTGTAGCAACTGCAGCTGCCAGGAAAAATAGCAAAATATTTTAAAAGCCAAAGCAAACAGCAAGGCAGCCACACAGACCTTATTCATTCATCCTGTATATCTTGGTTTGTTGGGCTTTTCTTTCTTTCTCTAACTGTGTCATGAAAGAGCATTATCATTGTCATCATCCCTAGATTAAAGCTCAGAAAAAGAAGTAAAACCTATGCTAGCATTGATTTTCAGGTCACTGCACTCTGGAAGATCGGCAACAAGGGGATTTTCATTGGCTTCATCGTTGGAAGGAGATTGCTGTGCATCTCCAGAGAAGGCGGCACAGGTCTCTGTTTGCATTCAGGGGTATTAGCAGCAAGGATCGGAAGTATTTACGCAGATCATTAGCGGGGCAAATCCTGTGGGCCTGAGTTCTTATCAGCTTTGTGTCCACCCACATTTCATCCAGGCCGTACATGGACTAAGCAATAGGAAACAGCTCAAGCTGCTGACACATCTGACAGCTACAAGCGTATCAATCCTCTGATAACAATGCCGTGCTAGTGACAAATAAAAAACTGCATTTTGACTAAGAATCTGAAACTGTGTGTATGTTACGGCAAGGGGACTTTCTTTTATTTATACCCTGTTGATTTGAGCTTGCTCTAGACCTATAGTGTAAACAAGCTAGCAATAGTCCAGTAGGATTTGCTTTTTTCTCTTTTTCTCTTGGGATTGGAATTTGCTTACTGCAGTTTGGGATGTAGTGGCCGTGACATGTGAACTCATGGTGAAAAGCCATAAAAGAAGGGGAATTCATGAGCAAGAGGGCACGCTGAACTTACTGGCCTGCCTGACCTTTACGGCAAGTACTACTCACAGAATCAGTAACATTCAAAATGCTGACAGATTCTAAGAGGTCAGCAAAGGGTGAACCTGTAGGAGCATTTGGGACCAAACCCTTGAGAATTACAATAACCATTAGTTATGTAGTGGCCACAATTGAAATGCAACTGTTCATTTCGTTTCCTTTTTGCTTTTTGATATGTGCCCAATCAATAGTGAGTAATTCCTCATTTGTTGTAGAAAAAAAAATTAAAAAGCCTTGGAAGAAATCAAGCCCTGGGGTGCTTTAACAATCAATTGACTATGAATAAAAATTACCTGAAAAGAGTATCACAGGGTCTTCCAGCTTTGCTCCTCTCTCCCCTTGGGTTGATTATCACCTACTGCAGATCATGGGGCCTCCTACCATTGAGGTCTTTACTTTCTGTCCTAGGAAGATAGGAGGATATCCTGGAGTCAGAGGCATTTTAGAGATTTTCCACACACAGGGTAATGGCAGGGCAGAGAAATGTTGATTCATCAATTTTGTACATATTTATTGTTCAGCTACTCTATGCCTATATGCCTGCTCTGTGCTAAGGACTAGGTACACAGTAAAATCATAACCAGCATGTTCCAGTGCACTGTTATGCTCAATCTAGGAGGGAGCATGCAGGTTTGGACACAATGTATATATATTGTGTTTTAGGTTACAAAATACTTTTTTGGTTTCAATCTCCATTTCCACTGGCGGAAGTTTAGTGTGAGGTTCTGAGAACATTTTTCCATATATTCATTTCATTTTAGGAGTGTTCCACTTCTGGTTTCCCAATTAAAATTTATCTAGATCAGTTTTGAAGGGAAGGGATTCAAGCTGAGTGGGAACTGAAGCCTATAAAATGTGGGGGCCCTTTATAGGAAAAAGAATACAAGGCCCTAGCAGGTGAGAAGATCCACCTGTAAGTAATTGTCTAAAATTTTGGAAGCCAATGAACTCATCATGGTATATTCTGACTTCTTTTCTGAGTGGAAAGATAACTTACATTTCATACCAATTCCAAAGAAAGTTAATCTTTCTGTCCCGGTTTTTCAGAAAAAAAAAAAAATGCACATACACCACAACCTTTAAATGCTTCCTTTAGACCTTATAGTTTGAGTTAGGATAATGGATGCATTTTTAAAAATGTTTCCTATTTACATGATGCTGTATACATAAAAATATACTGTCAGGTAAAAGTTACATTAAAGTTTCTTAAGATAGTTAAGTATATTCGGATAAATGAAAGGACAGAAGAAAAGAAAAACAAAAGAACAAAGGAAAGTAAAACCTTTTGTTATAGTTTGGACCAAAAGTAGAAATTTAAAAGTTTCATTAAAAAAATGTCCTGTAAAGGCATGTAGATACATATGTAATAATTCAAATGTAAGTATGCCCACTTTTATTTGTGGAAACTTTCAGGATATAAATATATGTAAATATGTGTAAAGTAGTGAGAATGAATAAAGACTATCATGTCCCAATACTATAACTTTTTTAAGATTTTATTTATTTATTTGACAGAGAGAGAGACACACAGAGAGAGAGGGAACATAAGCAGGGGGAGTGGGAGAGGGAGAAGTAGGCTTCCTGCTGAGCAGGAAGCCCAATGCAGAGCTCGATCCCAGAAGCCACCCAGGTGTCCCCCAATACTATAACTTTCATACACACTTTGATTACTTGGAATGTTTTAGAATCAGCAGAATAAATATATAGATGGTTTATTGTGAATTTTAATTTAGGTAGGAGGCCACCAAGTCTGGTATTGACTAAAACACTTTAAGCAAAAGTGGCATTTATATCTGGTTATATTCCTTTAAATCCTATTTGGGATTTTTTTTTCTTTAAAAGTTCTTTAAATCCTATTGGAGATTTTCTTTCCTTTCTCTTATTACCATAGGAAGATACTTAAAACATTCTGTAATAGTTAATCAAGTGAAAATCTTTTTTTCCTCTTTTGGTAGTATTTTTCTTGAACTTTATTAAAAGATAATATACATACAGAAAACATGACAATACATATATACTGATCATAAATGCACAATTTGATGAAATTTCATCAAGTGAATGATACTTTCTGGTAATCAGACGTAGATTAAGAAACAGAGTCTTGAGATTTCCCATGAAGACCTCCTAACTCTCCCTTCTTGTCACTATTTACTTCCAACTCTGTCATCAAAGATAGCAATTATCCTGAATTTTAACATTCAATTTTAACTAAATTTTAAATTCATTTTGCCTGGTTGTACATGTACATGTGTGTGTAATTCTTACTTTGGTATAATTTTAAGCTTATAAAAAGATTCTTATAAGAATATTTATTCTTATACGAATAAACCATATACTCTTCTTCCAGATTTACTTTAAAAAAAAAAGATTTATTTATTTTGGAGAGAGAGCTGGTGGTGGTGGGGGTTGGGGGGGTTGTGCACAGAGGGAGAGAATCTCAAGCAAACTTCCTGCTAAGTGTGGAGCCTGCCCCGGGCCTCAGTCTCAGGACCCTGAGATCATGACCTGAGCTGAAATCAAGAGTCCATTGCTCAAACAACTGAGCCACCAGGCGCCCCTATCCAGATTCACTTTTGATTACATTTTGATGTACTGTCAGCTATCTCTCATACTCTCCTTTCTGAACCATTTGTGAGTTAATTGGAGATGTCATGTACAGTTACCAGAATCAAGAAATTCTAGAGTACATTGTAGATTTTTTAATTTTAAAAATGTACTAGGTATCAATCATTTGCTAGTGGATTAAACATACATTTGCAAATAATGACCATAATCCAGAGCACTCTTTGTGGAAATTATTGGCATATTCTCAAGGAGGAAATATCAAATTCTAGGAGGCACATCCTGCAAATTCATTATTTAATATAAGCTATAGCTCCCAGAAAAGCCAGGGATTGCTTGGGTCTTTAGTGAGGTCCCCAGATTTTGACAATCTTAAGACTGATGGCAAATCTTGTCCCTGATTCTTCCTGTTTTTCTATTTTTGTCTATTAATAGTCTATTAATAGACTTGACACCAGAGTCCATTAATATTTCTATGGAAACTCATCTTCTTTCATCATCTATTCAGCTATCAGTTTGTTGGTGTAGATACTGTTGATGCTATTTCTTAATGTATAAAGATGAAACAATTTACTACTCCATTTTGAATTATTTTTTATTCTTTAAGCTAAAATTTTTGAGAAAATGTGGTTTCTAGCATAGTACCCTTCATATAATACTTTGAAAAATAAAGATAGATAAAAAGTATCCTTCTTCTTAAGGACCTTCAAAACTAATAAGAAGATAGTCTTCTTATATAAGAATATACCTTATGTGTAGAAAAGAGTACAAGTACACTAGGGAGTTTGATGAAGGAAAAATCATTTCTACTTGGGTGATCAGAGAAGGGTTTTTGAAAGAGCTGTCTTTTGAGATATGTCACAAAAGACATGTAGGATTTCTATAGGTGATAATGGATAGATGGACAGAACATTGAAAGGAGTATTTGTGCAACATTAAATGGGTAGAAAAATGCTAGGTAAATTTAAGGCATTGAAGAGTTTGATGAGAAGGTGGTTTAGCATGGGCAATAAAGAAGAAATACTACTAGAACAATACGAAGGGCTATAAATAACTGGCACTAGCTAAAGAATTTGGATATTAGTAAGTGTAGAGGACAACTGAACATTATTTTATATTTTGAATAGCTGATATATTTACATGATTCAAAATTAGAAAAAAACTCTCCATTTTATCCTGGGCTCTCATCTGCTAAGTTGTTGCCTCTTAACCATAAGTGAATATTGTTCTTTGTGTCTTAAGAGTTCTATGCACATATAAGAAATAGCAATATAAATGATCAATGCCCCTTATTTTGGGAGCATATTATATGTCCTTTCTGCACCTTGTTTTCATTAACAATATTTCTTGAAGAGTTTTCATACTAATACAAATAGAGATTATCATTACTTTTTACAGTTACAGAATATTTCATCAAAGGGAAGTCTGATTTATTTAAGTAACACTGTATTGATGATCTTGAAACAGGAACACCTGTTTCTCTATATATTTGCAGAAGCTTAGGTTATCAAATGATGTATCATTCTGAAGGTAGAAGAATATAGTCAAACTACAGTTTTAATTACACTTTTCTTATTTTGAGTGAACTTGAATATTCTTTCAAATGTTTAAAAGAATTTACTTATCAATAAATTGTTTATGTATTTGCCTATTTTTCTCTTGGGTTGTGAATCTTTTGCTCATCTATTTCTAGAAACCCTTCATGTATTAGAAAAATTATACTGTATAAGGAGTAAACATTGTTTCTCAATTGATCATTTGTAGTTTCACTTTGTTTTTCCATACTGTTTTTTAAAATAAATTTGTTTTTAATGTATTCATATTTATCCATCTTTAATCATATGACTTCTGGACTTCTAGTCATATTTAAATAGACCTTAACTACTTCAAGGTCATTAAGGAAATTTCCCATGTTTTCTTCTAGAGCCTCTATGGTTTAATTTTTCTACAGTCAATGTTTTAATCTGTTGGAAATGATCTTATTATAAGCAATAAAAGGTATGGATTCACTCATATTATTTTCCTGCAAAATGTCAACTCATTTTTCTTCACTGATTTGAGATTTAGTATTTAGCTGTTTCTGGATTTTCTATTATTTTCCATTTACCATCTCTCTGTTCATGTACAATATTTTTATATTTCACTTCTGGAGCATTATTACCAAATAGCCTATCATGTTTTAAAGGATTAATTAGAATGAGAAGAGATAGGGAGTAATAAACATCTGAAATATGGTGATAGCACAGAATAGAATGGACATAATTTGGGAAAGGTATTGTGGTGAGAAAATGTACACCATTTCCCAATGTTGTATACTGAGGAAAGACCAGGAAAGAGTACAAGCAGACAGTGAAGTTCCAAACCCGGGAGATTAAAATAAGTATAAAAATAGGAAAATCTCCAGATTTGTGGGATTTTCTTTGGAAAAATAAAACAAGTCCTGATTTTCTCAAGAATTAAGGGATTTAGTAAAATTCCTGCATGGTCTAATGAAAATTTTTATTGCTCTTCTCTATTGGGCACATTTATTTACATCCTTGGTTCTTCATTATACCTTATATAACTTGCTTTTAGCTGAAAGTAAAAGAAAGCCTACCTCAGTAATGAAGAGATTACATATTAAAAAGTAAATAGGTAAAGTTTTCAGCTCTGGTCAATTCATGGTTCCCATATACTAGCAAGAAACCACATTCTTTATGCTCTTTATTCTGCAATCTGCCCATCAGCTTCATCCTGCATCTGGTTCCCCTGGTAATAGTTATCATAAGTATGTCAAGAGTACTAAAGGATTTCACATTCAAAGCCAGAGAATAAAAGGTAAGGGGTATTACTCTTTTATGAATAAGTCTTTTGCTTCAATATAATTGAGATAAATTAATCTACTTATCCCTGCATAACAATTGGACAAATTCACATACTGATTGACTTAGGTTTGATTTCTGAAATAATCATGAGCAATGGAAAGGAATTGCCAGGGTTGCCTTAGAGGAATTAGGTTCAATTCTGAATCTAGGAAATAAGGTCAGCCCTTCCCAAGACACAGGGACTATGCACACATCTGAATGAAGTTTGGGTCTTGTTAACAAAGAAATCTGCCCATGGGTTAGGCAACCAGCATGTCCATCACACTTTGTTTTCTTAAGAATTCTATTAGAGGGAAAAAAAAAAAGAATTCTATTAAAGGCATTCACTGAATGCTCCCACTCCATATTTGTGGCTGATCTACTTTACCATACCTATTAAAATTTATCTGTGTGAGAATTGGTTTTGTAGCTCTAATTTCTGTGTTTCCAAAATGGCAGCTAACTACTTGATAACCTAAGATTTTGAATACCTGATTAAACGTATCTGTTGTAATTGTAGAAATGACTTGGAAAACTAATGACTTTATCATGGTGTAAAAGTGAGATGGGTTACTGTGCGAATCCACATTTTGTGTTATGGTCTATATTATGACACAGGTTTCTTAAGATTTGCTAAATTCAAAGCTATAATTAAAATGGTGGACACTTTACTACAGAGGAATTACTGTCAGGAATACATTTGTTTTTAGAGGAAGAGATATTTTGGTAGCCCTCAAAAAATGAATTTTATATTTTTACTACACATAAATTCAGGTTTGATTATAAATGAAATATTTTATATCACCTCAGAATCCTCTGGTGGTAAACATTCTTTTTTGATTTAATATAGCCTTTGAGAAGATTTAGCCTATCTCTATGTTCATCACTTCTAGTTGTCCTTTCAAAGTTCCTCTATTCTACAGGATTTTGAAGCATTAGAAGTTAAGAGATAAGAAGCAGGTCTTCTATCCATATTCTCCCTTTATCTGGGGGACACCTAGGAAATTTAAAAAATTGTATCCTAAAAAAAAAACAAAAACAAAAAAGGTTGTATCTTTTTTGCTATGGACTAGATAGTGCTCCACCCCTCCAAATTCATATGTTGAAGCCCTAATTCCCATGTAACTATTTGAAGATAAGGCCTTTAAGGAGTAAAGTAAGATTAAATGAGGTCATAAGAATAGGGCCCTAATCCAATAGGACTGTTTTCCTTATAAAAAGAGGAAGAGATGACGGGGTGGACAAGTATAGAGAAAAGGCCCTATGAAGACACAGTGAAGAGGTGGTCACCTGCAAGCCCAGAAGAGAGGCCTCAGGAGAAACCGAATCTGCTGACACTTTGATCTTGGACTTCCCTCTCCAGAACTGTGACAAAATAAGTTTCTCTTTTTTAAGCCACCCTGTCTGTGATACTTTACTATGGCATCCTAGCAGACTAATACGCTTGTAAATATACTAATAACAGACTTCTTGGCAAACAAGCTAACAGTATTAGCTGGTGGAAGAGTTCTTATCTAGGGGATGATTTTAGCAGATGCACCTGATTGCTTAGCATTCCTTATGTTAAACAAACCTATAATCTGTGTATATATGGGGCATAGATTCCTGGAAAATAGGTTATGTGCCCATATGAATATAAAATGGAAATGTTTCATAACTGATACTGTTTACTTTTCGTGTAATGTACCAGAGTCTATTTGATGCAGTAAGAAAAGACCCAGAGAGTCATGATCTCTCTGCTTCTCCCTGGGCCTCTAGATCCTAGTCACTTTTGTCATCAGAATGATTAGTAAAATCCCTGGGTCATAGGAGTCTGATTTGACATTTTGATTCTTTGAATTATCACACTGATAAAATGTAGGAGTTATTCTGTATAGAAAATATAGTTTCCTAGGTGAGTGGGTTGGAGTTTTTCTATGTTAAGTTTATTTGGAGAAGAATATATGCCACAATTAGGTAATGATGAAACAGAGCAGTGACTTTTCTATATATCCAAGGCATTAAAAGTGTTTACATGTGGGAATTAGACAAAGTAACTAGACTTCAACAATACACATCAGCCTAACTGGTAGGAATATCCAATGAAGCAGAAACACTTTGATTTTATGGTATAATCTACCAAGGGTAAGATAGAAACCGTGTTCCATTTTATTTTTTGAAACTACTTTCAGTTTTATTTATCAAATAATAATTGTGTTGGAAGTGAGTCTGAGAGATCATATTTAAATAGTCCTCTATTTCAAGAACTTCTGATTAAACACATCAAAAAGAGAAAATTACTTAAACATAGAACATATCCACAGGAAGCTTCCAAATATCCTGCAGTCATGTATCACAAGGTCTAACAACCTTAACCATCAAAATAATATACTTAACGTCTCAATGTAAACTGTTCCTGTTGTAAATGGAAAACATTCCTACTCTCTTGTTCTCAGTGGAGAGAAAGAACAGCTGCTCACTATTGGAAGTCCCCTCCTGTATTTATTTGCATTCTATGCCAGTGAATTTTATATGAATATGCATATGTGTGTGTGTGTGTGTGTATACTTTTAATAATAAAAGAGTAAAAGTTATTCCATTATAGTGCCAGTTCACCTTGGTTGTTGTAAACTACTTTTATTAGGTTACAGAAAGCATTACTTGCCTTTAAAACTCTACTCATGACATTCACAGAGATTTTGAAAACAGTTTAATGAAATATACAAAGTGATTATCTGTATGAAAAAAAGCACCATACCAGTTGAAAAGAACTATATAGTGTTTGGATTTGTTATTAAGGATTTTTATCTTGCCCACATCTCTATTCTTACACCTTAGCCAGCTGTGAAGCTGTACTATTCTTGAAAATTGTCATGGGAAGGCAATTCCACAACTTCCCTTGGCATTATACATAATGTTATTTACATTCAGAATACTCTATGTCTAAACTAAAATATTCAGCTGTATTCAGGACAGTTTTTTTCCAGTTCTCTTTTCCCTTCCTCCCTCAATCGTCTGCAATAGCCTGCGGAGTTGTTATACTATCTACCTTCCTCCTTTAATTTTACTCTTTATGTAACAAAGATGTCATAGATGCAGTATCTTAAACCAAAGGTTTTGTTTTAATGGTGAAAATGTCAAACACTGTGGAAGGCTATTAAAAAAGATATTTCTCATATTGAAAGTCATTTTAGCATGAATTGAATCACATGGCAGTCAATTTGATTCTCTGATTACACATACATATGCAATGAACTTGATCTGTGGGAGAACCTCTCTCCTCCCATGTCTTACTCTTTTTTCCCCTCAATTTTTACATACTTATTTTCACTTCCTTTCCAAAGAATTTTTTGAGTAATAACTATGTTAGTCAGTTTGAAGAAAATGAACTTTAGTTTATCAAAAGAAATTTCACATAAAAGATCTCTTGAGTACTCTCTAAACATTTGCAAGAGAGAGAAAATATGTGAACCACACAAACCTATTAAATTGGAGCCAAAGTTAGTTGTGGGTTTGTGTAGTCATGTGATATAAACTATTGTCTTTCCAAGTCAGTGTGAAATTATATGCTGATCTAAACTATAAAAATACATGTTATTCTCATAAAATCTAGTATGTATTTTTTTCCTGATAGTGTCATCACTGTAAAATAAAAAAATACATTGCAATGAGAGGAAGAAATTTAACTCTGCAACTAACTTAACATGTGAACTTGACCACACTGATGAAGCTCTAGTTGATTTTTTGTCCTAGCCTACCACATGAGAAAAGCAGCAGATGAAAATTTAATTCTTGACCATAAACATTATCATATTGTAGGAACCAAAGGCAAGCTGCCCCAAGATGAGCCACTTTGGCATGAAAATTATTCTGAGATAAAGGCAATTAAGACCCTATGGGTTCAAGAGAAACTTCTGTCCTTCCCTTAACTAGAAGAATCTATAGTGATGGGCAGGGGAGTCTTTTACAGAATAAGTGTTATTACCAGAGATAAATTTTATCTGAGTGACCTATCTGTATGGCCAGGCAAACATCTAATTACCAAACATCTGCTCTTCTAATTGCCCTATGAATTGCATTTCTTTCCTCTGAAGTCCCAGACCCCTACCACCTTCTCTTTAGTTCAGGATGACATATATACCTTATTTCTCCTCAGTGTCTTTGGAATTTCCGTGTCTGTGTGGATTCTCCATATGTACACTATTAAACTTGATTTTCTCCTGCTGATCTGTCTGATGTTGATTTGATTCATAGTCCAGCTAGAAGGAAGGACCTTTGAAGGGTCAGGGATTCTTGTTCCTTGCCAATATCATACTCCTGTTTTGTTTTGTTTTGTTTTTCCTACAACAATGTTTAATCTCCATGCTGAGAAGTCCCATTTGACTTTTTTCCCCATACCTTTTAAAATTAGGTGACAAAGTAGAATATGGAGGCACTTAATATTCCTTTTTTGTTCTGGATATAAAATCTGTATTCCAAAATGGATAAAAATAAAACTTTTTTTCAACAAAAATTTATTGTGCAAATCATGCAGATTAATGTTATTGCTTGGAAAGGGAGAATAATTTGTTACCCCTAAATAGGTCACTTTGGCATGGGCATTATTTTGAGCTCAAGACCATCAAAACCCAGCATATTCAGGAAAAGAGCTTTGCCTCCCCCTTCAACTACCTAAATTAACATTGCAAAAGGGGCCTGTACCAGGAAGAGAGCTATTACCACATATTCCCTTTTACCTAAGAAAGTTTTTATATTATAGAGCAATCTTTGTTTTCTAAACATCTCCTCTCTCCTTACTATGAAGGGCTTCAAGTGTCCAAACCTTTCAATATACTTTATAAACTTCCCAAAATCAAACTCCAAATGTCTAAATGAAGTCTTCTTTACCTTCAGCCAGCTTTGGAATTTTCCAGAGGGTCCATGGGACATAGCAAAAGATGTGTGCTTTCTCTTTATAAGAAGGAAGATGTTATACTAGGCTTACTTAATATGTTAAATTACACGGGAAGCATTGTCAAATAAGAAGTAATGCTAAACCTTTTTATGTCATATTTTACAAGTATGTATGTGTTTTAGAAATTGTATGAAATTCCTAAAATTCTGTTATAAACAGAATTATACAAGTTAAAACTTGTTATAAACAGAATACAAGTTAAAACTTGTATATCTAGTTTTCTTAAAATATGGTATGTCATAGAAGTAACCACATTTTTTGTCAATTGTATTATCATGTCGAATGGATCACATGGTCTTTAACAATTGACATGTTAAAATATTTTGTCATTGTTTACAGTTATTGTTTTATTCTGATGCCTGTGCAAAAGTAGTCTGGTAAAAGTGCTTCATTCAAGGGGATTCATGGAAAGGCCTCTGGCAAGCACAGGTTTCTAACTTTAAGGTCATAAAACTAAACTGGGTAAGGATTTTTCAGAACTAATGGAAAAACTGGATTCAAGAACAAGAATGAGGGGTGCCTGCGTGGCTCAGTCATTTGAGCAGCCAACTCCTGATTTCGGCTCACATCATGATCTCATGGGTCATGGGACTGAGCTCTGCGTCAGGCTCCACACTCAGCATGGAGTCGGCTTGAGATTCTCTCCCTCTGCCCCTCTCCCCACTCTCATGCATGTGCATGCTCTCTCGCACTCTCTCTCTCTCAAATAAATAAATACAATCTTTAAAAAAAAAAAAAGAACAAGAATGAATGAATGGGACTGAATGAACTGATAAGATGGTTATAATTTTTATGACCTTTTTGTTTGAAACATTGCTGATTCTTTAATGTTTTGCTTTTCCAGACTTAAGGAAACTTTTTCTCTTAAGTTGCCTATGTTTTAGACAAACTTGGTTATGTGTACTTTTGTAAACAAAGCTGAAACAATTACTTTATCTCCCTACCTGATCCCTCCAGAATTTGGAAAATTTTAGTAAATATTCTTATTTCATGGCAATATATTTATTTGTGTAAGTTCGATAAGAATCTATTCTCCTTGTAACAGGACAAAGTTGGTAACAATGGTTATATTACCAAAGCTTTGACTGGAATGTAATAATTTGAGAGAGATGAGCATAGAAGCAGATATGCCACAACTTTAGGTAACTAAGGCTGACTTTATGGAGCCAATAAAGTCCCTTACTTACAGAGTTTCTGACAACCTGACCAGGTGAGTAAGAAAGGTCACTTTCTGGCAGGTGCAAGAACCTTGGGATATATTTGGGACCTCGAAGAGAGGAATTCACATAAATCTATAGGTATTGCAGGTGAAGTCTGATAGCAAGTCCTTGGCTTGGTTTCCTGGCCTCAAGAGGTTTTTGGAAGTTCAATCTGAGATTCCTTGTGAAAAAATTCCAGCAAAGGAAACTTTGAGTCTATCTGGCCATTCACTATTCTTGCTACATGAATATAAGTAATCAGGCCTAGTTTATCAAAACTAGAGTTATTTTACAAACAAATTAGTGTTAATTTGGCTATTTCTGGTCAAAATGAAGGTGATTTTAGTGAGAAAAATTATGCGTCAGCCACACATTTTGTGACTATTAGAATCCAGTGCTGTTATTGGCTTTGAGGTTTTGCTATTTACCTATAAACTGGCTGGATCATGAATTCTTCCAGTTTCCTCCAATATCTGGCTATGGCACTTCAAACTAATGTCCCCAGTTTCCAACCCCATCCTTTTGACTTAGAGTGATTGAGAACTAAAACTGCCCTTTTTCCTGAAACACTGCCAACTGAAGCTAAAAGCTTGACATAAACTTTAGAGAAATGCCACAATAACTTATGTTCACACAATCTTCTTTGGACCAAAGTTTACCAGTGTGCCCAAAGACATCATCAGAGACATTCAAACTGTGGACTGGAAAAATCTGTCAGATTGCCACTGCCTGCCCTTCTTCTATTTGAAGATGCTTTGGGCCTGACATCTAGAAATCCTGACTGGCAGCTCTCAGGACTGTCACTGGGTTGTTTTTGTTGTTGTTGTTGTTTTTAAAGATTTTTATTTATTTATTTATTTGAGAGAGAGAATGAGCACGAGAAGGGGGAGGTCAGGAGGAGAAGCAGGCTCCCTGCTGAGCAGGGAGTCCGCTGCGGGGCTCGATTCTGGGACTCAAGGATCATGACCTGAGCTGAAGGCAGTCGCTTAACCAACTGAGCCAGCCAGGCACCCCTCTCACTGGGTTTTATCTGCCCCAACCGTTACCCTTTGTGTTTCTTTTATTCCCATAGAAATGCCACATATTAATTACCTGACTGCTTACACAATATAGGCCTAACTTTGGGAGACCAGTGGCATCCCTTCCTTCTGAAATGAAACACAACTGTTTAACTGAACTGGCCTATTCTCAACACAGACTGGTCTAGTGAGATATGGAGCAATGTCTCAATTTAGCTTCTGTACTGTGAAATTTATCGGAAGTTTCAAAGGCAGGACTCAAGAGGAGCAGAACTTGTCACCTCGTCATAGGTGACTTTAGCATGAGCATTATTTTGAGCTAAAGGCAATCAAAATCCAGCAGATTCAGGAAAAGCTCTTTACATCCACCCTTAACCCAACCCCTTCAAATGCCTAAATGTACCCTGGAAAAGGGTCTGTACCAGGAAGAGAGCTGTTGCCAGAGATTCCTTTTTACATAAGAAACTTATCTGAAGAGAGCAACCTTTGTTTTGCAAACATGTCCTCTTACCTTCCTGTAAATGGCCTTCCTGCCTTTTCTATTCCTAGACCCCTACCTCTTTCCTAAGCTCAGGATGTTGTGTGTCTCAATTACCTGGCGGCCTATTGTGTCTCATATTTTTATGAGGCTCATGTACATACAAAATATTTTTTCCTGTTAATCTTACTTCCATTTAATAATTAGACCAGCCAAATAACTTAGAAGGGAAGAAGGGAAAATTTTTCTGCCCCTCTGCTTTTTTTGGAAGATACAGGCCATATCACACAGCTTCTTGCCTTAAGAATCTTATCACTTGGTAAGTAAAATAAAACAATTATAGGTAACTGCCAGTAGGAAGCATTATGTGTCCTAAACAACAGATAGGAAGAGGACTAAGAAGCGTCCATGCAAATGCTAAAATGCTAACGAGGCTCAGATCTCAGGTGGTGGTGATGGACGTAAATAAACTGAACAAGTTTTAAATGAATTAAAATGAATAGGAATCAAGTTGGATTGAATGGATTTAGGAGAGATCCATGAACTAAACCTGTATTCATGGGATCTTTCAATGAGAACATAATACATTTGAATCTCTTTCTTTAGTGGTGTGTGATTAATCTTCCCTTTAAAATAATTACAATAAAACTTTCATTAAAATCATGGATTCTGTTCATCATAGAAGACAACAGCAGAATTATTTGTCCTGTGAATAACTATGTGTAATTTTGGAAACAAGATACAAGGAAAGAGATTCTCTGAGCTGTTAGAAACAAAGGATATCTTTTTCTTTCTTTCTTCTCTTACTTCCATTAACGTTGTCCTTTCTCCTTTAAAGCTATAAGAAATATTCCTGAATACTAATGTGACAAAATCAGATGCAATACCCAAATACCATATTTGCTTAATGATAAATACCTAGTCCTTACTTTTAAGAAAATTTAGACAATTCTGTTTGTCCTGTAGCCTTGGGGTAGTCAGGAAAGTTAGGCACAGTATTTTAATGTTCATTCCTCCTCTTTCGCTGTTAGCTCTCATTAATCCCTAATGCCTGGAACGGCATAAATTTCTTCTACAAAGGAAGCCCACAGGTCGTTTTTATTTGGAGCATTTTTTTTTATATGCGCCACAATATATTCCATTATGTATTACCTCGTCTGAATGCAAAACTGTTTTATATGCAGATTTAAGGTAATGAGCACTCAAGTTTAAAAAATGGTTCTGGTATCCTGTAGCTTCTCAATAATAATATACTCTTACATTCCAACAGAGAAGGATGGATTATGGGTTTTTCAATTTGCATCAGGCATATTAATTGCAGAGTAGGGCTTCTACATAAAATATCAATGTACTGGAACAAACTGTTAATGTACCAGAATATGAACACTTACACTCATTTCTGGAACTTTAAAAGGAATCATCCTTTTTTTTTTTCTTCTCTCTCTCTTTCTCTCTCTCTCTCTCTTTTTTTTTTTTTTTTTTTGTTGTTGCTGTTTTGTTTCTATACCTCTGGAGATGGTACAGTTTTTTTAGTCAGTTAATGAGAACTATGTAACCTCTGTTTCTCTGAAAATCCCTAATTAGATTAAGTGCAGTAGGGCTTTTCTAGTCATTCTGCTGGGGAACAACACAACAAGCCATTAGGGAAAGAGAATAATTTAGAGGATCTGGAGCAAACTTATTTTAGAGTTACTTTTAAGAAACATGACATGGAAGATCAACTTTATGCTGTAGTTGGAAAGGCACAGAAGCACACTCAACTTTTATTTGCATTCTATTTCTCAACTGTGAAGAAAATACCTAAACTAGTAAAACTGTAATTGGAAGTTTTATAAGTAATTTTCAGCTGAGGTTTTGCACTGTAAGTTTAATTATAGAGAACTGTGTATTATGGTACTTTATTGCATGGAAGTACTTGAATTATGGATTGTCTTGTAGGCATAAAATTATGAATGTCCATTTGAAAAAAATAATTGTAGTAAACAAAATCCTTGTGCTTTATATTTTTAAAAAGGTTTGATAACTAATATAAATTATGGATACAGATTGGTTAGATTAGAACACAGATTTGAATGTTTAAAAGTATGTGTTCTATATTTTATAATGTGGATGTTTTCCTATGCTGAAAAGATAAAGCAGCAGGAAGAAATATTTTGAAGTTTAAACACAGACTACATTTTTTTCTTGTAGCCTGTATATAATATGCAACTTCTAAGTAATTGATAGATATTCATTGAATAAAATTCTCATCTATTATATCCTAAATTGTCACTTCTTTTACACTGTTATTTTATTCCATATTCTTTTTGATGCTTAATGAAATTTGTGATTTTATTATGCCCAAACAACAGTAAAATGGGAACCCACTGTTCAAAACTACTCCGAGAAAGACAGTATTTGAGTTTGCATGCCACAGCTATAAGCAAAGAATTATTTCACTAGGGAAGAGAAGAATTACCACCCACATAATCCAACAGGAGACCTGATTCATTTTATGTCTGGAGCAATCCATGCAATGTTACAAACTGAAATGAATTTCCTTTTCAATCTTCAGGTGAAAAAAACAGTGAGAATGCCCTGCTTTCCTTGTCTGATATAAATTTCTCTTCTTACCTCTTAAGAAATCTTGTGTGTTTTGTTTTATTTTGCAATGGTAGCTTTGACCTCATAATGCTATTATAAGGCTAAGTGTGTCATGGGTTAAAAATGAAGGCAAGATAGACTTTCCTCAGCACTAAAACACAATCTAATCTATGGTAAAAGTAATTTTGATACTGTTTAAAGAAATAGCCCTGGGCAACATGAATGGTCCTTTGCTGTAGCATAGCGTGCTGGCTGAAAAACAGGCATAGATACATGCTCAGTGAAGAGACCGGGGTGGATCACTAGCATATAAACTATGTCGGCATCTGTTGGATGCTAACATTTTGAGAAATGATGAAAGTGTGTTATTCTCATTTTGTATTACATATGGTGGGTGTATTTTAAACTCAAGGAATTTGATTTCTAGTAAGTAAGCCAAATAAAGTGTTGCGATTGTTTTATTTATGGGCAAATCTTTCAACTGAACTCCTTTTATTTCCTGATGTGTTTTTTCTCCTTGTTTGAAATACCATATAACACAAGATGCTGCCTGTTTTGTGTGCCTTTTTATATTGTGAACAAAGATGGAAAGTAGGTCCAAGTACCTCGTTCAAAAATCTTTTACTTAATTCCATCAGTTGACGAGATAACATCATGTTTTCAGAATTTGCTTTTCTTGGTAAATATCCCTAAAAAAGATTTAATCCTTATGAGGAATACCATAAATCTTAATTTGATATATTGATTTAAGTTTTTTATGAACTTTTACTATTGAATGAGAATTGCTTTTGGATCATACTACTTTTAGAGGTAGTGATTAAATGCACTTACCCCTCCTCCTGATACATCTACCTTCTATGTCCTCAGATAAAAATCAAATGAAAATTAATCTCACGTTCAAAGTGATGTTAACTGAATTCGGGAATCTTATGATGTCCTTTACTTCCTTTGAAGCATCATTTGGCAACACAAGTACAATTCCAGCATAGCTGCTGATTTTTAGTTGCAGTTTTTATTTTTTAATTCTTGTGGGGAGAGGGATTTAATCTCTCAAACTTCGTTGGTAAATTACATTGATGAATGCATTCTGACAGGAAGCTTTACTGAAATGAAAAGGACTCATGTGTAAGGGTGGGAATAACTATTCTAAGAGCTTTTTCATGGTGCTCGTTGCCAGGGAAACCACTGCTTTGTCTGTACGTGTTTGGAATGGCTGCCTCATTAGAACTCAGGCTCCCAGAGAGTCAGTTTGTGGTCCTGATGAAATGAAAGGGATGAACCTATTTTAGTTGATTAACACAAAATTAAGAAAAATCGCATACTTAAAAGACAGATTTCCAAAAGCTAAACATAGAGTATTATGGGGAAACTGTAAAGGTAATATTGATTAGGCCTTTTTAGCCACTTGTGTGACTAGAAGAATACTTTTATTTTTTTTCTTTCCCTTTGCCTATTTACAAACTTATGGAAGAGTAAGCAATGGAATATTATATATTAACAACTGCCAAATAAACATTGGATGTGATAGATCCTGGTAGTTGCACAAATATGTACATATTTCTTTTATTAACAATTCATTTTTTCCTTTCAGTGACTGGTCTATGTCATGGCTACAATATTATCACAGCAGATGGAATTCATTGACTTGGGCATAAAGGTACTGAAAAGCTGTGTTAGAAACCCACATTGGGGTAATATTCATTTTGCTTTAAACAAAGCAGTGTCATACTCAGAAATTATATGGGTCAATATTAATGGCAAAGAGGGCAATACAACTTTTATGATTGCTCTAAGCTTAAAATATTTTAAAAAAAAGATAACAAGCAGGCATGAAAACTTCTCAAGTTCAAGGAAGCTCAAACTCAACAATCCTACTTCTTCCTGTATCTTATTATGGATCAAATTTCCTTTGGCAATTCATTGGCACTTAAAATTTCTGTGTCTGACTCATGACAAAGAGATGAAGCAGCAGATTTATAGGCTCTTTTCTTTCAAAAACAAGTTATATAAATTTCTTCTTCTGTCATTCTATGAAAGTATACTTAAGGTACTAGAATCTTAAATATTATTATCTAAGGATTTATCCTGAGGGAAAAAAGAGACACAAAATCCAAAGAAAAATTTTGCCCCACCAGATTTTTTAAATCCCTATCATTCAAATAAGTTAGATTTAATCAAATTAACAATATTGATTTTTTTTTTTTCCTGTAGTACCATTTCAGGTAGAGTAATATCAAAATGATCTTCTGAACTTTGCAAGCTTAGCTTTGACAGGCAATTATCAAAAATTTGGTTTTATACATGTTAAACATAAAATGGCTATTAGACATTCAAGAGGAGATGTTTTTAAGGCATCTTTTACAAAGGCAGAATGCACAAGACTTGGTTTTTAATTGAGTGTAGAATGAGAGGAAGGTGGGGATAAATTCAGGGTTTATCATGACTCCCAGGCCTGAGTACAGGTTATTAATGTTAGAGTCATTCATTGAGATTGGAACTATTACAGCAATGGTTCTCAATCTTGGCTACCCATGAACATCATCTGGGGAGCTTCTAAAAATACTAATGCCTCGAAACGAATGTAACATTGTGTGTCAACTATACTTCAATTAAAAAAATATACTAATGCCTGAGATACAACATCAGGGATTTTTATTCAGTTGCTAAGGGGTTGGGTCTAGAATGGTATTTAAAAATTGCTCCCCTGCCAATTCTAATATGAAGCTAGACTTTAGAACCTTGATATTAGAATCATTATGGTGCTTCTTAACCTCACCTGAATATTAGAGGCACCTGAGACTTTTTTTTTTTTACTCCTACAATACACAGGTAGCACCCCAGATTGATTAAATCAACATCTGCAAAAGTGGGTTCCAGATTTTTAAATTTCTCCAGCTGATTCTCATGTGAGTCAGGGTTGAGAGTCTTGACACAAGGAGAAGAGTAGTTCAGGGGAAGGAGCTGTTGCTGGAAAGCAACACTGGATTTGAATGGGTTCTGGGACACCCAGCTGGAAGTACTTAGTAGACACTTGACTATGAATCTGAAGCTATAGAGCACAAGTCTAGATATAAAACGTGGATTACAGAAATATATTTATAATAATGGAACACTGAAGAGAGAAGGGAATCATTGGGACCCTTATAAAGAAAGAAGAAAAGGGCCAAGAGCAAAAGCTCGGGAAACAATGACATTTCAGAGGAAGGAAGAGGACGAAGAGTCAACTAAATACAGAAAAACAAAGGGATTTGGAAAGCTAAGAATCATGTACTCAGGTTATTCATATTCTCTCATCTCCCTCCCTCCCTCTGCCTTTCGCCTTCTCCCCCTCTCCCTCTCTGCTCCTTTCCTTCCTTCTTCATTCCTCTCCCTCTCTCTCATTCCTTTCCTTTGTCTCTCTCATTGGATATTTACTACCTCTTTCCAATCTAACTATTGCTTTCATCATGGATAATATTTAGGTTGATAAACATAAATAATGTGATTTCAAATACTTTGACATATTTTCCCCATACTTCACAACAGAGAACCAGTCTCTTGGTTTATTAATGTCTTGGATATGACTTCATACAAAACCAACTGAGGGACCCCTGGGTGGCTCAGTTAGTTAAGCTTCTGCCTTCGGCTTAGGTCATGATACTGAGGTCCTGGGATCGAGCCTGAGCAGAAAGCCTGCTTCTCCCTCTTCCCCTATCCCTCCCCCCTGCTCATGTTCTCTCTCTGTCTCTCTCTCTCTCAAATAAATAAAATATTAAAAAAATTCAAATTTGAAACTTCAGCATTTCATCTACTGAAATAATGGTCTATTTGAAGCAACTTCATACCAGTATTCTCAATGTTTAAATCTCTTATCCTTGTGTCCTATTTTCCCTGATAAGGACAAGTATTGGGTCTCTCCAACCAATCTCTTTTTCTCCTCTTATATCCTGATATCAGAGTAATATTGGAGAAAATGTCATATATTTATGTAGCTTATGGTGCTCTAAATCTCACCTGGTCAGCTACTTGAAAATTATCTTGATCAGTTACTTTTCCCCATGTAAATTATTCCAAACTTTTACCAATCTGTTCAAATCCCTCACCTTATTGCCACTACTGAAGAAGATAAATATAATCTTAGGGAAAATTGTGGCTATCAGTCAAATTCCCTCAATTTCTTATCCTGATTTCCTTATATCACACATAAAGAAAAACAATAGGATTATAACTACTCACTTTCACACCTTTTTACCAGTCATGGAGGATGAGCTGTTCAACATTTTCTTTTTAGGGATGATTTATCCACCAGTGCCTTGATCTCTGTACTTGCAGTTATTCCATAACCTGATCCTAACCTCATGTATTTTCAACTTCTGTTCAGACACAGTTGGCACTCTCATATTTTGTATTTTCAGGTCTCTTACTTTCCTCTCTCTGTTTCCTCTCTTTCCATCTACAGTCAAGTTCCTGAAAAGAATACTCTATGCAAGGGTTTTCAAACCTGACTATATATTAGAATCACATGGGGAGCTTTGGGACCATACTGATGCCCAATCCCCTACCCCAGAAATTCTGATTCAGTTGGTCTAGAGTAGAGCACAGGCATTGGTATTTTATTTGTAAACTCCCATGTGATTCTAATGGATAGCCAGATTTGAAACCACTGTTCTACTAACTCAGACTACAGCTGCTTATGCCCCACTCTTTCACTCCAACTTGTTTCTACTTCTACACCTCCCTTAAAGTATTCTTCTAAAGAACACCAATATCTCCTTCGTTTCAAGTCCAGTTAGCTATTTTCAGTTTTTATATTAGCTTTTCATATGGACCTCTTGTCAAAATTGATGACCCTACTTTTCTTCAAAAGCCTTTAATTTCTATCCCTTGCACTGCTGAAGTGAAATCTTATTACTTAGCTTCTTGCTGATCTCAGTATCAACAATGTAATATAAAAACAAAACCAAAATGGCTAGAAAGATTTCTTATATTTTGTAAATATTTTAAAAATGACTGTGTATGCATTTTATGTGGTAGTGGGTTATTTCCTTAAAGTGGAAGCTTCATTAAGCAGACAGAGTGATTCTTTGTTTAGCAAGTTTAGGGTGATGATAAAATGGTAAGAAATAATACAAATGTTGAAGAAACCATTATAATAGAACTGGAGGAACCCAAACTTAATAAACTGTCTAAAAAAAGGGTTTAGAATATACCACATTTTATTGTTTAAAATCATTGTCCTAAGTTTTTTGTCCAAAAAAATAAAAATTTGAATGCAATCAAAAGCATATTGACAGAAATATTGACAATTTTTTTTTAAAGATTTTATTTATTTATTTGACAGAGAGAGAGAGATAGCAAGAGCAGGAACACAAGCAGGGGAAGTGGGAGAGGGAGAAGCAGGCTTCCCGCCGAGCAGGGAGCCCGATGTGGGACTCGATCCCAGGACCCTGGGATCATGACCTGAGCCGAAGGCAGACGCTAATGATTGAGCCACCCAGGAGCCCAAAATATTGACAATTTTATAAGACATAGGTTTGAAGGCAGAATTTAGATCTAGGAAGACTAATTGGAAGATCATTTTATTAATAAAAATGTTGGGGATAAAAGCCTTAGGTAAAAATCTTGAAAGTAAAAGTGGATAAGAAGAGACAAATGTGAAAGAGGTTAAAGTGATAAGTGGAAGAACTCAGTCATAGATTAAATTTTATAGTGAAGAACAAAGAATAAAGAGAATGAAAACTCAGACTTCAATTTACACTGCGAAGCTATAGCAGTCAAAACAGTATGGCACAAAACTAGACACATAGATCCATGGAACAGAATAGAGTCCAGGAATAAACCCCCAATTATATGGTCAATTAATCTATGACCACAGAGGCAAGAATATACAATAGGGAAAAGACAGCTTCTTCAACAAATGATGAAGAAATGGAGAGCTACATGCAAAAGAATAAAACTGGACCACTTTCTTATATTGTACACAAAAAGAAACTCAGAATGGATTAAAGATCTAAATGTGAGATCTGAAACCATAAAGCCTCTAGAAGAAAATAGGCAATAATTTCTTTGACATTGGCTGTTGAAACATTTTTCTAGACATGTCTCCTCAGGCAAGAGAAACAAAAGCAAAACTAAACTATTGGGACTACACCAGAATTCAAAGCATTTGCACAGTGGTGGAAACCATCAACAATGTGACAAGACAACCTACTGAATGGGAAAAAGTATTTGCAAATGATATATCTAATAAGGGGTTAATATCTAAAATGTATAAATAACTTATACAACCCATAAATCCCCCCTCCCAAATCCAACTGAAAATTGGCAGAGGACCTGAATAGATGTTTTTCCAAAGACATACAAAATGGCCAACAGACACATGAAAAGTTGCTCAATATCACTAATCAGGGAAATGCAAAGCAAAACCACAATGCAATATCACTTCACACTTGTCAGAATGGCTAATATAAAAAACATAAGGAATAACAGGTGTTGGTGAGGATGTGGAGAAAAAAGAACACTTGCACTGTTGGTTAGAATGCAAATTGGTTCAGCCCCTGTGGAAAAGGGATTAGTATGGAAGTTGCTCAAAAAAATTAAAAATATAATTACCATATGATCTGGTAATTTCACTACTGGGTATTTACCCAAAGAAAATAAAAACACTAATTTGAAAAGATATATGCATCCCCATGTTTATTGCAGCATTATTTAAATAGCCAAGATATGGAACCAACCCAATATGTATATAACATATATATAAAGAGAGAGAGAGAGAGAGAGAGAGAATGGAATATTACTCAGCTGCAAAAAGGAATGAGATCTTGCCATTTGCAACAACATGGATGGACCTAGAGTGCTAATGTGAAATAAGTCAAGCAGAGAAAGACAAATATCATGATTTCATGCATGTGAAATGTAAGAGGCAAAACATTAGAATAAACAAAGAAAAAAAGAGAAACAAACAAACAAAAACAAACTCTTACATACAGAGAACAAGGGGTGGTTGCCAGAGGAGAGGTAGGTGAAGTTGGGACAGTGAAATAAAGGGGATTAAGAGTGCACTTATCTTGATGAGCACTGAGTAATGTATAGAATCGCTGAATCACTATATTTTATTTTATTTATTTTTTTTTAAAGATTTTATTTATTTATTTGAGAGAGAGAGAATGCACATGAGAGGGGGGAGGGTCAGAGGGAGAAGCAGGCTCCCCGCCGAGCAGGGAGCCTGATGCGGGACTCGATCCCGGGACTCCAGGATCATGACCTGAGCCGAAGGCAGTCGCTTAACCAACTGAGCCACCCAGGCACCCGAATCACTATATTTTACACCTGAAACTAATATAACACCCTATGATAATTTTTAAAAAATTTAAAAATAATTTAAAAAGAACTCAATAATAAATTAAATTTTACAGTGAAGAATGATGAAAGAAAAAGGTTTCAAAATGTTTAGCCTGAGCGATGGGAAGATTTGTGTAACAAGTGCTACAGGACTGTTGGGGGGGGGGAAATGATTTGGGATGATGTCCAGTTAAGACAAAATAATTTTGAGCTTAATGGCTGGACATTTCTGTGACTATTGAGTCAATGCACTTGTCACTGTGAGGCTGCAATATATGGGAAATGCCACGACTGAAGATACAGCTTTAAGTGTCATTCATAGAAAAATGGACATTCAAATCTTCAGAGTGGATGAGATTTCTAAAAGGGTAATTATAAATGATGACAGTAAGAATGTTGAGAATTGCCATCATTAAAGGAAGATGCAGGGTGGTATTATGAGAGAACATAGTATCTGAAATCAGACTGAATTGTGTTCATGTTTGGCTTCAGTATGTGCTATGTCATCTCAAACTTTCCTCTCAGCTTCATTTTATTCATCCACAAATTGGGGGTAATATTATCTACTTCACGGGATTATGAGAGTCTGTGTGGGTGTGCATGTGTGTGTATGTTTGAGGAGAGAGAGACAGAGAATACAAATTATTACTGAATAAATATTTCTATTTTGTTGTGGATTACAAATATAAATCAAATAAAAAGTTAAGTCATAGTAGTATAAGGGATTAGAAAGTGCAAGAAAGATGCAGTGTTTTAGAAACCAAAGGAACATAGTTTAACAACAATGGATAAATCATAGGTTGAAAAATCACTAAGAAACATTATTTTTAGAAGAGAAGTGAATAAATCTATTATAATGATAACAGGTTAGTAGCATTCTTTTAATTTGTTAACATCTCAAAATTGAAACATGAAGTACTTGTATGCATATTACTTTACTTACTTTAATATGTAAAAAAAAGGGAAGCAATTAATATCCAGATTTCTAGAGATGTGTTGTTTTTATTAAAAATCCAAATTTTGATTAGACAAGTGATTCATGAAGGAGATAAAAAAAATAGTGCCAACTGATTGGCCAGGAAAAGGAAGGCTTTCTCTGAGTATGTGTACAGATTTCTCCTCAGCAGCAACTGTTATTTCTTTCTTGTTTTAGTTTCTCATATTTTTGTGTGCATGTACACACACATCTGAATGTGGTCATTATCTTCTTTTTAAAATGGTGTTTGTGTGTGTGTGTGTGTGTGTGTGCATGTGTGTGTGTGAGAGAAAGAGAGCATGTACACATACCTCTCCCTTTCTTTCCCTGTATTTCTCCACATTTGGGGGCTCATTCCCAAAGGCATATATAGATTTTTTTCTTGTCTGCTCCCTCCTCTTTCTTCTTCAAATTGCCTAATACTTCATTCCATAATATGCCAAAATTTATTTAGCTAGTTCTTTATTGATAGGCACTGAGGGTCATATAATTTCTGTTAAACCTCTGTAAAATGTATTGAGTCTTATAATTAACAGAAAGCTTTTGTATTCTAATTGGACTTGTGTAAGAAAATTGCATTTTTTTCTAGCTGTGCCCACAAGCTTAAAGCTGAAGAGATTCTAGAACTATAAGGGCATTTCTGGGTTTTCACTTTGCTGAGTTCCAATTCAAAAAATGAAGGATTTTTGAACTTAGTATATGCTAAAACTTTCAAATTCAGTATAGCAACACAGAAGTTGCATTGGGAGACTTACTAGAATCTTTTTGGAGGGGTTTGGCAGTAAAAAGCCACCACCAACAACAACAAAAATAAAAACCCTGATATATGGAATCCCCTATGGCTGACCAAATTACACTTGTGTCTTTTGCATAATAAAGCATTTCAAAGCCATGTGTACAGTGGATATGCTTGTATCGTCACATAGGAGGGCAGTATATTAAGGCAGATGAAGACCCCATGGGTTGGGGGTCTGGTCTGTTTTTTTAAGTTTTAGTTTGTGTATGAAAAAATTATGACTTACTTATCTCTGACTCCAACATTTAAGGATCTCAAATATGAGCAAATAATTGCATAAGTCTCTGTTTTCAGCAATTTGAGACATAGAGGGTCACAGGATTGACAGAGAATGATTTGGATTTATATAATTTACAGATATGGCTTCCAAAATATTGATAATTAGTTGATTATAGTTTCATCTTTCTATCTTCAGAAGAACAGATTATTATTCTTTTGGGGGGAAGTGGTAATTACAGATTTGAATTAAGTTGAATGAAGTTAAAGAGAAACTGCAGTGTCAGATTCCCTGCCAGGGAAGAATTACATTTACACAAGTAGAAAGTTCTTTGCAATTCCCACTAAGCTATAACATATTTCTAGTTGTGTTTGTAGATTTGCATCATTCTGAAAATAGCCACTTCCTAGGTCCTCATTTTCCGTATAAAAACAATGTTTCCTGGGAGTAAATTTCTTCCTGAGATTCAATTTCTGAATATTCACAAGGTGAAAAACGTGTTCACCTCTTTTCAAATGGAAATCCTCTGAACTGCAATTGGGTGGCTATTTCATAGACTGAACCTCAAACAAAACATATCACTTTTAAATGATATATTGTAAAAAGACCTGAAGTTTGTGTGAACACGTGTATGTGGTGTGTGTCAGTGTTGCCTGGAAGCTATATGAATGGCTAAATATAAAACTTAAAACCACATGCATATATAACATGACTTTTGAATAATTAAAAATGATATTGTATCTTCACTGGAAATAATACAGAGCAAATTTTTTAAAATTTTAGAATTTTTATACCTGATAATTTCTACCATTGTCTCTGTTGTTTCAGGAGAGCTTCTAAAAACTACAAGTAGCTGCAAATATGTTAGAATTTTTATTTCCATGTTGACATTTGCATGTTGCCTAATTTATATATTTCCCAGCAGGACTTATATTAAATCAAGACTCTTGTTTTTTAACAACAAATACATCCTTAAAGATACCAAGGTATTAAATTATCACCATTATTTATAACATAAACACATTTTAAACAACCTGATTGTGCACTACAAAGAGAATAAGTAAATAGTGATACATCCATGCTACAAACCATTGAAAATAATGACATACATGGATCTATATATGCTGACACAGAAGGAGTATCTGATAAATTGAAAAATTGTTTCTTTGACTGAATTTCATTCTATTTGTATAAATAAATTAATATACCTGCAGAACTATAGCATTATGCAACTCTAGCAGGTATATAATTCAGTAATGCTATTATGTATGCATTATAGACATTTCTGCATACAATTGCACAGTGAAGAGAAATTGTTACCATTTAAAAATGTATACATATGTTTATATTTATGTAGAAAAATTTATGGTAGTAAAAACTGCAAATTAGCAACTGTGGAAATCCTCATAGGTAGGATGGTGGAAAAGGTAGAGGTGAGCTTAACTTTGCTTTTCATTTTGCTTTACACCTTTGTATTGCTTGTATTTTTCAACTTGATTTGCATTACCTCCATAATATTTTTCTTAAAAATATAACTATAATTGGGATTCTACTTTGTGAATTGTATGTCTCTTTAACTCATGTCCTTTCTCCTTAATGATCAGTTTCTGCACTGACTTTGCAATAATATCAGAATCCCACCAGTTAAAGAAACCAAAAAATAAAAAGAAGCAAAATAAGGAAGTAAGCAAACTAAAACCAAACCTTCTCTTAAGGACATCACCTTTTATGCAGGCCTCTCCCGCTCCCGAAGATGTTTAACTTAAATAATCAACTCCAAACTCTGCGCCGTCCCACAAAGATACTGTTTTACATTCCTTCTAAATTACTAGCCTGATTCAGGCTACTAGTATCTTCTTGCTTGGATATAGTTAGTAGCTTCTACACTGGTTTTTCTGGCTCTAATTTCTTACCCTAGCAGTCACCCCATACATTGTCATGGCGTTTGCTTCCTAAGGCATAGATGAAATCATGTTGCTTTACCCATCAAAATATCTGTGGGCTCCACAGAATAAGTTTCAAATTTCTAGGCATAACATCAAGGACCCTTCTTGTCCTGGTACCAGATTGCCTATTAGCATCACTTTAAACTACAACTTTCCAATCACTCTGAAACTTCCATGAATATAATATGCTATTTCATACCTCTGGTCTTTTTACTATGTCATTTACTTCTTTTATTCTCCTCATCCTTTAAAGTTCACCACAAATATCACTCTTTCGAGAAAAACGGTTTATTTTATCTGACCATGGAATTAAATACTCTTGTTCTCCCAGAATACTATGCTTGATCTATAATAGAGATCTTATTTCATCTGTATTTACCTTACTTGATTTTTTATTTGTTTTGTCTTCACTGAATAATTAGTTTCTTGAAATCAGGACCTACCTTCAATTGATCAATGAATTCTCAGGATTCCTAATAAAAGTGTGTTCGATGAATTTGTTTGCCTTGCTTTTAGCCAAATATATTTAGAATTCCTTTAGCCATATGCTTATTAGGCAACACTGTTGATGAGGTTGCTACATATGGTCATGGCTAAGCAAATATAAGTGTCATCTTAATTTTATTAAAAAATAAGTATATGTCCTATCTATTTGTTTCAATACATTTGGTATACTATACAACTATTTGTGGGTCTGCATCATTGTCTTATTGATGTTCTAAAGATGTGCTCTTCAGTAAAATAGCCGTTAGACACATGCACCTATTTACATTTATATTTAATCAAAATTAAATGAAATAGGGCGCCTGGGTGGCTCAGATGGTTAAGCATCTGCCTTCGGCTCAGGTCATGATCCCAGGGTCCTGGGATCGAGCCCCACATCGGGCTCCCTGCTCCTTGGGAGCCTGCTTCTCCCTCTGCCTCTCTCTCTCTCTCTCTCATGAATAAATAAATAAAATCTTTAAAAAAAAAATTAAATGAAATAAAAAATGGCCTTCCACAGTGCTAGCCATATTTAAAAGGCTGTTTCTATATTATAGACATTTCCATCGTCACAGACTTTTTGATTAAGTTGCTGCTCCCAAGTTTAAACTCAAAATAGAAATTATCTATATGCTTAATTGGTGACATCCTGATATAGAAACGTCATACTTTACAACTGAATCTTAGCATTGCTTTGACCTAAGTTGTATATATCTATACCACTAGCTTACTAAGCAACTGATACAGGGACTCATAAAATTTCTTCAAAACTTCAAAATTTACCCTCAGTCAACCCTCTGTTGATTGCATATATCCCTTTACACATCTGGGTCACATGGATCACACACATCAGCTACTTTGTGAAAAGGAGGGATGGACTATGCACACTTGTGGAATGCATATAAATAAACAAAAGTTCAATAAAAGAAGACCTAAACACTTTGTTGGCCAATTTAGTGAAATAATGTCAACAAAGGGACCAAGAGAGAAGGCTTATGCAGTTGTAAATTTAGGGTGCAGAATATAAAAGTCCACTTGTTCTCATCTCTAGTGCAGAAATGCCCCACCCTTACACAAAGGTCACACACAATATCATGTTTTTAAGCCTTTATGTAATGGCATTGACTTCACTTACTGTCCTCATCCTTCAAGACTTAATTTGAACTATTTTCCCCCTATTTTTCTCCACTCCGGTTGAGAAGTCTCTAAGTACAGAAAGAAAGGCAAAAAGAAAATTCCTCTACTTGGGATGAGGACTTGCCTCTTTTTGATACAGTGTGTTGGATCCTTTAATAATAGCTTCTTTAATGCAGACTAGATACATATTTGATCATCTAACATAGAAGTTGGAACTTTGGCATCTGCTTGACAAGCACCACTTTCCTGATTCCACTTCACACCTATAAAAGAACTTGCTGCCCTTTTTGTTAACTAGATAAGCTATATTTTTCACTTTGAAAAGACACACCCCTGATGCTTTGATGGTGAGAGACTGCTTCACCACATTCCTTCTCTGTTATTAAGGGACTGTAGTTTTGATTTCATAATTTTCAACAGGTTCATTTAACAATGGAGTGAACAAAAGTCTAACAAAGGATCAAACTGTTATTACTGGGGACATAATAACCTCTACCAACTGATCTTCAGTAATGGAGGGACTCCTCAGTAGGAAGAAGACTTTCATGTTGACACTTTCTGGATAGAGAACTCTTTGCACACACAATCAGTGAAGTATCAGATATACAGAGTAAAATGAAAAAAAAAAAAAAGCCTTAGCAAGCTAAAGAATTAAGTACTACTGTTAGCTTCTTTCAAAAGTGGCATTACTAATAAATCATTACTAACAAATGAGGTAGGGGAAGATTATCTCCTTAAAATTTTAGACAAATCAATTTCCACAAGAATATTTGAAAAATATTCATCCCACAAAATTAATTTTCACGAATTACACTTACCAATTTCTTCTCTGTAATTCTCTTTTTGCATGAACAGTGTTTCCTTTAGTGTATTATGTAAAATGCCAGGTATATGGAAAGCACTGTTGAATTGATTTGAGAATAAGATATTCATTCAATATACACGTATTAATGCTAATCACCACTGCCACAACAAAAACCCACACTGCCTTTTCTCTGCTTAGACATACCAATAACTTCTGTCTTATACTTGCTTTTATATGACTATTCAAATATATCTATATTCTGCATAACTGAAAAACTTAATTTTAATCAGGGAACCAAGTAAACATATTCCCTATCATTTTAAGCCTCTTTATTTTCCTATCATTTTTTTTCTACATTCATGATTTTGTAAGTTACCATAACATGAACACTCACAAGATTTCTCTGGGCAAAGTCTAAAGATCACTATGTTAGGATTGCTAAACAAATGTATTCACACGCATTTTCATGGCTGAATTTTTATTAAACAAGTTCAGTGTTTACTTTTTCCTTGCTTATGTGAAAACTGTTACAGGATTTTTCTGAAAATAACATCATCCAGATAAAAATGTTGAAAATATCCCCGAACACGTAAGACTCATAAAGCGTGAAGGAAGCACGCGTGCCAACTAATCCAGTTCACCATTCTCATAAAGGGCAACAGTAGCACCTTAGAGCCAGTATATCTATTCATTTTCATGGTAATAAAACCATTCCTGAAAGTGACTTTGTCCAGAGTCAATGGCTCTGTGTTATAACATGATGTACTTCAGAGGTGAGTTGTCATAGATCACCAAATAATGTGACCTTCTTATACCTTAATAAAAAGTTCTCTGTTCATTCAAGTATCTTTTTGCAAACTGAGACTGTATTATCACATTTCAAAAATTTAGCCCACTGTTTCAATAGAAAGAGGCATAATATAAATGCTATCATGGCCAATGAATGGAAAGGGATGCAGAGGAAATAAGTAGGAACTTCCCAGTTCTCTCTCTCTCACACACACAAGTTAAATTTTTGCATGTAAACAGCAAACAAAGCTGACATGCTATAAAAGATAAATTCTGACATGAAGATTATTGGCTAAAAGTGAAAATTATGAAAATGATAGTATGTATCAGTGGATATTATTTGCTCGTTTTAGAAGATATAGTTTTTAAAAAGTATACTGAACTATAAAAACTTTAAAAGTGCATTTATTTTGTCAATTACATCTCCCTCATTAAGCTGAGTCACTGAAGTACAAAAGGAATTGATTTTGTTTTTAACATATGCTTATAAATGAATTCCTATATGGATCACAAATGTTATGTAGACTGATGTTTAACATAAATATATTAAAGAATTGCATTTGCTGATTATAATTATATAGAAGGGTTATGCAGTTGTATTCTCAAGCATATTTTATTATAAATCATAATCACCCATTCCACCAGAAATTAATGAGAAAGAGCAAATAACTACAAAGGGAAGGACGAAGAAAGAGACCGTAAGGGAAAGGCAGTAGTAATATTCCTAGTTCCTGCATTAAATTTTTAATTCTGCTCTTACTGCTGACTTAAAACAATGGGAGTCTGTACACTTGCAGTCTGAGTCTACTGTTAGCCTGTCTTGGCTTGGATTTAAAAAGAGGCAAGGACAGAAAAATCATTCGCTGGCATGAGAATGCTTCTGATAAGGTCAAAGTTTTACCACATTGTTTCCAATATGTAATTCTCATTGCTAACTGAAACACAGTGCTAACTCAGCTCAATATTTGTAGGTGATTCAGAGACTAGGCTAGTATAGTCGTGCAGAGGGGATTAAGAACAGCCGCTCCTCTTCCTCTTCCACCAGCATGTACAGGAGAGACCAGGAGAAGGCCATTACTCTAGTCCTCAATCACATTTCTCTTGTATAAATTATCTGGAGCACAGACTAGTGGACACTGATAGCTTTTCTCGTCTAAAAGTAGTTTATGTTAAAGAGTTAGAAAACGATCTTTGTGTTGATTTGGTTCAAATGCTCATACATTTCAAGATTTCTTAATATAAAGAATTCTTCACAAATGATCACAACAATATTCTCTAATTACACTGAATACTGTAAAGGTGCCTAATATTTTACCATTGGACAGTCCCAATGATTGTATGATTTTAATATATTCATAATTAAAACTTTTCAAATTGTTTTAGGTTTGCTATCTGAAACAATACTGCTAAAATACTGCTTCTATTTTTAACAAGTCTAACAATCTTTTAGATATTTGGAGATCGTTAAGTTTTGTGGTTGATCTTGGTAGCTGTGGTTATGCTACCCCACTTGCTTCTTCATATTTGTATTTCAGGCCAGAAATTACTTGTTGCTGGAGGATGTCCTGCATTTGATAAAATGTTTAGCAGCATCTCTGGTCTCTATACACTAGATTCCAATGGCACCCCTTGCACATTTGTGACACCAGATATTTCTCTGGATATTGCCAAATGTCCCCTGACAGGGTAATCAAAGAACATTCTTCCCCATATCCATGCAAAATAATTCCCTGTCAACAAGGAAATTAATGGAGAAGCCTATTTGAGTCAACAATGACTGCGATAGACACCATCAGTTGCCTCCCCAATCAATTCTTTTTTTCTATCTATTAAGAGAAGCCTGATTGTGTTTGTGGTGGTGTGAAAATGTCAAAAAAAACAAAAAAAAACAAAACACTTCCCAATCACCTAGGCAGTTAGGAGGAGACCTGATGTCGTTGTGACAAATGAAAAGCAAATAAAAGATACTAGGTGATACTTCTGGGAAAGTTCTTTAAAAGGAAATAGAATTATCCAGCATAGATTGCCCTTTGTCCCTCTGTCTTCTTATTGCCTAGGCTATAGATGCAATGTTAAGTGATGTAAACTGAGGACTAAGTAAGACTCTAAGAATATTGGAGTGAGAAGATTTCAAGAGTCTTGGTTCTCAATCATGTCCTTGCTCATCCTTGCACTAGTCCTGGACTAGTAATTCCAAACATCTTTTCAGGGGTAAGAAGAATGAAGAAGGGAAGCTTTTTTTTTTAATCCACTAGTTTTATTCTGTTTTTTTTTTTAATAAGGGAATTTATATTAATACAATCTCTAACTAATAGCAATAGCTTTGCTTTAGGAAAAAATAAAACAGATGTCTATAATATAAATATCCGAAGTTTCTTCTCATGTTCAAGCTGTTTTCATATGTGCTCTTTTTTTTTTTTTTAACAGGCATTCCAAATTTATTATGTTTCAACTACAATGAACAAGGCATCTTACTCGGTCCTAGATATAAACATAGAAAAAGAACAATATATTCCCATAGAGGGTTTCTCAGGAGAGGGACAACAAAATACAGGACTATTAGTGTTTTCTTCTAATCATGTGTAAATGATCAGAAGAGTAGAAAAATATTAGACAAGATAGGAGACAAACTTCAATAAGAAAGAAGAAAGTAATAATACAATGTCAATGTTGAATCATTCAAAATGTATGATAAGGGTAAGAGTGGCTATTTCTGAAAAATTTATAATTTTTTATTCATCATTTCACTATTATATAGAAGAGGACAGAAAATGAAATCTGATTTTTAAATATCTAAACCCTTTCTGTTGGCTATCCAACATATTTGTCTTTATCTGTATTTCAAGACCAGCATATTTTCAAATGCTATTAGACTCAAATTTTTTTTTAGAGTTTTTTTTTTAATTTAATTTTATTATGTTATGTTAGTCACCATACAGTACATCATTAG
>NC_138377.1:61181092-61216108 GCF_054177405.1 Leptonychotes weddellii
CTTCATTTTTCCCTTCCTACTATCTTCTTTTTTTTTTTTTTTAACATATAATGTATTATTTGTTTCAGGGGTACAGGTCTGTGATTCAACAGTCTTACACAACAGCGCTCACCATAGCACATACCCTCTCCAATGTCTATCACCCAGCCACCCCATCCCTCCCACCTCCCACCACTCCAGCAACCCTCAGTTTGTTTCCTGAGATTAAGAATTCCTCATATCAGTGAGATTATATTATAGACTCAATTTTTTTGTGTGTTTGTTTCATGATTTATAATATCTTTCACTCCAAAGACCTTTATTGAGAAATAAAACAAATTGTTTTCCACACATACACCATTAGGAACAAGCTTTCTGTTAAAGAATCCCCTGCCACACGTGTGGATGTGCTCCTGTCTTCCTTGTGCACATCTCCAGGCTTACTGATTGCATTCCTCTCCCTCCCATCAGCAGATTTGCTTCATGAGCACTAGACTGTGTCATTAGTTATGACTCATCAGTTGTGGTATAATAATATCAATTTCTGCCAATGTCTCTGTCCTCATTTAAATATAAAGTTTTCTTCTATTGCCAAGCTATCAAATATGTTTTATTCATTGAGTCTTGTAATAAAAGGTGAAACAGCACAGTCTGCACTCAGCTGCAAGATTTAAAAAAGAAAAAAAAGGTTGTAACATTCAAATTATTGCGTATGTTTTTCTAATGTATCTCTTTATTTCTGAAAAATCTAACAACTATGCAGTCACATATATACACACGTGTACATATATGTGTATGTGTGTGTATGTATATCTATCTATTTATATATATATATGATTACAGTTAGTAATCTGAGTGAATACTTATGAAAGAAATCAGGGAATTGTCAATCTATCAATTTTTTTTAACCAATTGGCCAGCCCCCTTTGAATTTATACAGAATGTAAAGATCCTGATGATTCTCTCAATTGGTAATGCCTGAATATCAACCTACTGAAAAAAAAAGAAACTCCAACTTTCTGAACCTGAAAGTCCAATATACTCAATACTGCTCATGGAATTTCTTTACTTGTAATGAAATATAATGACAGATAAACATACATTCTTGGTTTTGTTTATAATTTTCTTTTACTCTTGTCCACTTAGAACCACCATTTGGGTTTATTATATTTTCTGTAGATTTTTTTTTTAAAAGATTTTATTTATTTATTTGAGAGAGAGAGAGAGCACATGAGAGGGGGGGAGGGTCAGAGGGAGAAGCAGACTCCCTGCTGAGCAGGGAGCCCAATGCGGGACTCGATCCCGGGACTCCAGGATCATGACCTGAGCCGAAGACAGTCGCTTAACCAACTGAGCCACCCAGGAACCCCTATTTTCCGTTGATTTTTTAAAAGATTTTATTAGTACCATTTCCCTTTATTGTTGTTTTAGTGTTGAACTACAATGGCTCAGGGGTCTGTGCTATATACATAAATAATACATCTCAGTTACCACAAAAACCCACAGTAGTGGCAGAAAATAAAAAACAACTGAATACTAAAATCACCCAAAGAAAGTAAAAAATCTATATATAACTTTGACTCCCCCCCAAACTTAACTAATAATACCCTGTTGACAGAAGCCTTAGCAATAATATGAGCAGTCAATTAACACATATGTTATGTTTTATGAATTATATACTGCATTCTTATACTAAAGTAAGCTAGAGAAAAGGAAATGTTATTTAGAAAAACATATGGGGGCGCCTGGGTGGCTCAGTTGGTTAAGCGACTGCCTTCGGCTCAGGTCATGATCCTGGAGTCCCGGGATCGAGTCCCGCATCGGGCTCCCTGCTCGGCAGGGAGTCTGCTTCTCCCTCTGACCCTTCCTCTTCTCATGTGCTCTCTCTCTCAGTCTCTCTCTCTCAAATAAATAAATAAAAATCTTTAAAAAAAAAAAAAGAAAAACATATGGAGGAGAAAATACATTTACAGTACTGTACTGTATTTGTCAAAAACAATCTGCATGTAAGTGAACCTGTGAAGTTGAAACCCGTGTTGTTCAAGGGTTAGCTGTATATCAGTTTGAAAAGACCGAAGTACAATTGGGTTATAACAATCTGATTATAATTCCAAATTAAAATTATATGTTGATACTTCTCAATATCATTACTAATAATTCTCTGATATCTTGGATACATCTCAGAACTTATATTTCTACATAACAAAAATAGAAAGAATTCAGGAAATTAAAATTGGTGAAAATTAACAGAGCAATGATACAATGTTTTCATAAAAACAAACCAGTCTTTGTGATGTCACTCAGTGCAACTTCATTTTTGTCTTTCATGGTTCTATAAAATTTTTTCAAGAAAGATTCCCTAGGGGTGCCTGGGTGGCTCAGTTGGTTAAGCATCCAACAGTGCTCAGGTCATGATCTCAGGGTTCTGGGATCGAGGCCTGCATCGATGCTAAGCAGGGAGTCTGTTTCTCCCTCTCCCTCTACGCCCCGCCCCATGCACGTGCACACACTCTCTCTCTCTCAAATAAATAAAATCTTAAAAAAAAAAAAAGTTTCCCTAATCTACTAGATGAAAATCCTAACATTCCTCTAATTTCAATTTTTTTTTTTTTAATTTTACCCTCTTGGGGTGCCTGGGTGGCTCAGTCGGTTGAGGGTCTGTCTTCAGCTCGGGTGGTGATCCCAGGGTCCTGGGATGGCCCCGCATTGGACTTCCTGCTCAGTGGAGAACCTGCTTCTCCCTCTCCTTCTGCTGCACCCCCTGCTTGTGCATTCTCTCTCTCTCTGTGTCAAATAAATAAAATCTTAAAAATAAATAAATAATAAATAAATAAATAAATTTTACCCTCTTTATTTTCTTGTTCTTGAATTACCTTTTTCTTTAAACAATCATAAACTAACTCTAGATTTAACTCTCTACTTGAGAAAAACTGTATTAAAAATATATATGGGGGTGAAAAACATACCAAGCCATTAAAGATTGTAGGGCTGAAATACTGAAGAAAAGGTCACTTCAGAGAGGAGATAAGCACTGTTGATTATCCTTTGCCTCTTGAAGGATTTTCCCATCTATAAATGTCTATTGATAGGCTGAGAAACTAAGCAGAATGTTGATAGTCGTATAGTGCTGAGAGGGTTAAAAAATATGGTTCAGAACTCACACGAGGAAGGCCCCTTTTATTTATTTATTTATTTATTTATTTATTTATTATTTATTATTTATTTATTTTTATTTATTTCTTTATTTGACAGAGAGAGACACAGCAAGAGAGGGAACACAAGCAGGGGGAGTGGGAGAGGGAGAAGCAGGCTTCCTGCCGAGCGGGGAGCCCGATGTGGGGCTCGATCCCAGGACTCTGTGATCATGACCTGAGCTGAAGGCAGACGCTTAACGACTGAGCCACTCAGGTGCCCCGAAGGCCCCTTTTAAAACATCTAAGTGTTTCATCAGAAAACACCAAAGACCTAAGAACAAGGATAGAAATGAAACAAATTATTCTTCACAAGAACTGTAACCCAACTGCAAATCAGCTTAATTGCTACTTGCTTGAAAGTGATCTGCACCAACCTCTAGACCGTCCCCAAAAAACAAAATTAGTTCAGAGAAAAATAAACCAGAATTTTTTACCTTATCAAACAATTTTTCATAAGCAATGAACATCATTTAAATATATGTGTGTATATGGGGTATGTAATATGTATATATACAATAAAAAAATAAAAGATGAGTTTGACTAAAAGCTAAGAAAAAATATTTACAATAGGAACAAGTCCAGATCCAAATACTCAGGTTAGCGGACTTAGACATTAAGTACTTGTAATTCAATAAAGAAATATATAGAAATTCTAAGCTTAAAATAGTAATCAATATTAAGAAATGAAAAGATAGGCCTAATGGCATTTATATATAGTAACATATGTTTAGAGTTAACCAGAATTAACTAGTAAGTAGAATTCCAGAAGGAGATATGAGATATAATGGGCAAAAGCAACATTTAAATAGGTAAAGACTTAGAATTTTCTGAAGTGCTGAAAAACTTAGTCACAGATTCAAGAAATACCACAATTAAGCAGGATAAAAACAGAGATAATTACATAGCTAGGATTGTAAAACTAAGGAAAACTAATGACAAAGAGACTATCTTAAAAGTAGTTCTAAAAACAAAAGTAGTTCTAGAAAAAGATGTTATTTTCCAAGAAGTGATGATATGACTTAGAGATGACTTCTCAGATGAAAGTCAAATGCCAACTAGAATTCTATACACACTGAAAATATCCTTTAAAAGGGGGAAAAAAAGACATTTCAGAAAAACAAAAGATGTGGTATTTGTCTACAACAGATACACACTACACAAAAGGAAATAGGAGTTTTCCTCAGGCAAAAAAAAAAAAAAAAATTCTAAGTATAGACATACAAATTCAGAAACAAGTATCATGAAGGGAAGGATAAAATATGTGGATAAAGCCTAGTGATATTGACCATATAAACAAAAAATGCTACAATGTAAAATTTTAAATAAAAATTGACAAAAACTACCTAATAAAACACATCCAAAGTATTCTAGATCTTTATAGTTTAAAACAAGTGATTAAAATTTTACTTTATATTAGACATTAATAAGTGAAGGAGTCATATATAATATCTAGGGTAAAATCAAAAGTTATTAAACTGGTAGGATAATAAAAGGGCAAATTGAAGAATAAAAATGTTTAATAAAAAAGAAGGTAAGGGGTGCCTGGCTGGCTCAGTCAGTAGAGCGTACAACTCGTAAGCTCGGGGTGGTGAGCTTGAGCCCCATGTTGGGTGTAGAGATTGCTTACATAAATAAAACATAAAAAAAAAAAAAAGCAAGCAAGGAAAGAGAATAAAAAGAACATATAACAGATGGGTAAAATAACAAGGCAGTAGATTAAAATCTAAGTATCTTTAGCTAAATGTAAATGATTTTAATACTCCAATTAAGGGGAATTTCCAAAATTAATTTTAAAAATATTTCAATACTTTTTACACAATATTTTTACACACACAAAATGTGAGTATACAGAAAGTCTGGAAATAAAAAGTTAAAAAATTTTCTATCATGTTAACATAAACAAAGAAAATTGAGAGTAGCTATAGTAATAAAAGATAAAAGTAAATTTCATGGCAAGAATGAGTACTAAGGATAAAGAAATATTTTTCATAATGATAAAGGAGCAGTATACCAGGAAGATATGGCAATTTAAAATTTGTATGCATGTAACAGTGGGAGAAACATATGAATCCATAATCATATTAGAAATTTTTATCTACTTCTCTTATTAACTATTGGAAGAAATAAAAAAAATTATCAGTAAGAGTTTAGATTTATATATCTCTATTAAAACTTTGACATAATTAACATATATAGACCATTGTATTCGATCATTGCCAAATGCATTCTTTGATTGCACATTTAATATTTATTCAAATGCACCATATGCTGTCCCAGAAAGCAAGTCCTGACAAATTTTAAAGGAATGAAATATATTTTCTGACACCAGTTGAATTAAGCTAGAAATCAATTATAAATGACAACATAAAAATCCCCCCAATGTGTTAAAGTCAGGCAGTCTATTTCTAAATTTCACAAAATAAATCTCAATGAAAATTAACAAAAAAAATGAAAACATTTTTGAATGAATGAGAATGAAAATATGACATTGAAACTCAAGAAAATTTATAACCTTAATGGCATATATTAAAAAGGAACAAGAAAAAAAAAAAGGAACAAGAAAGGTGAAATTCAATAATCTAAATATTTAAATCAACAGTTGAAAACAGAGTAAGCCCAAAAATCTTAAAGAAGCTAGAAACCAAATAGTAAATCAAATCCAATGAAAATAGAAGCCATTTAAAAATTAAGATAGTAACAGAAGTGGGTACATTATGAATCACATAATCAAGAATTTTTTTAAAAGTTGTTCCCTTGTAAAGAAAAATAAAATTACTAATCTTCTGCAAAACTTGGGGGTGGGGTGATGAGGGAGCAGCAGGACAGGAGAATGTGCAGTAATTTTAAAACACAGTATAACTACAGATCCTACAGAATTAAGGAATTTATAAGATATGAGATGTTAACATGTGTAACAATTTAAATTAAATGGAAAAAATTCTTGAAAATTACCATTTATCAAAACTGACTTTGGGAGATATGAAAATGAAAGTATTCTTATCCCTATTAAAATAATTAATGCATAATAAATAATTTTGTCATACATATGCAAAAATTCTAGGTCCAGATGCTTCAATAGTAAATTCTTCAAAACATTTAAGAAGGCCATAAACCAATCTTATAGACATATTTCCAGAGATAAAAAGGAAATACTTCACAGTTTGTTTTATGAATCTAGCATAACTTTAATATGGAAACCTGAGAAGAACATTACAAGAAAGACAATTATGACCAATTCCTCTTATGAATAGAGATGCAATAATTCTAAATTAAATATTATACATCTAACCCAGCAACATATAAACCATCAACATCGTTACACTCTATAGGAATGAATGTGTTCATCACCTTAACAGTATAAAGAGAAAAATCATATGAAATTCTCCATAAGTAATTAACACTAAATAAATTCCAAAGTTCTTCATGACAAAAACTACTACCAAACTATAAATGGGAAGAAAACATCCCTAATTTATTAAAGGTTATCTACAAAATGGCTGTAACAAATATCTTTTGTAATGGTGACCTATTGGACACTTCCCTCCTGATATTGGGAACAAAATAATTATACCCTCTATCATCAATTTTGTTCAACATTATACTCGACAATATATATTCTGAAAAAGGCAAAAAGAAAAAAGATATAAGAACTTGAAAGGAAGAAATGGTTCTCATTTTTCACAGAAAATCTTAAATAATTTATAGATAAACTTTTAATATATGAATAAATTTACAAGGTAGTTAGGTACAAGATAATATGGAAAATCAATTGCATTTCCATTTATCAGAAAAAAGGAGCTTACAAAAATAAAGTTTGAAAATATTATGCTTACTTAAAATAAAATCAGAAATATCAGTTATCCAGGAATTATTAATAGAGTACAAGTCCTCAAAATAGAAACCTACAAAGCATCATATAGATATTTTTGAGATTCAGACTATTAGTTACCCAGAAAAGGTAGGAGCAAATTATCCTGGGAAGGAGTTGAAAGGGATTCTGGGTTGCTAGTCATGTTTAATTTTCTGGCTTAGGTAGCTGTTAACTTATGTTTGTTGCAAAATTCTAGTCTGCTTTTCTTTTTATTTTGTGATATCCATTGAAATGTTTATTATACAGTATCCATTAAGATATGTATTTATAGCTTAGTGTGTGTTTTTCTATGCATGTGAAACATCAATAAAACATTTATTAAAAAGAAATTAAGAAGTAACAATAGATTTTATTAAGACATTTCATGATTTGTACATCTTATATCTCTTGGCATACCATCTATATTTGATTTTCTTATTTGAATACTTTAAAATATTTTTGGTATATGTTTTATATACTAAACCAATTGAGGCTGAATGTGTCTGAGAATATTTTTTAATATTGTCAATGTTCACTAGCATTTTAGTTGTATATAAAATTCTACATCAGAGTTATTTTCCTTCAATACTTCAATAATATCCCATTATCTTCCTGCATCTAGGTTGCAAGTATTAAAACTTGATATAAAGCTCATTTTCAGTCCTCTGTAGGTGATCAGCTTTTGTAGTTAGAATTTCGTTTTGACTTAACTTAATTGACATAAATACAGAAGGCACATTCTCTTCAAGAGCATACAGGATGCTTTACAAAATAAAATGACCATATGCTGGCCATATAGGAAATGTAAATGAATTTCAAGGTATTTAAATTATTCAGATATGTTCTCTGGCCAAAATATCTGGGGAAAAGCATCTTATTTTATTTCTCTGTTGCAAAGTCTGCAGAGTATAGAGATAGAATATCCTGTTCTTTCTGATTAATGTCAGAAAGTATTAAATTGGTCTAGCTCTTCTTTTCTGTCCTCTTATGCTAGTGATTACTGTTTTGTTTTTGTTTGTTGTTTTTTATTGTTCTCACTGTTTGTTTTTTGGTGCAAGCCTATTATTTTACTCAGGTTTTAAACTTTTTTAATACTTGTTTCTGATTGACAAGGATCAAGCTAATATATTTAATGATTATATCCATCTCTGATCATTTCCCCAAACTTAGGTTAAAAATTTTCAAAGTTGACATTGATAGTTAATTTCTTCCAGTGGTTATATTTACTCTGTCTTAGAGTGAAGTGCAGTCTAGAATTTGGCAATTCAGGAATAAAATAATAAGGTTTGAAAGAGACACTGACTACAGGAATGTAGATAAGCATGATAATTGTCAATACAATGCTTCTTTACAATTTGGTTGATTAGATAAGACTTATGAAAGGAGCAATGGAAAAAGGAGAAATTAAAAGAAAATGGGTGTAATCTTCAGTGTGACACGGGATTTCAAAACCAAAGAGAATATCACTTAGTATAATGGAAAAGTGGAGAAGAAATTAACTTGGGTGGGTGAAATGAATTTACAGTGAAGATGGAAAGACAGAGCCCTAGTGAATGTCCCCCAGACACAGATTAGAGAAATAAAATGAGTCAGTGAAGAGAACACAATAAAAACTTCAAAAAATAGAAACAAAACTGGAAAGCTGCAATGTCACAGAATACAAAAAGATTTCAATGAGTGTTGACTATAGGACATAAATCAATACTTAAAAACATATAAAAAATTGATTTTGTATGATACTAATTATTTTCTAGTTTATTGGCTGTATTTGACCAAAGAATCAATTGTCATATTTATAAAAAATAAGAAAAATATGGAAGGAATAGTACTACAACTGAAAACCCACACCTCAAATATAAAATACACAATCATTTTTCAAAATATAAGTGTATATGTTCTCACCAACTCTGTGGAGGGGTATTTTAGGATATTTGAATTTATTAGCATAGGGAATAGTAGGAAACAAATCATGACAAAATATATAATTACATATTTCTGCCTATTTGTTTTGAAATCCATCTAAAAATTAACAAAATGATTACATAGTTTCCATTCCCCATGTTTTCTACTGCACCATAACAAATTTACACAAACTTAGTAACTTAAAATAATATCCAATTATTATCTCACAGTTTTGTAGATCAGAAGTCCAGGCAGGTCCTACTGGATTCTTAGAAACTCACAAGGCCCAAATCCAAGCTACCAGTAAGGCTGGTACTTACCTGGAAGCTCTGGGGAGAAAGTCACCATTAAGCTCATTTACGTTCCTGGAAGTATTCAGTTCCTAATGGTTGTAACCCTGAGGATCTCCTTTCCTTTCTGGTTGTCAGCTGGGGATCAGTCTCAGCTGCTAGAGGACATTCCCTGATCCTTGCGTGAAATCCTTTCCATCTTTAAAACAGCACCTAGGCACTAACTCCTTACGCTTCAAATCTCTGTGACTATTCCTACTGCAAGCCCGAGAAAACTCTGCTTTTAAAGAATTCCCATGATTAGGTTAGGACTGCCTGTATAGAAAGTAAGATCCCTGCTTATTCTCCAAGACACAATTTAAGATGGCGTACCTAATAAATGAATTGTGATTATGAAGGTGCTTTTATATCTGTACTTAAATTATTTCATTTTCCTCAGCCCTCAATGGCTCTTTCACTCTCAGAGATTCTGTCCTGCTAGGAACAACTATTGAAAGGAAATAATAAACGAAGTAAATTACCAGTGGTTGCCTCTAGCAAATAGGAAAATAAAGAATAAAGTTCTCTTTTCGAACAATACCTGTGGCAGAAATTGATGATGATCCTTGGCTCTCTTAAGTCTGAATGTTTAAACTCATATATGCTGACATTTTGTTTTATTTTGCTCTTTGATCTTACAATATAGTTTTGAAAGCTTAGAAAAACACATCTATTTTAGAACAGTGAAAATAACAGGTTCCTCAATAGAATATAGTTCCCCATTTCTATTTGGAAAAGCGTAGTTTCAACTAGGAAAGATCAGTAATAGAGCTGGAGTTTCAAGTCTGTTAAATATGAATAAAGAGATTGAAAAGATAAAAAATAACCAACATATATAAATTTCAAAGAAATTAGTTTTCCCTTCCCTTCTAATTACTGCTCCTCCACTAGCTGTTCATTGGTTTCTCTTTCTCTGCCTGTTCATGAAATATAGAACTTCTTCAAATGTATTTCCTTTATCCATCCTGTCACTGGATAATCATCTTATTACCATTCTCTTAGAAGTGATTCTTTACATCCTGAGTATTCTTCTGAGGCCTGTACCTAAATGACCATCTATCCCTGTTCAGCTTCAAAATAGTGGGAAATCCCACCATTTGTAACAACATGAATGGACCTAGAAGACATGCTAAGTGAAATAAGTCAGTCACACAAGGACAAATACTTCATGATTCCACTTATATGAGGTATCTAAAATAGTCAAACTTATAGAAGCAGAGAATGGAAAAGTGCTTGCCAGGTGATGGGGGGAGGGAGAAATGAGAAGTTATGCAACGGGTATAAAATTACAGTTATACAAGATGTATAAGATCTGTGCTGTACAGCATAATGCCTCTGGTTAATACTGCATTGTGCACTTCAAATTTTGTTAAAAAGTTAGGTCTCATGTAAAGTGTTCTTAGTGTAAAAAACAAACAAAAAGAGACATAGGAAACTTTTGGGAGTGATGGATATGTTTATTATTTTGATTGTGGTATCATGAGTATTTATGCCCATATGCCCAAACTCATCAAATCGTATTCATTAACTATGTGCAGTGTTTTGTAAATCAATTATACCTCAATAACATTTTGAAAAAGTGAACATAAAAGACATTTTCAGACAAAAAAGAAAAGACTCTTTTGGTGGCAATTAACATAAATGAGAAAAAAAAAATTGACTTATATAACGAAGCCCAGGGGTGATCTGGATTCAGGTAAAGGTGTTGTCAGGGTCCAAAAGAAGTAATCAGAATTCAGCTTATTTTTGTCATCTATCTTTCCATGTGGTTGGACCCATTTTCACAGAAACATTTCCCTCACGTATAAGACCATATAATATCTCACTTTGAATTTAGTGCTAAGAAAAGCTTTCTATCCGTACAATTAAAACCAAAGTTCTGCACCAGATTCTCTTTAGCCCAGAGTGGGTTCTGGCATTGGATGCTCTATTTCAAAGAGCACAATCGTAATTTGTGTCCCACCTTGGGGGAAGGCTGGGGTACAGTTTAGGAGTGCTTTGATTATGAAGTGGAAGAATTTGAGTTATACAGATTAGGATTTCTTTGAGATCATCTGCTGTAGAAACATTCTGAGCTTGAATAGCCCATTACTTCTTGGATAGACTATGATCGAATCAAAGTAATTAATAAAGCATATTATCAGTATTATTTTAATTGTTATACTCCTTGTATTACTGTTTGGAAGTACAATGGTCTGAAATAAGGTATCTGGTGTAAATTGGCCTGCATTCATATTAATTTGTTTTCTGTGCTCATTTTATCTCCTGGGAGTTTCCAGACTATTATGATGAGGCCTAGAATAGACTGAACTGGCCCTAACTTGCCTACAGATTATAGCACATTCATTTAGGAAGGCATTTAAGACTCTCTACCCACTGGTTTCATCCTGTCCTTTTCTAGCCCTTACTACTTTTTCCCCCTTCATGCTCCAGTCATAAGAGAATTCTTTTTTTTCCCTTCTAGATTTATACATGCATAGTGAGTGAATGAGTGAATGAATATTTCCTGAAGTAATTACTCATTTTATGTTCCCTCTGTACTTCAGATTATTTTATACCTTTAGAATTAAAAGCATTTCTTTCACTCTAAGTCTGAATTAAGTGCAATTTCATCATAAAGATTTATCACTTTCCCAAAGAAATGATTTTTCACTTTTTGCATGTATATCCTTCATGCTTTATTTGATTCTGCCTTATTTTTTTTGCTTTCTTTTTCATTATCCTTCCTTAAATGCACACTTGTTTCATATCCTTATTCCTGCAGCACCTAACAAAGTTGTTGCTCAAAAAATGTTATTTGATGAATAAAATAGTTGTATAATTTAGTATTGTTCATATATTATTTCCTACATATATGTAGCAGTTTTGTTCCCTAACTTTCTTAGTTGGAAAGCATGAAAAGGATAAAGCTTTATTTATTGTAAAGATTCAAGCATGCAATGGACACAAATAAGTAATTTTTCACTTACCACTTATTAGAATCCTGACCTACAAATTATCCAAATTTATATAGGTCTTAATGTTACTGGAAATATCTGTGTGTGTGTGTGTGTGTGCGCGCGTGTGTTTTAAAATTTTTTTTTTTTTTAGATTTTATTTATTTGAGAGAGAGAGACAGAGATAGTGAGAGAGAGAGCACGAGTGGGGAGGAGAGGGAGAAGCAGGCTCCCCACAGAGCAGGGAGCCAGATATGGGACTCGATCCCAGGACCCTGGGATCATGACCTGAGCCGAAGGCAGACGCTTAACCAACTGAGCCACCCAGGCGCCCTGTGCGTGTGTTTTAAATTAGCATACAGTGGGACGCCTGGATGGCTCAGTTGATTGAGCATCTGCCTTCGGCTCAGGTCATGATCCCATGGTCCTGGGATCGAGTTCCACATTGGGCTCCCTGCTTGGCGGGGAACCTACTTCTCCTTCTGCCTGCCGCTCCCCCTGCTTGTGCTTTCTCTCTCTCTCTCTCTTTCTGACAAATAAATAAATAGAATCTTTAAAACAATAAATTAATTAATTAACATACAGTGTTATATTAATTTCAGGTGTACAATATAGTGATTCAACAATTCTATGCATTACTCGGTGTTCATCACAAAAGATATACTCTTAATCCCCTTCCCCTATTTCAACTATCCCTCTGGTAACCATCACTTTCTTCTCTATATTTAAAAGTCTGTCTCTTCATTTGTCTCTTTTTTTCTTTTTTCTTTCTTTTGTTTCTTACATTCCCCAGATGAGTGAAACCACATGATATTTATCTTTCTCTGACTGACTTATTTCATTTAGCATTATACCCTCTAGATCCATGCATGTTGTTACAAATGGCAAGATTCCATTCTTTTTATGGCTGAGTAATATTCCATTGTATATATACATATATATCACCTTTTTTTTAACACTGTAAATATTATATATTTAATATGTAAGTATTAAATAACACACTACTGTATAAGCAATGGGTCAAATAAGAAATCAAATGGCAAATCAAAATATGCCTCAAAACAAAAGAAAAAGAAACACAATATTCCAAAACCTATGTGATGCAACAAAAGTAGATGTTAGAGTGAAATTTATGCTGTAAATGCTTGTATTAAGAAAAAATTTCAAATAAACATTACATCACAAGGAACTAGAAAAAGAGGAAACTTAGCTGAAATTTAGTAGAGGAAGGAAATAACAAAGAAAAACCAGAAACAGAGACCAGAATAAACAATAGCATAAAATTGAAAGTAATGACCAGTTTTTTCCAAAAAATAAACAAAATTGGCAATGCCTTAATTACATTAACTAAGAAAAAAAAGAGAAGACTCAAAAACCAAAATGAGAAATGGAATAGAAAACAATACAACAGATAACCATAGAAATACATAGTGTGATAATAGATTACTATGAACAATTATATACTAACAAATCAGATAATTTAGATTTAAAAAAACCCAGATAATTCCTAAAAAACACATAAGTTACCAAGATTGAATTATGAATCTTGAACTCCCAAAATAGGAAATCTTCTTAGACCAATATCAAGAATGAAAGTTGAATTAGGAATAAGAAATCTGCCAGCACAGAATAGCTCAATACTATATGGTTTCATTGGTGAATTTCACCAAAGATTTAAAAAAAAACAATAACAATCTTTATCAAAATCTTACAGATAATGAAATATAGGGAATAAACACATCCAAAATCATTCTATGAGGACAGTATTACCCTAATACCAAAGCAGAATAGAAACAATACACGAACAAAAAGGTCCAGTTTGTCCAATGTAAGTATTGCTACCCTGGCTTTCTTTTGACATCCAATTGCATGATGTTTCTCCACCCCCTCACTTTCAATTCATGGGTCTTTAGGTCTAAAACAAGACAGCATATAGATGCGTCTTGTTTTTTTATGCATTCTGACACCCTATGTCTTTTGATTGGAGCATTTAGTCTAATTACATTCAAATTAATTATTGATACATATGTATTTATTGTAATTTTATTAGTTGTTTTGTCCTTGTTTCTGGAGATTTTCTCTGATCCTTTCTTGTCATTGTCACTTTTGATATCTCCTTTGTACTGAAAGAGTCCCCTTTCATATTTCTTGCTAGGCTGGTTTGCTAGTCACAAACTCCTTTAGTTTTTGTTTGGGAAACTTTTATATCTTATTCTATTCTCAATGATAGCCTTGCTGGATAGAGTATTTTTGACTGCAAAATTTTCCCATTCAGCATTTTGAATATATTATGCTACTCTCTTCTAGCTTGCCAAGTTTTCTGTTGAGAAATCTCCAGCTAGCCTTATGGGTTTTCCCTTGTAAATTAGGACTTCTTTTGTCTTGCTGCTTTTAAGATTTTTTTTCTTTATCACTCTATTTTGCAAATTTAGAGCATATTTTGGTGTTGGCTTTTGTTCATTTTGATGGGAGTTTTCTATGCCTCCTAGATCTGGATATCTCTTTCCTTCTCCAAATTAGAGACGTTTTCTGCTATTATTTCTTGAAATAAATTTTCCTCCCCATTTTATCTCTCTTCTTCTTCTGGGACTCCTATAATACAAATGTTATTATATTTGATGGAGTCACTGAGTTCTCTAAGTCTATTCTCGTGTTGCATAATTTTTCTTTCTTTTGTTCAGCTTCATTATTTCCCATTATTTTGTCTTCTAGGTCATTAATTTGTTCCTCTGCTTCTTCCAGCCTGCTGTTCACTGCATCAAACCTGTTTCCAATCTCAGTTATCTCATTCTTCATCTCTGATTGATTCTAACTCTTTTATCTCTGTGGTAAGGGACACCCTGATGTCTTCTATTCTTTTCTCAAGCCTGGTGATTATCCTTATGATTGTTGCTTTAAATTCTCCATCAGGCATGTTACTATATCCCTTTCACTTAGAGCTCTGGCCATGACCTTATCTTGTTCTTTCAACCTGGATAAATTCCTTCCTCTTGACATTTTGTCTATGTCTCTGCTTTCTTCTCTGTGTTAGAAAAGTCAGTTATGTTTCCTGCTCCTGAAAGTACTGGCCTTATGAAGAAGAGGTCATGGAGTGCCTAGGGCCTGGTGCTTCAGGGAGTATCCCTGGTGTGTGCTGTGTGTGCTCTGCTGCTCTGTCCTTCAGTGCAGTTGTCTGCAGAGGCTCTCCTTGTCTGCTATGGGCAGTGTTTGGTCCCTGGCCTGAATGTGATGACTTTTAACTAGGTGTGTTCTTGTTTGCTTGTGAAATGAGACCTGGCAACAAGTCCATCACAAGTGGGGCCCTGCAGAACCCTATGGTGGGGAGAGGTGGTGTGGGCAGGGGCTGGTGCTGGTCTTGAGGGAGGGGCCCACCTCAATGGGACTGAGGCAAGTTTGATTGAGAAGGGTAGTTCCTCCAGAGCACCAGTGGGGCTTGAAGTAAGCAAGTTAGGCAGCCAGTGTCTGTGCTGATCTGCTTCCAGCAGGTGGCTCTGTGTTTATGCTGAGGGGCAGGGGAGGATAATGGTGCTGGTCAGCAACTTTGTTCCTGGAGAGTCATCTCTGTGAACACTTTTTCTCAGGGACATGCTCTGAGAAGGAATAAACTCCCCCCAATATGTATCCCAGGCATTCTTCAGATCGCTGTTTCCATGCTGTCTGCCCCCAGGTTGTTTGCCTGCCTTGTCTCCCAGAGCAGGGCACTACCCTCCCAGCTCTATCCCAGCCAAGGTCACTGATCTTTAAACCTCCAGGCTTTAAGTCCCACTGGTTGTAAGAATTCACGAAATTCAGCCCTTCTCCTTTTCTAAGCCATCAGCTTTGGGGAATGTTTTCCTTGTGCATTTCCCTGTGTGCTTCTCTCTCTCTCACCCTTCTCTGCAACCACAGTTAACTACCCTCCATAGCATCCACAATCCGTTTCTCCCCCAAGTCATGTCTCTGCCCTTCCTACCTTCTTTGATGTGGCCTCTTCTCTCCCTTTAGTTGTGCAGTTTGTTCTGTCAGTCTTCAAGTCATTTTCTGGGATATTTAGATGATTTGATAGTTATCTAGTTGTGTCCATGGGATGAGATGAGCCTAGGATCTCCTACTCTGCTGCCATCTTCCCACAATTCTAAATCTGAAAAATATCTTTTCCCTATAACAGAATATAAGTTTATATACCTGAAGTACCTTAAACCTGCTGAATAACAATACGATATATATTCAAGTATAATTTTTTTCAGATAGCATTTAGAAATAAGTGTTTGCATTTCTGCATAAAATAAATCAATTTCTACCTATAAGAATGGAAGGAATAGCTACTCTAGAAGGAGAGAAATAAAATAATGCCTTCAAAGCATTATTCCCAACAGATTCATCTTTTGCATAGGAGATGTGCAATGCTTATTATATAATGAGATGAAAATATATTTTAAGTCAGATTGCTAATATTTTGGCAGTGTACCTATATCAGAAGTGTAGTCTAAAGTTCTTTGTTCATTTTTATTTCTTTAAATCAAAATACTCATTGAATTATACTTAATCATTTTTTATGCATAAAACTCCTAAGATACATAATATTTTCACGTGTGGGAAATAACTTGCTTTTCTTGTACTGATAATTAAAGGTTGTTGCAACCACTGAAAAAAATGACAGATTTTTTGGCAATAATTAGTTATCCTTTATAGCAATAGAAACTTTAATTTGCTACTCTAATGCATTAGAACAGCAAAGAGCAAGATCAAATCAGCCTGGTCTTATTTAGAATACAACATTCAAATTCACTAAGTGCTTTATGTTTTTTTCTGAATCCTACCTCAACCTTTAGAATCTATGAAGACAGAAGACAAATCAAAATATAGCTTTTGTTCTATCTTTGTCAAGTGGTTAAATATACTTAGCAAAATGCAAAATAGTACAGATTTCACAAGCAAAATGTATTTTCATATGTAGAAACTTATGTAAATGATGTTTCTTCTTCTGTATAAAATCACTGCAAAAGTGAGAAAACTAGTTTCAATATTCTCCATTGAATGATAGCCCCATCCTATGATTCCAAGTTGATTGAAATTCAGATTATCATATGACCAAGAAATTCAAGGTCTTTCTGTTTCTGGCATGAACTTCTGACTCTTCATTCTCAGTCAGCTAGGTGGGTCAATGTAAGATTTCAATGTAATTAGTTCCTATGTGGTTACTGTGGATGATGTGTTTGGCTTTTATTTCTAAATAAATTGAAAGAAAAAAATTAAATCCATAATAATATTTTAGGTTTGTCAAATGTTCTTTCCAATTACTTATTTTTTCTAGATGTCATGGTTACTGTATCAATTTTTACATAAGTTTGCCCAAATTGAGGATAAAATTAGCTTTCAGCTACTTCTGTTGACTTTTGGTTTACTTTCTACCTGAGTATTAATATGGGTGTTGTAAGAGAACAATGACAACTATAAACTGTGGATCGTTCCATGGATCTGCCAAAAAAGCATCTTTCTTTTCCAGAAAGTTCTCATTGCTTGAAAGGAGGTCAATAAAGAAGCTTACATAGAATTGGCATGCACTGAAGATGCTTTTCCTAAACAAATGGTCTCTAGTACTTAAATTAGCTGATGTTCTTCATAAAAACACCAATGAAGTCAAACATTAACTGGGAGACTTGGGCACTACAGCAGACTTTAGGGCCAAGGTCTGTATTCTGTCACCTATGTGTTTCCCCTTATGTGCCTATGACTAAGGGTCCCTTTTCTTATTTCCATCACATTTCCATCAGCTCAATAATCATCATTTCTAGGAGACAATAATGTGAATGCTTTGTAAAGGTGTAAATCAGACACACTGGTGTGCCTATAGATTTAGGGTGTTACTGACTTTTTTTTTTTAACTATAAAGAAGAGATCTATCTATTTCTTATTATTACTACTTAGAAATACAAAACATTTCTACTATTTCTACACTATCATTTCTGGCACAAAAGACCACTTTAGCTTGATAAAATTCACACACGATTCAGCATAGAATAGCAAGTAGGTTTCAAAACTATTGAATTGTACATTAACCAATTCCATATTTTCCAACATATCTCTCTTCAGTCAACTATCCCTCATATTCCTTCTCTCACATTACTTTCTGTCATTCTTCATATGTTATAAGTATTTACTTAATAATAAAAAAAAGCAGAAAGGAGCTAGTTGATCAGTTTTCTATATGTGCATTGTGGTCACTCAAACTTTGTTGAATAAATGCCTTGTTAAATAAATTACCTCACTTGTTACAGAAACCATGGATCAATGCTAAACATGAGGGAAAAAATATAAAAGTAATATGCAGTTCTTGTAAACAGCAGAATAAACACAAAATATGGAATCTCATATTTTAAAGGCTCAGAGCTTCTTAAAATTTATGTGATTTTTCTAAAAGTAATTCTCTCTAGAATTTGTTATAGAAGAGCAAGTAAAAATTGGATATGTAGACATTTTTAGGGATAAGCTTTATTTTTACCTCAATATGAATATATTTATATTTTTTGCAATCCATGACCCTCATGGAATTTCAGTAGGGAAAAGATTTAAAGTAAGCTCCCAGCAGATAGCCACAAGAAAGACTACTGTGTCACATATATGCTGTGCTTTTAAATGTGAAAGATCAGTTGTATAAATATCATTGAACTATATAAGACAAAGTACATTCATCAACATGAGATTTTATTTTAAATTTAGGAATTAGATTTGAAATGATAGTTAAGTTTATTAAATAAATAAAGGGAAACCTGCCAACTAGATGTTGGGTCTTATATTTTTATTTGTTCTGAAAATATCTGTCTTTCAGTTGGTGTATTTCAACCATGTACATTTAAAGTGATTACTGATGTATTTAGATTGAGATCTACTATGTTTGTAGCTGTTCTCTATTAATACATTCATTCTGCCCCTTCCCCTTTTTTCTGCCTTGTCTGGTTTCAATTGACATTTTACATGATTCCACTGCATCTCTTTCCTTAGAATGCTAATATACTTAAAAATATTTTTTAGTGGTTGCCCTAGGGTTTCTAATATACAGTTTTAACTAATCTCAGTCCACCTTCAAATAACACTTCAAATAAATCAAATAACACAAATATCACTCCATGCATAATATGAATACTTTATAACAGAGTATTCTCAATTCCTCTTTCCCATTCTTTATGACATTGTTGCCATTTATTTCATTTATTTATATGCTGTAATCACCCAATACATTATTATTGTTACTTTAAGCAAGATGTTATCTGTTAGATCAATTAAGAATAAGAAAAGATTTTATTCTACCTTTATTTATTGCTTCTGTGATAGTCTTCCTTTCTTTAGGCAGATCTAGTTTCTGACCTATATAATTTTTCTTCTCCCTGAAAAACTTCTTTTAATATTTCTTAAGGAAGGTTGACTGGCCATTAAGCATCTCTGTTTTTGTTTGTTTGAGGTCTTTATTTATTCCTCATTACTGAAGGATAATTTCAGTGAACATAACTATGGTTTGCTACTTTCGTTCATTTATTTATAAAGATTTTATTTATTGAGAGAGAGAGCCTGTGAGAGGGGGAGGGGGAAAGGGAGAGGAACAGAGAATCTCAAGCAGACTCTGCTGAGTGCAGAGCCCCATGCAGGGCTCCATCTCTGACCCTGAGATCATGACCTGACCTGAAACCGAGTCAGCAGCTCAACCAACTGAGCCACAGAGGTACCCCTACTTTAAACACTTTAAATATTTCACCCCACTCTCTTACTGCTTCCATGGTTTATGATGAGAAGTCCACTGTAATTCTTATATTTATTTCTCTATATCAAGGTGTTTTGTTTACTTTTGGCTCCTTTCAAATGTCTCTGTCTTTGCTTTTCTTAAGTTTGAATATGATATGCCTAAGTGTAGAATCTGGCATTTATTCTGCTTGCTGTTCTCTGAGCTCCTTGGGTTTGTATTTAGCATGTTTCTAAGGAGAATTTTCAGCCATTATTACTTCAATTATTTCTTCTGTTTTCTCATTCTTCACCTTTTTTTTTTTTAAGATTTTATTTATTTACTTGACAGAGAGAGAGACAGCAAGAGAGGGAACACAAGCAGGGGGAGTGGGAGAGGGAGAAGCAGGCTTCCTGCAGAGCAGGGAGCCTGATGTGGGGCTCGATCCCAGGACCCTGGGATCATGACCTGAGCTGAAGGCAGATGCTTAACGACTGAGCCACCCAAGGCACACCTCTTCACCTTCTGGTATTCCAATTGACCAGCTAATATTTTACTAAAAATAAAATAGAATAGAATATAAAATAGCAGCAATGTAATGGTTTGAATATATGATACATTAAAGAAAAAACAAATTGTATAATGATTCATATGGTTTATAGTTAGTACGTAATTAAGAATTATTTGAATTAACTAAAGTTTTTTTGTTTGTTTCTTTCAGTACAGCAGGTTTCCAGTAGAAGTAAACTGAGTTTGAATATAGATTGTTACTTTTAAAAAATGAACTAACTAGCATTACTTCATTACTTTCCCTACCTTAATCTTACTATATCGACACATAAAGAGATTATAGATCTGTAATTCTTAGCATCATTTCTGATACAAAGCATATATTCTGGAAATGTTCTCCCTTTCCTTCTTGTGATCTGGACGCTGGTCTAAGGATATGGTTGCTGTCTAATTTCTTGACATATTAAGAACAGAAAGTGAACCATAGTACATTGTTATGTCAAGGCCAGAAAAGTATATTATTTTACAAAATTGGCAGTAAAAAAATCTCTCTTCAAAAATTATAACAACAAGTTGCTTTTAGGATTAGGAACCAATACCAGCCAGCAATGCAATGCTTGCTGCGGATTGGTTTATATAGCATTATTTAAGAACAAAGAAAAAGCGTACTGTACCATGCATACATACAAAACTTTCACAAAAATGTTTATTGTAGCTTTACTCACAATTGTCAAAACTTGGAAGCAATCAATAGGTTGCTAGTTGGTACAGGGGTTGCTGGCCATTCCCGGCACACTGTATGGATGTCCCTGAGTTTATTCATTTACCTTCAATAGGTAAAGGATAAACAATGAATAAACTCAGGGACATCCATACAGTGTGCCGGGAATGGCCAGCAACCCCTGTACCAACTAGCAACGGATGAAAGATGACTCCAAACTTTGACGTGAAAGAGAGGAGAAGGCAAGGGGGGGGTCAACACTCAGAGACGAAGACCCTTTGATCTTCTTTGCTCTGGCTTTTATTGGTCCTTCAAGAGAATCACAAATCCTTATCACTGTTACTCAAGCACGGGATGTGTGAAAAGGGGTCTTACTGGAACTGGGAGGATCTGTTTACAGGAAAAATGCGATATGCTAACCTGCACATTCCACGAGTTCTGCTAAACATAGCCTAAGGGACAATGCATACATCTCTTAGATCCCAGGACAGCTGTTTGCACTAGGACAGCTTCGGGGAAGGCAACTCCCTGGGGCATTCCAGCGCTGAGTGGTTAAGCAGGCCTTGGCATTCCAAAAGCCTACACCCTTCTCCAAAACCTTCCCTCAACCCCAGCGGCCTCTGTGTTACATTTTAGCAAGCCAGGTATTATGAATGATTTCATGCTCTACATTAACCCCAACACAGTGGAATATCATTCAGGAATTAAACAGACATAAGCTGTCTAGTCATGAGATATGGAAGAATCTTGAATGCATAATGCTTAGTGAAAGAAGCATCTGAAAAGTCTGCCTATTACATGATTCTATATGACCTCCTGGAAAAAAGCGAAAAAGAGATGTTAAAAAATCAGTAATTGCCAGAATATGCGTGGGGCGGGGCGGGGGGATGAACAGGTGTAACACGGGATTTTCAGGGCAATGAAACTATTGTGTGTGATACTCTCTGGTGGATACATAACATTACACATTTGGCAAAACCTATGGAACTATATTATATTAAGAATGAACTTTGGGGGCGCCTGGGTGGCTCAGATGACTAAGCGTCTGCCTTTGGCTCAGGTCATGATCCTGGTTCCTGGGATCGAACACATCGGCTCCAGGCTCCGCAGGGAGTCTGCTTCTCCCTCTCCCTCTGCCTCTCCCGCTGCTCATGCTCTCTCTGTATCTCTCTGTCTCAAATGAATAAATAAAATCTTTAAAAAAAAGAGTGAACTTTGAACTATGGGCTTTGGCTAATAACAATGTATCAATATTGGTTCATCAATTATAATGAATGCACCACATCAACGCAAAATGTTAATAATAGAAAAATGGGGGGATGTAAAGGGGGAGGGTATATGAGAACTCTATATTTTCTACTGAATTTTTCTGTAAACTATAGCTGCTCTAATAAATAAAACCTACTAATTAATAGAAATAAGCAAACAAACAAAAAACATGCTGCAAGCCAAGAATACTGTCTCGGTAATATGCAATTTATTTGTTTTAAATATATAAAAATTTCCTAATTTTTTCTTCCATGTTATTTCTTTTTCAGGTGCATTTCTAATAACTTCTAACTTAGCTTGGATCTTTTCTAATAGATAAAGGTATCAATTAAATATGCTTTTATTATTCAGAAGATATAATCCTTAAGGATGTATTAACATTTATATGCTGTAATATTCAGTGAATTTTTGTATCCAAGCAAAACACAATTGACACAATAAAAGTAAAATTACCCAGTGATGAATGTCACAATAAGAAATATGGATCTTTTTCATAGTTAAACACTTCATCCTGTCAATCACAGGGATACTCAGTCCAAAGAAATAAAAACAAAACATTCTCAGGACAAGTTGAATTATTTCCTATGTTTTCAACTTGTTAAAAGATTAGGTCCTGATGAAAGTTCTCAGGACACTTCTCTACATATAAAAGTTTGGTGAGGACATTGTGGTTGTAACAACCAAAAAAATATTTATAGGAACATGAAGAACAGTAGTTTGTTGTAAATATTATATGATAGCAATGAGGTCTTTAGAAATTACAAATTATTTTATAGTTACATATCAAATGGAGTATGTTCTTCATTTGAATATTTATTTTAATAGCTATTATTACATTATTGCATTTAGAGATACCAACCCTAGTAGTGTTGTGTGTTAAATTGTGTCCCCCAAAAAGATATATTGAAGTATTAACATCCAGTACTGCAGAATGTAACTTTTTTAGAAATAGGGTCATTATAAATGTGACCATATGAGGTCATATGGGAGTAGAGCAGTATCCTTATAAGAAGAGGGCATAGAAGCACAGGGAGAATGCCATCTGACAACAAAGGCAGAAATTGGAATGATGCAAATGCAAGCCAAGTAATTCAAAGCATTGATGACTGCCACCAGAAGCTAGTAACAGGTAAAAAAGAATTTTCCCCTACAGATTTCAGAGGGAGCATTGTGCTGCCAATAGCTTGATCTTGGACTAATAGCCTGTGAGAGTATAAATTTCTGTTGTTTCAGCAACTAAGTGTACGGTACTTTGTACAGTATCCCTAGGTAACTAATACAAATAGTAACATATGCAAACTACCTCTACTCTTATTTTTCATCATAATACTTATTACTCAAAAATAGATAGCATATTCTCTATTTTTTTATTATCTTTCTCACCTAGTAGAATGTAAACTCCCTGAGGGCAGGAACTTGGGTTTGTTTTTTATTTTATTCACAACACTTAGAACATTGCCTGACAGTGGAATGTTTATTAATCATGATAGACTTGGCTATTATACAATCATAAGAAACACCCCAAATATCAGTGGTTTATAAAAGGTTATTTTTAGTGTATACTACATGTCCTAATAGGACAAGGAGGGGCTCCTCCTTCCAATGTAGTCAGTCAGGGATCCAAGCTGCTGGAGAATCCATTTGACACATGTCTCTATGGTCACAGAAATAGGAGAACAGGAACATAAGGAAGCATGACCTGACTCTCAGAGTTTTTACATTTTGTCTTAGTCAGAGTCTCTATAGGAAACAGATGGTAAACAATTAAGAACAACTTGAGGAATGTTATAATACAAAGGAAGGAGCGTAAGGAAATTACAAGCAATAAATCTGGAACTGGGGCTAGATGAGAAAAGAAGAGATTAGTAAAACCTGGAAAGAAAAGGGAGCTGTAGAATGGGCTGCCTCAAGAACAATGCCTTTCTGTGGAAAGACACACCTAGCTAAGGAGACCTCATAGGGGACGAATCAGTAAAATAAATACTATGATATCTCACTCTTCTATTCTTTCTATCTCCTGCCAAGGGTCCTCACAGACTGAACCTAACCCGAAGCCAGCAGGCAAGGGGAGCCTTTTGATATAATCCTTACAAGTCAGTATCCCAAGTCCAAGCAGGGTCAGGAAGGATGGAGAACAAATTGGAGGTGCAATAGAAGATATTTGGCCTATTATTTTCACTTTTTGCCATAGTGATATTTTGGGAACAATCTTACACATCAATCTTTGTCTACATCTTAAATTGTTTATTTAGGATGCATTTCTAGAATTAGCTTACTTAATTGTATTTTAGCTAGTGGACATTTTATAAATCCTACTTGGCTTTTCAAATAAAAAGTGAATTACCTTTATGATTCATAATTCCTCATAATGCTGGCTTGTTTTCAATGTTTTTCTCATGAAAAGCAAAAGATCCCATTGTACAAGGATAACTGTGTTACACAGTGTCAAGATTCAGTTCATTTTGTAGACAATTATTGAGGGTGATTCCAAGAAATAGGGGTCCTAAATTAAGCTTTCAGTTACAGAAGACCAGGAAACATTTTTTTAACCTATTTAATCTATTTTTAATCTATTTTCATCTATTTATTTACAATTTGTTTTGTTTTAACAGTCTAAATTTAGGTTGATTTGCATCGTTTTCAAATGTAGAGACTGGCACTATTTCCAGTTATATCTGTGAAACTGAATTTTTATATTGACTCTTTTATTCGGTTAAGTAAGAGAGAAGTATTGGCTGTATTGATTTATTTATTTGCTATCTATAAAAAGAATCATTATTTAACCAATGAACAAACCAATATGCTTAATGTTGTGGTAAATTAAAATAAAAAAAGGGACATGATCTCTCCTCAAGGGATCACACGCTTGTTGGCCACCAGCTTGTAACTTAAAGAAACTGTAAAATGCAGTAGGATATATTAAGTACTATACTAATTGTCAGTGTTAAGGGATGATTTTAAGTATTTGGGAGGAAAGAGAATTATTTAATTCTACATTGGAAATCAGAATAGTGTTCTTAGAGAAAATGGTATTTGATCTGAATATTAATGAGCAAGAAGGATTTTACAGTAGAGAAAAGAGGGAAGGACTTCATAGTTTGAGGGATTAATATAAGGAGAAGTACAAAGATGGAAATAGTACTTACAAGGAAAAGTAAATAATAGTACCTTTTAAAGTGCAAATGTTTTAAATTGTGATGAAGTTCAATAACAAGGGAGACGGGCTGAATAGAAGGCTTAGTGGTCCCTCAATTTTTGTTTTGTTTAAGTCTGTTTGATACAAATATTTGACACAATGGCGTAACCTCTTGAAAGGGTTTACTCTTGGCCTTGTGTCAGAGAAAGGGTAAACTTGCAAAGAAGCAGGTGAGCAGGTGTGAGTGCTGAAAGGGAAGCATCCCTTTTCTACCAAGAATAGATATGATAAAGCAAAAGAGCTGATAAATGAAGGGTAATAGCTGTGGAGACTGTATACTCAGACTATGATTGTTTATTACTCCAATTTTTTCCCTAGTACACTTAAACCCTAAATGACATTTAAAAAAGCCATTTTTTTTTATTTTTATTTTAAAGATTTTTATTTATTTATTTGACAGAGAGAGACACAGCGAGAGAGGGAACACAAGCAGGGGGAGTGGGAGAGGGAGAAGCAGGCTTCCCGCCGAGCAGGGAGCCCGATGCGGGACTTGATCCCGGGACTCCAGGATCATGATCTGAGCCGAAGGCAGTCGCTTAACCAACTGAGCCACCCAGGCGCCCTAAAAAAGCCATTTTATAGTTCAATATTCAGGCAAGAACCCCTAAAGTTAAGTAAACCAGCCTGTTAGGATGAGGAAAAATACTTTTATATTGCTCTTATTAAAATGGGAAGACCAAATTCAGGGCACACTCAGTGCATGAGTTATGAAGCACCATATACTTCATAATCTACATGAATGCTGCCTCATGGAAGTATCAGTCATATGAGAGAAAAGCTACAATATGGAATCTCTCCAAAATGGAAGAGGAATACGGTATGCTAAAAAACAAAAACAAAAAAAGCAACAACAGCAAAAGAAGAGACCACTTTGAAAGATGATTTAGTTTAGAAAACAGAAGAAACATTCCACTGCTTTGATCTGTAAGAGAATTTTTATAGTTCATGGTAGGTATGAAATAAGAAACCAAAAAAGGCATTATAGTAAAATGGAATGAGAAAGTAAAGGGAAGTTACTAGAATTGAGAAGAGAAAAAATTGTAACTACACGAAGACTATCCCACTGTGGTTTATGGGGAACGTGGATATGTGTTGCCTATATCAGCTGTCCAGTAAAGATGTGATGTTCAGTCCGGTTTCCTTCTCTCTTCTTCTCTTTGTGCTTTGTCTGATTTATACCGTGTCTCAAATTCCCAAGCTGAAACATGTGACTTAATATCTCTGTACTTTATTTCCCTCATCTATATATTTAGGATAATACTAGTACTTAACTTACAGTGTTGCGGTGATAATTATATAAGCCATCTGCAAAGTATTGAAAACTCCAGTTTATTTTAATCTTTCCTTTTTTGTGTCAGTTTATATCCTTTTCTCATTTTACCTGTATTTTCCAGATTAGATTCTATGGAATATCATTTCCATAAGCTTTATCACTATAATTATGTGTCTGTATTTCAAATATGAATGAAATCAAACATATTTTGTCTATGACTTTGTCTGGATATTTGAACTCTACTGGAAAAATAACATTAATACCATAGAGCTATTCTATGCTATATTCTATTTCTATATTCTGCTAATTCTCACTTTACTACCTCAATAGACTTCTAAATAGTCATCCTCCTCTGCTCCTCCATCAGATTCATTCTTAGTACTGCAGCTTGAGTGGTACATTCTTAAAGTCTGATTATACCCCTGATTATAATTGTTTCTCATTGGTTTTAGATTAAAATTTAAGTAAACAAACAATGCTCCAAATGCCCTATTTTTTTTTTTTCTTGCTGTTTGTAAGAATTCCACTCTATCTCTGTAGTCTAGCAGCACTAGCTTCATGGTAGGATTTTTTCTAATGTGAAGTGATCCTTCCCATCTCAGGATCTTCCACTCAATTCTCTGACTGTGTGGAGATGTCTTTTCTTCTTACTACCTTTGCTAGTAAGTTCCTATTAATTTTCCTCATATTTCACCTGAAAAATGTAAGATTCTTCTCATGTACACTTTAAAAGTCCATGTACTTTTTCTTCAGAGTTTGTAAATACATATGTATTTATATTATTATTTGAACAGTATTAATTTCCTCTGCTATAAGCAATGCTAGAGAATATATAATGCAGTAAAAATATTCTTTAAAGTAGTAAATGAAAAACTTGAGAAAAATCAGAAAATCAGAGTAAATTTCCAGTAGAATTAAAAGGATTTAGTAAGACGATGATCATTATGGAGGAGAGAAAACTAAGATTCAGTATAGAGATAATTAGTATTTCTGAAGACAACAGGAAAAGAATGTACAGGGTGCCTGGGTGGCTCAGTCATTAAGCATCTGCCTTCGGCTCAGGTCATGATCCCAGGGTCCTGGGATGGAGCCCCACATTGTGCTCCCTGCTCAGCAGGTAGCCTGCTTGCCCCTCTACCTCTGCCCCTACCCCCCACTCCTGTGCTCTCTCTCTCTCAAATAAATAAAATCTTAAAAAAAAAAAAAAGAAAAAATGGGTACAGGAAAAAACTTTCAAAATTTAATGAAATTTTCCTGAGATAGAAGAATGCCTGAAAATTTAGATAAAAAGTATCCAATACACACACACACACACACACACACACAAAGAGCATAATGGTTAAGACATATCCTAATGAGCGGGCATGCTGATCCAAATGGATTAAAAAAGATTCTATAAAGAATTATTTTGTCCATGGAATTTGCCTCTGAAGAAGGAAAAACAAAGATTATGTCCAAAGTTTTGATGGAGAACAACATTTCTCATATTATATAACTGAAATATAAGACATACACTCTTAAATTCTCAGGAGTTATGAAAAGATAGCATTCACATATCCTTTCTGAAAAGAAAAACAAATGTTTTGAACAATCTAGCCAACTAATAAAAATTAAGAAATTATAATAGGGTAGTGGTGTCATGAAAAACTTCATACTTATTACATTTTTAAAACTTCCTACAACAATGAGTAATTCTCTACATAATATTAGTTTTGTATTTCTTCTATCATATGTCATCAAGCTATAGTGTGTCTGTAGAATTTTCCCTAAGGATGTATTTGATATTAAACTGAATGATATGAAATTACTATTTTTGTAGATCAAAAATGGTTGAATATTAGCAACTGCATGAGATTCAAACTCATAGTTAGAAAGGATTTTTAGTTTCAATGATGCTAAAATAATTTTAAATATTTTCATCTTTTTTTAATCATTTAGGTCAGATTTTTAAAGAACACCTTTGTAAGTCTATTCTTATGCTACTATCTTTCTCTGAAGTCCATGAATTTTTCTTAATTAGATTTCCTACCTCTTTCTTTTCAGATAAAAAAAAAAAAAATCTTGCCAGAACAGAATAATTAGGTTAACCTTTCTTTGCTCAAAGTTCACTTGTAAAAGTCACTGTGATTTATAATAACATTAGTGTACCCACTCAATGTTTAACAATTAAATTTATTTTTGTTCTTACCTTCATTTTGAACTAAAGTTTAATCATTTTCATTATTCCAACAAAAGGCTTATTTTATGGAATAAATAATTCCCATAGCTAATAATCTAATCACTTGAAAGTAAATATTCTCAATATAAACACTTTATAATTTATTGTTTTGTTTGGAAATCACTATGAGGAGAGAAAAACCATATCTTGTTTAATCTCAACATCCTGCTGTTAACAAGAGATCCTTTCTTGCTGAAGGATTCCAGGAATATGAAAACCTAAGTATACCTTCCTTACCCTCCAATCCTAACTACAATTTACTTGTATCTACTTAGCCAGGATTCTGCTAAAACTAGAAAACTTGTAGTGGCATTACTTCTATTAAATTTCCAAAGGATTCCCTCCTTAGCAGTCTTGGGGGAAAAAATCAGTAGAAAGCTGGGGCAGAGCTGGAGGCAATAGACATCAGGAAGAGCTTAGTCTGAGTACCTACATCTAAAGAGAACTTCAACAGGAGTGAATAGGTTGGTGTCCTTAATGTTGAAAATGGTCTGGAGAGAGTGATTAATTTTTCTGCCTTTTACCAAATGGGAGATTCTACCCTTAATGATATTTAAAACATATGACTCAAATTCAAGGGGCCACAAAAAAACTAAAAAACTAGCACTGAAATTCTCATTTGCAAAAATAGGATGTAGAAAACAATGAATCCAGAGAAAAAATGAGAGAAATGAGAAAATGAGAGAGAAAAAGATTTTATTCCAACAATACCATACCTGGCATGGGAGGGGGGGAAATTATAAGGGGTTATTTAAAAAATGGAGAAACTTTATTACTCAAGTACTTGAGGAAAGAGTTCACCCAAAATAATGAAGAAACCAAAACAGAGATCTCAACATGGGGAAAGATTAACAGCAGAGGAAATAGTGGTATGATGTGAACCTTGACAGACTATAGGTATTTAATGAATAAAGATAGTCTCTTTAAAAATATATAATACCAATATTAAGGAAAGTTTGCTGAATCAGAAATTAAGAAAATTTCTATCAGACATGAATGATCAGGAAAGAAAAATGCTAGGAAATGAAGGTCAAGAGGGAGGAAGTAAATGTATTCTAAAGGTATCATGGAAAAGGAACAACAACAAAAAAAACAACTAGTGGATAGGAGGAGAGAAAGTAAAACTATTATAAAGAACATGTTCTCTTGAGGGGGGGAAATTAAAGTATCATGGTTGAGGAAAAATACATCTCAGTGATGAAAAGTTACCTTTTAAAAAAATAAATATTAGTCATTTATATCTGATTGGAAGAATAGGTAAAAGGATGGTGATTATTTTTTTAAAGATTTTATTTATTTGAGAGAGAGGGAGTGAGAAAGAGCACAAGAGGGGGAAGGGTCAGAGGGAGAAGCAGACTCCCCGGTGAGTGGGAGAGCCTGATGGCAGGACTCAATCTTGGGACTCTGGGATAATGACCTGAGCCGAATGCAGATGCTTAACCAACTGAGCCACCCAAGATGGTGATAATTTAAAGGAAAAGGAAATTGCAATGGATATAAACTAACGATGAACAAGACCCTGCTCTCATGCAGTTTACATTCTAATGGGAAGAGATAAAAATAAATTCATACTTAATACGAATTAGGAGGTGCCATTTCTTTTCTTTTCTTTTAAGATTTTATTTATTTATTTGAGAGAGAGAGCATGAGTGGCGGGGAGGGGCTGGAGGAGAAGGAGAAGCAGACGGGGTCCCCGCTGAACATGGAGCCTGATGCTGGGCTCGATACCTGGACCTGAGCCAAAGGCAGCCACTTAACGGACTGAGCCACCCAGGAGGTGACATTTCTATAAATAAAAATGAATCACGCTAATGGATTGAGTGACTTAGTGGTCAAGGAAAGTATCTCTCAAAGCACGGAAATGCCCTACTTTGGAAGCATGCTTGGCTTATTTGGGAAATAAGAAGGAGTCAAGGTAGCTAAAAAATGGTGAGCCGGGATTCACAGGTAGAGAGTCAGGGAGATAGAGTCAATATCATGGAGGGCCTTTAGGGACATGGTGAAGAACAGATTTCATTCTAGTGAGATGGGAACCATTGGAAGTTTAAGGGCAGATAAGTAACATGACTTACCTGTGCTTTAATACAATTACTCCCCTGTGTTGAAAATAAAATGTAGTAGTATAAGGGGAAAAAACAGGGTGAACTCTAGTATAGATCTTTTTAATTTGGAAAATTAAATCTCATCTATAGCAATTAGGTGGTGCCAAATTCCATGTGTGCCTAACAATGGTATCTGTCAGAGAATATTTGCTCCCCAAAATCAATTGCTCAAATTCTTCAGAAATACAGCCTTACATTTATGGTAGGATACATTTCATTTAACCTGAAGATTGCATTTCCCCCAGTACTTTGCAACTAGATATAGAAAGGTGACAACACTTAGGCCATTGAGAGGTAAACCTAAGTGTTGTGCTTCTTGCTCATGAAATTTGTATGTGATGTTGATGTGGGAAACAAAGGCAAAAGGTAAATTAAATTTCCTTACTACTTATAGCCCATTGACAAGTACTTGAAATAGGCAGAGTGACCTTCCTCTAGGAACTCAGCTGCCTCTTTGTAAATACTTTGCTAAGGGCAAAAGGCAATCTTAGCCCAACCCCCAGGATCCTGTAGGTCTACTTTAACATATAAAAATTCCTTTGGAAACTTTCTTTATCTACCCCCTGCCTCCCAAATACCTGTTCCAATCATCCCCCAAGCATATGACCCACTGATAGACATCTGAAGGGTCTCATGACTAAGGTTTTATTAAACAGTAATAAATGACATTTCCTAACAATAGTTAGCCCCCTCAAGGTCCTGAAAACCTTGCTTCCAAAATCCCTTAGAGATTTACACTGTTCCTAAACCCCTCCTAATTTGAAAGTATATAATGGGCCACTCCTCATGACCCCAGTGCAGCTCTTCCTGCCCACGCATCCTGTCCGGGTGCTTTAATAAAACCACCTTTTTGCACCAAAGACATCTCAAGGATTCTTTCTTGGCCACCAGCTTCAAACCCTAACGTCTTTCCTACATCAATGTCAGAGTTAGTGCTGCCACCTTGGACCACAAAATTAACCTAGAAATTAAGCACATGCACAACAGAGCACAGATAAAAGAAGCTTGGATAACTGTCACCACAAAAAATAACACCAGCCCTGAACAACCTACCTCTGGCTTTTCATTTGAGAAAGAAACTTCTCTACCTTCTTTTAATCACAATTACTTTTAGTTTCTCTCACCCATAGCTAAATATAAACCTAACTGATATAATTTAGCAAACAAATTAAAGCAACTGCCTGAAACCTTAGACAAAATTTCTCCTAGTACACGTGAGCTAAGTACATGGAGCTACTATTACAAATATTTTGTGGAATAATCATAAGAGCAAGTGTATTCATAACTACAAATAAATAAGTTGGAAGGGAGAATTTCCATTTGTTAATAATTTTTGAGCAAGTTAACTTGACTACCAGGGTTCCAATTAAGATGTCAGAAAAAGATTTATAATTTCCCACTATCAATCAATTCTAGCCACTAGCTAACTAGCTTTTCTTCTCAGGAACACTGGAACAAAAGGAAATGTATATTACTTTACTATAACTAACATATAATTGATATCCAGTAAATGTTTTAAACATCAGATCACTGAGTCTAGTTTATTTTTAAACATTCAAATAGATGGAGCTGCTCATTTCCATGGAACATAACTAAAAGAGAATTATAAAACACTAGTTTATTTCATTTCATTTTGACTAATTGCCTAATTTTTATGACTTAGACATAGGTTTTAATAAGCCAAAGCTGAATTTTATGGCTGTCCCCAAACTTCTGGTTTTCAAAAATTGGCAAAGTATTGCCCAAAATTATAAATATCCAAATTTTCTCAAAGGCAATCTTATAATTTTCCTGAGCATGATTTTTATATTTTCTAGTTATGAATAAAATACATATATATTTACAAACATTTGGAATATATAAGATATTATAACATCATCCTCAAAAAATCATTTCAACAGATATATGTACATAAGCACTCTACTGTCTTAGCTAAATGACTATTTTTCATTTTTCCATTTTATCAATTTTCTTTCATCCACTTTGAGTAATTTACCCAGAATAATTTGAACATTATTTATTTTTGAAAGGTTGTAAAATATTTAGTTTTTATACTTATATGAATTTACTTTTTAAAATTAGAAAAATGTAAAGTTAGAAGCATTATTTTGTTCCTAGTAGAAATGTCCAGGATGCATACAAAACACTGGAATAGCTTGTTTGAAAGCTGTCATTGCTTAGTCCAGTCAAAATGAACTCTTCTCTGGCATAATAAAAGAAACTGTAGAAAAACAAGTTGCTCTTAACCTGCCAAAGAAAATATCTCATGACCTATAAAACTTTAATACATAAGAGCACAGTAAGACTTATCCTCAATTTCAAAAACAAAAAGAAATAAATAAAAAATATATCACCCACAAAGAAAACAAATAACTGGAATTATTTTATAGTTCTCAACATCAACTTAACAGCATCAGTAACCAGAAGTCAATAGATCAAATTTGACAAGTCAGTGTGGGGAAAAAAGACACTGATGACTCTTCCTAAGTTTATTTTTATGTGTAAAGGAAATAGAAAATAATTTTAAACCATTTAATGATTCAACTATGTAATCATATACACTTACAGAAGAATTTATTTGAGGAAACAATTTTGCCAAATGAAAGACAAGTTAATTAACTCACAGATGAGAAAGCCATTTCAAGAAAACTATATTTAATTCTCTAAAAACACAGAGTTGATGTAAAAGACTACTGAAAAATTGCTAAATTTAGGCATTTAATGCATTTTGATGCAATTTTAAATGAGATTATTAATTTCTCTCTCTTTTTTTTTTTTAATTTTTATTTATTTATTTGACAGAGAGAGACACAGCGAGAGAGGGAACACAAGCAGGGGGAGAGGGAGAGAGAGAAGCAGACTCCCCGCTGAGCAGGGAGCCCAATGCGGGGCTCGATCCCAGGACCCTGGGATCATGACCTGAGCTGAAGGCAGACGCTTAATGACTGAGCCACCCAGGCACCCCTTAATTTCTCTTTCTGATAGTTCATTTATAGTATTGATTTTGTATCTTGCAATTTTATTGAATTCATTTACTAGTTCTATTGTTTTTGATGGATCTTTTATGGTTTTTTATATACAATATCATGTCATCCACAAATAGTGACAGTTTACTCCTTCCTTTCCAATTTGGATGTCTTTTACTTCTTTTTCTTGCCTTATCGATCTGGCTAGGACTTCCAATACTATGTTGAATAAAAATAGTCAGAGTGGGCATCCTTGTCTAGTTCCTAATCTTAGAGAAAAAGCTTTTAGCTTTTCACTGTTGAATATGATGTTAACTATAGGCTTATTGTACATGTCCTTTGTTATGCTGAGGTACATTCCCTCCATATCTGCTTTGTTGAGAGTTTTTCATGTTATTGAATTTAGTTTGCTAATATTTTGTTGAGGATTATTACATCTATGTTCATCAAGAATATTGGCCTGTAATTTTCTTTTCTTATGGAACCCTTGTTTTGGTATCAAGGTATTACTGGTCTCATAAAATGAGTTTGGAAGAGTTCCCTCCTCTTCTATTTTTGGAAAGAATTTGAGAAATATTGGTATTAATTCTTTGAATGTTTGGTAAAATTCACCAGTGAAGCCACCATGTCCTAGATTTTTGTTTGTTGGAAGGTTTTTGATTACTGATTTAACCTCCTTACTAGTAATTAGTATGTCCAGATTTTCTATTTCATCATGATTTAATCTTGGTAGGTTGTAAATGTATTCAAAGATTGCTATTCATTTTTTTTTTTTTTGAAGTGTTCCATGATTCATTGTTTGTGCATAACACCCAGTGCTGCATGCAGAACGTGCCCTCCTCAATACCCACCACCAGGCCAACCCATCCTCCCACCCC